>NC_064924.1:410301950-410614950 GCF_023897955.1 Schistocerca gregaria
GCGGCAGCGGCCGGCGCAGCAGCCATCCAGCTCGCCGTCTCGGAACTAACTCTCCCCTAACTTCTCCTTACTTCAATTTACCGAAGTTGGTTTAAAAAAACTATCTGGCTGTGTTTTCATCTGACCAAGCAGGATCTCAATGTTAACCTTAAGCTCCGCCTACAAAAATTCTGTCTATACAATGAGAAACGTTATACTTTTCATGGTGGGGCAATGTTTTAAAAGTTTGCAACGTAACAGAGACGCGAAAAAGTCTCACGCTAAAACTTGCAGCTGGTGTGGTCCTTTTAGCGTTATCGTAAGATCTATACTGTTCTTCTGGAGGGCTCCATCTTTTAACATGGGCTGGGGGTGGTCCTAAAGTAACAGAGACGCGAAAAAGTCTCACGATAAAACTTGCGGGTGGTTTGGCCCTTTTTGTGTTATCGTAAGATCTATACTGTTTTTCTGGAGGGCTCCAGCTTTTAACATGGGCTGGCGGGTGGTCCTTGACGTAACAAAGACACGAAAAAGTCTCACACTAAAACTTGCAGGTGGTGTCGTCCTAATCGTTAGCTGCCGACGTGACTATCCAGTCCGTCCCTTATCGTAGGGCCTTCTAGCTTAACACGGTTCTGCTCTCGGCTTCTGTTCTTGTTTCTTCCCTCGTAACTGCATCGGTCTCATGGTGGGAAGGTACGACATGCATTTAGGCATTCTTGTGTTAGTCTGTGGTATTCCATTTGCTCACACGTTACTCGTATTACTTTGGTTAATTTAATGTCACGATTTATTCGGAGCTATGTCACATACTACTGGATTTGCTTATCATTTAGGTTTTTCATGGAAGGTGTTGGATTTGCCTGACACCTTACAAATGTAAACCCACATAGTGTACAAGGAAGGTTGAATGAAGTGGTAATCAAAGAAGATGAAGAAATCGAAAATGGGTGTAGCGTGGACAATGATCCGAAGTCTCTCTGAAAAGGGAATGCCAGAGTTTAAGACGTTGAACGCCCCGATGCGTTCGGTTATTGGATTTGTGGTTCCAAACATTTCAATCCCTTTGTCGTTTGAACTGATTATTTTTTATCATATGTGGTATACTTTGTTATTCTGACCTTGTTACTTTTTATATATATGTTATACATGTCCAGTTGTGGGCACATGGTCTACAGAAGTAATTTTGCATCGTGGAACCAAGTGAGTACACAGGGGCTCTTTTTTTCAACACATTTATTTCATTTCAGATTCTCAACTAAAATGGCTAGCACAAGTCTCCCAGATGCAGGAATCTCTGGAATGCTGGCTAATCTTTCTGGACATGATGCCACAAGATTTTCCGACGACTCAGTTGAAGAACCGAATGTTTCGCCTGAAGACGGTTCCACTCCGAGTTCTGAGGATGAAGGTGCGGAACGAAATACACCATAAACTGACTCTGATCCTAATTATTACGTTTCTCTAGTGAACCTTTCAAATCGGAACAAATGGGAGCCTGTAGCAGGGGAGAGAATTAATTTTACTTTCTCGTCTCCAGTCACTGATATTCATCCAGATGTAGTCCAAAACTTCAAGCACTAAATCTTACTTCTTATTTCGGACACTATGAAGTGTCCGAAATAAGAAGTAAGATTTAGTAATATTGTTATCAGTTAAAGAGACCAATAGGACTGCTGCACAGAAAAATGCAGCAAGCGAAACTCCAAATCAAAGGCTATCAAGATAGTTTTTAAAATAGTGACAAAAATCACAAGATTTTGGGAATCATTCTCTGGAAGGGACTTACTCAATTTCCCAAATTGAGCCACTACTAGTCCCCAAATTAATTTGTGAAAATAGGATTCCAAAAGTAATGAGACATAACGGATTTGATTTGCTACTTTTGATGTTGCAGTTATCAAATAATGAACCAGAAAGACATCCAGAAGACAGGCTCTTCAGAATCTCATAATTTTTGGCTTTTCTGGGGAAGAAATTCAAGGAATCCTACACTCCAGAAGAAGTGGTTTGCATAGACGAAAGCAACGAACCATTTCTTGGGAACATTTACTTTGGACAATACATCCCTAACAAAGGATATAAATATGGGGCTAAAGTTTTCAAACTTCGTGTTAGTAGAGGATATACTTGGTCATTCAAAGTCTACGCTGGCAAAGAAAGAGCAAATGACATATCTGTTGCTGAGAGCAACATATAACGTCACTGGAGCGCAATTGCTCACGATTAGTTTGAAGAACATTCTAGACAATTGTACCGAATGATTTGGCCACACAGATCACCCGACGTGAGTAACATCGAACGTTTGTGGGGCATAGCTGAGACATCAGTTTGGTCAAAAAATACTGGAAAGGCTTTATTTTCACAATTATGAACTGCTAAAGAGGCAGTGTGGTTCAATATTTCTCAAGGGGACATCCAAATTGCTGCACTAGGTAGGGAAAAAGGAGGTCCGATATGATATTGTGAAGTACCCCATGATTTAGTCACCTCACCACATGTGTGTGAGGTTGACGTATTTCGTATTCATATTATTACACTACTGCCCATTAAAATTGCTACACTAAGAAGAAATGCAGATGATAAACGGGTATTCATTGGACAAATATATTATACTAGAATTGACATGTGATTACATTTTCGAATTGGTTGGAGATCTGGAGAATGTGTTGGCCAGGGCAGCAGTCGAACCTTTTCTGTATCGAGAAAGGCCCGCACAGGACCTGCAACATGCGGTCGTGCAATATCCTGCTGAAAGGTAGGGTTTCGCAGGGATCGAATGAAGGGTAGAGCCACGGGTCGTAACACATCTGAAATATAACGTCCACAGTTCAAAGTGCCGTCAATGTTAACAAGAGGTGAACGAGACGTGTAACCAATGACACCCCATACCATCACGGCGGGTGACACGCCAATATGGCGATGACGAATACACGCTTCCAATGTGCGTTCATCGCGATGTCGCCAAACATGGATGCGACGATTATGATGCTGCAAACAGTACTTGGATTCATCCGAAAAAAATGACGTTTTGCCATTCGTGCCCCCACGTTCGTCGTTGAGTACACCATCGCAGGCGCTCCTGTCTGTGATGCTGGGTCAACGGTAACCGCAGCCATGGTCTCCGAGCTGATAGTCCATGCTGCTGCAAACGTCATCCAACTGTTCGAGCAGATGGTTGTTGTCTTGCAAACGTCCCCAACTGTTCACTCAGGTATCGAGACGAGGCTGCACGATCCGTTACAGCCATGCGGATAAGATGTCTGTCATTTCGACTGCTAGTGATACGAGGCCGCTGGGATCTAGCACGGCGTTCCGTATTACCCTCCTGAACTCACCGATTCCATATTCTGCTAACAGTCATTGGATGTTGACCAACACGAGCAGCAACGTGGCGATACGATAAACTGCAATCGGGATAGGCTACAATCCGACCTTTATAAAAGTCGGAAACGTGATGGTACGCATTCCTCCTCCTTTACACGAGGCATCACAACAACGTTTCATCAGGCAACGCCGGTCAACTGCTGTTTGTGTATGAGAAATCGGTTGGCAACTTTCCTCATGTCAGCACGTTGTAGGTGTCGCCACCGGCGCCAACCTTGTGTGAATGCTCTGAAAAGCTAATCATTTGCATATCACAGAATCTTCTTCCTGTCGGTTAAATTTCGCATCTGTAGCACGTCATCCTCGTTGTGTAGGAATTTTAGTGGCCAGTAGTGTATTTTTCACTTAAAATAACACATGTTCTCGAACAAACACATTGGGCAGATGCAGCCTCCTCCCTCTCCTCTTGCCTCTTCCGTATTGCGAAAATAGGAGGGCTGTTGCTGTCAACCTTAGCATCTTGCGCTCGGGCGTTGGGTGGCTGCATTAGGGAGGGCACTGGGGCAGGAGGTCGTAATTGCGACTACCAGAACTACGGTCCAAATTTCCGTGCGGGATCGACGGCTAGGGCAGATATCTAGTATGTGTGCATTTTTTCCTTAAAATGAAAGGTCAGGTTGGTGATGTTTTCTTCTCAGTAGTATTAATCCAAACTGGCGACTTGTGTTCCATCAACTGTATACATACTATGTTGAACAACCGTTCTGTAGCAACTTCCTAAATTATATCTGAACTTCCGAAGAAATGCTACATATCTGTTATGGTCTCAGTGTAGACGGACAAGCCGTCTTCTTGTAACTGTTACATCATCCCTAGGAGCAATGACGCAGTAAGACGAGCAGACAAACACCTTCTAGCTTGTCTGAAGTGGCAGGATGAGATAACAGCAAGTGGCAGGACGACCTCGGCGTGGCTTTATAAGCTGTTTGAGACACCTCCCGGCATGCAACCGCGCCGCTTCCGAGATGCAGAAGTGTAGCTGCCTGCTGCTGCTGCTGCTGCTGCTGGCTGCGGCGTTCTGCCAGGCCGGCTTTGTCCGTCCCAGGAAGGTCCCCAAGCTGTGGCGGCCCCGCCTCTCGGGCAGAATCGTGGGCGGGTCTGCGGCCAGCATCTCGCAGTACCCCTGGCAGCTCTACTATGAGGCGTAAGAATCACAATATTCTGACACATTGTTACCCATTGCGCATGTTTATTAGGCTACGTTTATACTGACACTTCGCTACTTGCACATCGCCAGTACTGTCAGATGACGATGAAACAACCCCACCACTTTTAGTGGCACAGTTAACCCGAATAAATCCGCTGTTTGCTGATTGTTACCCATTGCGCATGTTTATTAGGCTACGTTTATACTGACACTTCGCTACTTGCACATCGCCAGTACTGTCAGATGACGATGAAACAACCCCACCACTTTTAGTGGCACAGTTAACCCGAATAAATCCGCTGTTTGCTGCGGTCCTTGTCGCATGGGGATATCAGTCTGGCTTGTCTTTCGCACATCGCCGACTGTCTTGAAACTCGAGCGGTTGATTGGCTGTTTCAAGGTTGCTCTAGTGATGCCGTTGTTGAGTGGACTTCTCCTTTACGCGGTTGCACCGGCACCATACATTGACTTGTACAAAACACTATGAAGTACTTAGAAGATGTCAGTTTTCAGGGTATCATACATTAGGGCTCCTTCCTGTTCTACTCGCGTACGGAGCGAGGAGAGAATACTTCAAGTTCTCCGTGGGAGCTGTACTTGTCTACTCTGATCTTCGCGATACTTAAGGAGCTATATCACGTTCCTAGATATCCCCAAAGTTGTTCTTGAAATTTTGAAAGCAAACTTTCACTCGACATTAGCCGTCTAACTGCAAGTGCCTACCAATTCACATTTTTTCTATTTCCTTCACGCTCTCTCGTGAATCAAACAATCTTCTGAACATTCGTGTTGTTCTTGTTTATATGTAGTTCAGTATCTCGTGATATTCCTGTCTCGTATGGATCCACACAGTTGAACGATATTCTAGGGGTAGACCGCATGACTGTTTCGCAAGCAATCTCCTTTGTAGACTGACTCCATTTTCTCACTATTCTACCAATTAAGTGTAGCGTCCCAGTTAACAGTAGTGTTTGTTGTGAGTTTAAGATATCCTGTGAAGAATTCGAGTTACGACTGATGAGTCTAAGTAGGCACTTATTTCGGCCGTCTCTGAACGCCGTTGTATTTGGTACCATAAACATAACAAAACCCGACGATGTAGCTGCGCGTTTTAAAGCGACCACTTCCGAGACAGAGCAAAATGCGGGCCACGGATCAAATCCGCCCGACGAATTAGCGACGAAGAGTCCGTGTGCCGTGTAGCCTGGTTGTGGGTGCTAACGGTCACCGATACCCCACTTGGTGAATACCCTGCTGGTTCCCATGTTCCTTCTTAGATACACGCTACGCAAACTTTCACACAGATTTACCCTATTCGCAGACAGACTTGTTACACTGGTTCTCTTCCTAAGAGATGAGGAGGGGGCGGGGGGGGGGGGGTGTGAATGAGTACTAAACTGATCACGTTACCAGGAGATCACAAGCGTTCCTTACTGGACGACATTTTTGAACGCATCCTCTAATTTTGGGATGATTCAGACCATTGCGTTTGGTGTTGCAATATGTTAAATATGTCCATTTAGTTATTTGCTGTGTTTTTAAGTATTAATTCAAAAATTTTATGATCCATCAGGAATCAATCTGCAACGCGAATGCTTTTGTGAACGAGTCTTTAACTTCCGCCTATCGAGTCGCGCATCTACATACGGCTGATGAAATTCCATTGACGTAATGCTACAGCTTCATGAGCTCTACGTAAGGAACTGTTCATATCACGGCAACTAGACACTGAAACAGTTTTCTTTAACTTTAACTACATGATTTTAATGAAAAATGCTTTGTTTTCCTTCTTTTGGACACAACGTTACTGAATTATTCTAAAAGAAATGGTAAAGATTGTTAACTTTGCTGCTTCTTTATGTTGAGTCTGTAAAATCCTGACAATCAGATTAACCACGAACTAGGGCAAAGCAACCACTCCGATAAATGAGCAAAACTTATTTTTATCTTTGAACTGTGGCTCTGTTGGTTAATTTACAGAATCAAAACAATTCAATTAACAGTAATAAAATAAATTACATTTCTATTTCTATCACAGTACGTGACATTAGAATTGCTGTACAAACATTTATATTGTCTACAATTCACCTTTGATTATCAGGATGACTTTGCGCAAAGGCAATGGAGGAAGGAAATGGTAAGTTTCAGTAATTATAAGACACGTTATTGGAATTATACTGTCAGGAACTAATTATTATCAACTTTCCTAACACAAATGATCCTCCATTGACAAATATAAGTAGAAAAGAGTACTGTCCTTGCTTTTTTAAGCAAAGAACAGTCGTGTGAACAGTGAACAATCACCATCTCGTTGTGGTGTCTTCACCTTATTACTTGACCACTATGCTTGTTACACTTGCGGTGTTACCCAATACGACATAGATTCAGACTGCAAAACCTCTTGCATTCGAATCAGTTAGATCCGTGACATTATGTACCTCTGGGAACGCTCCAAGTCGACTCTTGCATTCACCACTATACAGTTCTTCAGTGCGCAAAATGAGCCGCTTGCTGTGTGCACCAGCCTTCGACTGCCGCGCGTTATTGGCTTAACTGCTACTGTCCGCATCTGACTGCTAGTCTCTTGACGCGCTGCGCCCCCAACGCAAGTAAAAGGTGCCAGACTGAAAGACGTAATATGTCCCCTGCTTCTGTCGTTAAACACCACGTTCATTAATTTATTACAAAATCATTTCTCCACGAAGAGATCAGTTACCTGAAAACGTCCCAAACGATAATAATTTTAAGTACAAAGTACACTACCGGCCACTAAAATTGCTACATCACGAAGATGACGTGCTACAGACGCGAAATTTAACCGACAGGAAGGAGGTGCTGCGATATTCAAATCATTAGCTTTTCAGAGCATTCACACAAGGCTGGCGCTGGTCGCGACACCTAAACGTGCTGACATGGGGGAAGTTTCCAACCGATTTCTCATACACAAACAGCAGTTGACCGGCGTTGCCTGGTGAAACGTTGTTGTGATGCCTCGTGTAAAGAGGAGAAATGCGTACCATCACGTTTCCGACTTTGAAAAAGGTCAGATTGTAGCCTATCGCGATTGCGGTTTATCGTATCGCGACGTTGCTGCTTGCATTGGTCGATATCCAATGACTGTTAGCAGAATATGGGTTCAGGAGGGTAATACGGAATGCCGTGCTGGATCCCAACGGCCTCTTATCACTAGCAGTCGAGATGACAGGCATCTTATCCGCATGGCTGTAATGGAGCGTGCAGCCACGTCTCCATCCCTGAGTCAACAGATAGGGACGTTTGCAAGACAACAACCATCTGCAGGAACAGTTCGACGACGTTTGCAGCATCATGGACTATCGGCTCGGAGACTACGGCTGCGGTTACCCTTGACGCCGCATCACAGACAGGAGCGCCTGCGATGGTGTACTCAACGACGTACCTGGTTGAACGAATGACGAAACGTCATTTTTTCGGATGAATCCAGGTTCTGTTTACAGCTTCATGATGGTCACATCCGTGTTTGGCAACATCACGGTGAACTCACATTGGAAGCGTTTATTCGTCATCGCCATACTGGCATATCACCAAGCATGATGGTATGGGGTGCCGTTGGTTACACGTCTCGGTCACCTCTTGTTTGCATTGACGGCACTTTGAACAGTGGACGTTAAATTTCGGATGTGTTAGAACCCCTGGCTCTACCCTTCATTCTATTCCTGCGAATCCCTACATTTCAACAGGATAATGCACGATCGCGTGTTGCAGGTCCTGTACGGGCCTTTTTGGATACAGAAAATGTTCGGCTGCCGCCCTGGCCAGCACATTCTCCAGATTTCTGACCAACTAAAAACGTCTGGTCTATGGTGGCCGAGCAAATGGCTCGTCACAATACGCTAGTCACTACTCTTGGTGAACTATGGTATCATGTTGAAGCTGGATGGGCAGCTGTACCTGTACACGCCATCCAAGCTCTGTTTGACTCAGTGCCAAGGCGTATCAAGGCCGTTATTACGGCCAGAGGTGGTTATTCTGGGTACTGATTTCTCAGGATCTATGCACCCAACTTGCGTGAAAATGTAATCATATATCAGTTCTAGTATTATATATTTGTCCAATGAATATCCGTTTATCACCTGCATTTCTTCTTGGTGTAGCAATTTTAATGGCCAGTACTGTAGCTTCAACAAAGTAAATTATGTTTCGATTTCTTCACTTCGCACTCCATTTTCTAGCCTCAATAGCTGCACTCACTCTCAGAAAACGGCAAAATAACCATATACGATCTCAAATAGCAACTGTAAATTAGAACAGTGAACTACAAATTAAAACATCAATCGGAATAAGAACATGGGAAATAAAAACACTACGAACTTGTGCACCAACCAGATAGCACCCAACGTATCTTATGAAAGACCAGAAGTAACTGGCGCTTGCTGTCACTCAGGAACGGCTCCCCGTGCGGAGCGTCCATCATCAGCAGCAACTGGGCGCTGTCGGCGGCCCACTGCGTGGAGGGCGTGTCGCTGACCAGCCTGCAGCTACGTGCCGGCACCTCTACCAGGGGCAGCGGCGGCAGCGTACACTCGGTGTCGGGCGGCCAGTCGCACTCCAGCTACAACTCGGCCACCGTCGACTACGACATCTGCGTGCTGCAGGTGTCCAACGCCTTCAGCTTCGGCTCCAACGTGCAGACCGTCTCCCTGACGTCGTCAGAGCCCTCGGCGGGAACCTCCGTCACCGTCTCCGGGTTTGGGGCGCTGAGCTCCGGCGGATTGTCGTCTAACCTGCAGGCCGTCACCGTCCAGATCATAGACCGCAACACGTGCAACGCCGCTTACGGCAGCATCACCTCCCGCATGATCTGCGCCGGCGTCACAGGCGGCGGCAAGGACGCCTGCCAGGGAGACAGCGGCGGTCCTCTGGTGTCAGGCTCCACGCAGGTCGGCATCGTGTCGTTCGGCGCTGGATGCGGTCTGGCCGACTATCCAGGGGTCTACGCCAACGTCGCTAATCTCCGCTCTTGGATCCAGTCTGCTACCGGCGTGTGACGAGACAATAAATAAACAATTTTAATAAACCATCAGACTGTACTTTTCTCAAGCAGAGCCGGTTCAGTATCACAACAATTAAATATTCCCTACACCATCCTTTCCTCATACAGAAACATAGCTCACTCAGTACTACAAAAAACAGCAGTCCATCTGCTTTCTTTTCACATTCCTTGTCTGATAAACATCGTCCATACCTGCACTACTCAAATTATCTATACGATTCTATACAGATTATGAGACGGGTTTTGTTTTCCTTCTAGCGGCAGTTTATCAAAGATCTACATCTACATGACTACTCTGTAATCCACATTTAAGTGCTTGGCAGAGGGTTCATCGAACCACAATCATATAACCTTTCTACCTAAACCTTTCTGTTCGAGCTCTGATTTCTCTTGTTTTATTTTGATGATCATTCCTACCTACGCATTCGGAAGAGAAAGGTGGTGACTGAAATTTCGTAAATAGATCTCGCCGCGACGAAAAACGTCTTTGCTTTAATGACTTCCATCCCAGTCCTCGTATCATATCTGCCACACTCTCTCCCCTATTACGTGATAATATAAAACGAGCTGCCCATTTCTTGCACCCTTTCGATGTCCTCAGTCAATCCCACCTCATAAGGATCCCACATCGCGCAGCAATATTCTAACAGAGGACGAACGAGCGTAGTGTAAGCTGTCTCTTTAGTGGACTTGTTGCATCTTCTAAGTGTCCTGCCAATGAAACGCAACCTTTGGCTGGCCTTCCCCACAATATTATCTATGTGGTCTTTCCAACTGAAGTTGTTCGTAATTTTAACACCCAGGTACTTAGTTGGATTCACAGCCTTGAGAATTGTACTATCTATCGAGTAATCGAATTCCAACGGATCTCTTTTGGAACTCATGTGGATCACCTCACACTTTTCGTTATTTAGCGTCAACTGCCACCTGCCACACCATACAGCAATCTTTTCTAAATCGCTTCGCAACTGATACTGGTCTTCGGATGACCTTACTAGACGGTAAATTACAATTTCATCTGCGAACAACCTAAGAGAACTGCTCAGATTGTCACCCAGGTCATTTATATAGATCAGGAACAACAGAGGTCCCAGGACGCTTCCCTGGGAAACACCTGATATCACTTCAGTTTTACTCGATGATATACCGTCTATTACTACGAACTGCGACCTTCCTGACAGGAAATCACGAATCCAGTCGCACAACTGAGACGATACCCCATAGGCCCGCAGCTTGATTAGAAGTCGCTTGTGAGGAACGGTGTCAAAAGCTTTCCGGAAATCTAGAAATACGGAATCAACTTGAGATCCCCTGTCGATAGCGGCCATTACTTCGTGCGTTGCACAAGAACGATGTTTTCTGAAACCGTGCTGATTACGTATCAATAGATAGTTCCCTTCGAGGTGATTCATAAGTTTTGAATACAGTATATGTCCCAAAAACCCTACTGCAAACCGACGTCAATGATATAGGTCTGTAGTTTGATGGATTACTCCTACTATCCTTCTTAAACACTGGTGCGACCTGCGCAATTTTCTAATCTGTAGGTACCGATCTATCGGTGAGCGAGCGGTTGTATATGATTATCATTAGTTCGTTAAAACCAATTGGAAAAAGGCGCCTCTCATTCTTGTTTCCACGAACTTGCCTTGGAGATTATTGAACAACGTCGCCGACATCAATCTGTTGTCGAATCGTATAATAGATCTATCGTCCCCGCACTATCAGCTCGACAACGAAAGTCTCGTCTATAGAAATGAACATGGATTCCACAAAAACCTTAGGAAATCCAAATTGGCCATGAGATGCCCAGCGTTATAGACAACGGCATTCATTTTGACACTTTGTTCCTCGATTACCGGACGCCTTTCGATATATTTCGGAACTGCCATACAGTAGACACAAAACGAGCATTCGCAACATTGTATCAGTTTCGTGAGTGGATTCACAACTTACAGCTCGACAGAACTCAATATGTTCTTAACGGACGAAGTATTCAGGTGTAAATAACTTCCCGACAGTCCACAGAGGTGACAAAAATCGTGGGACACATCTTAGGTTAATTCCGTACCTTCTTTTTCTCGGCATAGTTCCCGGCAGGAAATAGCTTGAAATCAACAGATCGTTGCAGGTTTCCTGTAGAATTATTGAACAATGCTGCCTCTACAGCCGGTGCAGGCTTTTGTACACGAACTGACCTCTCAATTATTTCCGATAAATATTGGATGGTCGCCAAATCATTCGCCTGAAAGCCTAGAATATCCTTCAAACCAACCACGAAATTTGAGCTCCGGTGATATGGCCCATTGTCATCCACAAAAATTACATCGATGTTAAGAAGATGAAGTTCATGAATGGCTACAAATGCTCTCCAAGTTGCCGAATATGACCGTTCCCAATCAATAATCGGTTGAGTTATACCAGAGGACCCAGTCCATTCTACGTAAACACAGCCTACACCATTATTGACCCACCATCAGCTTGTATAGTGCCTTGTAGATAACTTGAGTCAATGGTTTCATTGAGCCTGCGACACACTTGAACCCTGCCATCAGCTCCTACCCTCTGAAATCGAAGCTCTTCTGACCAGGCCACGGTTTATCAGTCATCTAGCATCAAACCGATAGGCTCACCAGCGCAGGAGAGACATTGCAGGCAATGTCGTGCTGTGAACAAAGGCATTCACGTCGGTCGTCTGTTGTCATAGCCCATTAACGCCATATTTCGCCACACTGTCCTAAGCGGTACGTTGGTCGTACTTCCCACACTGATTTCTGTGGTTATTTCACTCAGTACTGCTTTTCTGTTAGCTGTGGCAAATCTACGCAAACGCCGGAGCTCCCTGTCCTTAAGTGAAGGCCGCCGGCCGCTGCTTCGTCCGTGATGAGCGATAATGCACGGAATTTAGTATTCTCGGCGCATCTTGGCAATCCCTAACGATTTCCGAAATGGAATGTCCACGCCTCTGACCTCAACTACCATTCTGCGCTTCAAGTCTGTTAATTTCCGTTGTGCGTTCACAATCACGTGAGTACAGGCGACAGCTCCGCCAACGGACTGCCCTTTTATATCTTGTATACGCATTACTACCACCATCTGTATGGATGCACTTCGCTATCCCAACACTTTTGTCGCATCATTGTATTACAGGCTATCATTGTCGACGACGTATACAATGATCTGGTGTATAAAGTAGGAAATTCCATTAGGCTATCTTGAATGATGCTTTTGCATGGGAAAGTGACAACATGAAAACAGCAGCGAAATGTCGTCGACATCCAGAGAATCGACGGGTATCGATAAGCACCCTGTACACCAAAAGGCGCAAAGAGACACTTTCATTCGGGTACGTGTAATCAACAGTAAACAGTAAAAACTTTATCACTTAAATCCAGTTGCAGAAAAAGCAGAAGCCAAGCAGATATTCATTAGAATAATCCGAGGGAAATATAGTTCATCCATCAAAGAATCTGTTCGACCAATTCTTGAATATTGCTCATCAGTGCTGCACTCTTACCAGGCAGAATTAATAGAGGAAATGGGAAAGATCTTGCGATGTGCGGCATGTTTCAACATGCGTTCGGTTAGTAACTATGAAACGTCTCCTTAGAAAAATTATCAATGACTGTGCTGGTAAACTTCTACGTTATTTAATTTTCAAACAGCTGAGCAAACCTGAGCGTACTCAGACATTTCTCTCTTTACTTATTCTGAACATCACTAAACTGACACACAATACTTTTTGCGCAACGCAATCTGACTTTCAATAATCCCTACATAAGAATGGCCTTTCATGAATCATTAACCTCACAAAAATCTTCGTTACTCGAACTACTGCAATAGAGCGAGAGCCAATGCTGCCAACTAAATAAAAGATTCTATCTATTGATAGGCATAGTTTGCAAATGAAAGATTTTGATAGAGAACAATATGACATCCAATTAAACAAATTTCCTTTTTCTGGTGGACACACGTCCAGACCGTCCGCTCGAAACTCTGGAATCTCTCTCCCCACATCAACCACTGTTGGCGGCTCACCTCCAACTGAACAACGCTACGCGTTGTTCACCTCCAAATGCCCATCACTAACAAGCGAATATTCCAACAATGAGTCCAACCAGTCACAGACTGCACACAGCGCAGTCAGCGATTTTCATACAGAGCGCTACGTGGCGTTACCAACATAAAAACCTAAACAGCCTACTTACAACCACAAGAATGCTACGGAACTGCTCATAAAAATCCTGTTAAAGGTTACCGAGTGTCTGTTTCAAGCATTGTCACAATACACACTGTGCACCAGGAGGAATGATAGGAACGATCATTCGAAGCAAAAAGTCTAATAACCCAGGGCTCTAAAATGCATACCTTAAGATTTATGAGCTCATCTCCGGTAATGTGAAACAATCTCTTCCACTACAAGCTCCTTGCTTTCCATATCTTGAGAGGTGGTAGTCTGGCCGTAAACCAGAAAATAGTCTCCAGTAAACATCGACTCTAAAGCGCATACCTTCGAACATCCCAGTTGGTGACGCTTATTGAGATTTTTAAAACGTTAACTCCCTCAATATTTCACGCGGACGGCTGAGGATTTTAGCCAGCGTAGCTACATATTTCGTTTCTCGAATTCCATCTTTTCAAAACATCTCTTATACTAGGGGATAGGGAATTTATTTTGCGTGTCACTTTGATAAAAGCGCAAGTTGCCCAGCTATGTGATACTCCTCATTTTAATAGAAGACTCGGCCATGGTGGATGTGCCACATTTCTGTAGTGCCTTTATTGCAATTTAGACATACTAAATGCCAAAAATTTTCAATTTCAACTCACAACACTTGAAAAATTAAACTTTTAGATTGAAACCTTCAAAACGTATCAAATGGTTCTTGTAAGAGTAGAACGCGTACACACCCACACATACATACACTCACACACACACACACACACACACACACACACTAACACACACACATACACACACAGAGAGAAGGGAACTGAAAAAGGAAATTGCCTGGGTCAGGTCGGCAAGAGAGACACTTGGTATGATCTGTCGGGGTGGATCAATTGAGCGAAAAATTTTGTTATGCATTTACTATTTAACATAAAGAGGATGGGGCCACTCCAAAACTTTCCTACTTCACTCATGGTTGATGCGGATGCTTTTCGTATCTCGTCGGGAGTGGAGGAGCTGAGCCCAGGCATCATTGCACTGCAATGTTTCTTCCACCATCATTATTTGTGGTGGATGGGCTGAACAATTTTTCATACAAACGGCCACAAAAGCTGAAAAAAACAATTCAAGTTATCGCATATCACATTTTGTAGCTGATGTTACTGAGATCAACGAACAAACTTAAAGACGACACTGGATACAGTGAAGTCAGAGGATACTACATCGATCACGTTAGCAAACGAGGAACTCACACTGAATGTTGTAAACTTATAGAAACTTTTAGTTAAGGCAGAAACCCCTTGAAATCTGTTCCACCTCTTCGAAACAGGTGCCTCAACCTCCTGGATTTTATCACAAATTTCAGCTTGGCTACCACAGCCGTTAGAGAGCTTTGTGTGTCAAAAACCTTGAATGTCACATTGTTGTGAGCCTGTCACACAACTAGGGACTTTTATTGGACCTTAAGAGTTATGAACGCTTGTTCAACTTCGCTTCTTTGCAACTTGTTCAATTGAACGAGCGCTGATAGCTCTTAAGGTATGAATTTTAAAGCCCATATTTACTGGACTTTTTTGCTTCGAATGATCGTTACTGTGAAATCCCTGAATAATGACCATCTCTCCTGGCACACACTGTGTATATTACAGTCTCCAACACTCACATCTCGAAATGACCAAGACGGAAAATGTGAAAAATTAGAGATAGCGCGGAAGCTTACTGATATTCAACCGACACAGCATTCTCATATACCTGTATTGTATTGTGTATTTAAACCGGGAACCTAGAAAAGACGGACAGCCTTCGTCCCGCCATAGCCCTCAGTGGCTCACAACCCCACAATAGGCCACAGCAGTCCACCCACCCCACCGCTGCCCCACAACGAACCCAGGGTTATTGTGTGGTTCGGCCCCCAGTGGACTCCCCAGGGTACGTCTCATACCAGACGAGTGTAACCCCAAATGTTTGAGTAATAGAGTAATTATGCAGAACGCGTATGTGCAGACAGTGTTTGCTCAGCGATTGCCGACATAGTTTTCAAAGTGCTGCAGTTTTCCTCCATCCTTTATGGTTGTATCATGATTAATACCGAGAACTGACACGTTTGAAAATATAGCGGGATGAGGGATGGTCAATATTAATGGATATGTCAGTAACGAACATTTAAAGCAAAACTTCGTAAGGACATATCCCCTATTCCAAATGTTCTCCGAGATAGAACACATTTAATTTTCATTGTTATTTATTTTCTGTATTATTCAATACATTTGCTTATGTACAACCCTAAGTAAACAGTACAACATGGGTTCAAAACTGTCAACTGAAAAATAGTATTTTTAGCATGTTCACCTCTAAGCATTATGGTAAACGTCACATTGCATCTGTTGTGTAGTTCGCAACAAATGTTACTCAAAACATCGTCATCTTCAGTTCATCTATGCACTCTTGGAAGAACATGTTGTGTTGCTCGTCTGAGTGCCGCTGTATATTGAGCAATGAGGGCAGCAGCCTTCATGACGCGACCAAACAGTTCATCTCGGGACTTCGCCTTTCATATGTGCACCTGAGACTTCATCCAACAGCATAAACAACAACATTATGCCATAAATTCTGGCGATCTTGGTAGCCAGTTAATTATACTGCGGAGAAATCACTGTGGAGAAATCATGAAGGTAGTCCCATAGGGTTCAATTTTGGTCCACTCCTATTTCTTACAACTGTGTTCTACATTGGAAACCATTCAGATTAGGGCATACGTCCGTATGAATCTTTTCGCCTCAAGTGAGCGTTCCTGTTGTGTTACTGATTGTGGGCCATTCCTCCTGGAAAACATTTTATTATAAGAAGCAAAAACATTCTAGCAAATGTTGGTTGCTGTCAGTGTATTAGATGTTGCTTTACTTCATTTGCAGGATGTGCCAGTGTTCCATAACGCATGTATCACAGTCCCTAATCATTAACAATGGGTGATTGAGACTTAACCGAAACTATTTAATATGAAATGCATTTGTACTAACTAGGATAATATTTCATAGTACAGGCAGGAGCGGCTCGTATTTACACGTTCCCAGTTATCTCGGGAATTGTACATTTGTAGACCTCTGTTAATTACAATGGTTTTGGTTCTATTATCGAGCACTTGCAGTTTCTGCAGGTAATTATGACACATCCTGTAGAACAGTCATTTAATAATCTGTGATGTTGTTCATACGATTGAAAGAAATGAGCATTCCCTGATCCCCCCTTCTGGTCTTTCATGGACTAGTATCAGAGAGGAAAAACACAACGGCAAACGAACACAGACAATATTACAAACAGATACACGAAACAACACACACAGGACAACTATAAATTACGGTTATTTGTTCATAACAATTTTTTAACTAAGTAGTCATTTACATACCATCAGATGATCAGCATTTGACCTAACAGGGTATAATAAATCGATACTGAGAAATGGAAAGGTGTTGTAAAAAAGTCTTGAGGAAGAAAACTGAGGACAGGAACCAATATCCGGAAACGTCCATCGACTCCACACAGCACCTCTTCGGCAGCAAACGTGAGTTTGTAAGTTGGCGCCTTTGCAGCGGTTTCGTGACAAGTATGGATACTTAAGAAGCTACAAAATGTGCTGAGTGTTTCCAGCTCCATTATGAAGAGTTTCGCTTGCAGTTCGTCAGCGCAGAAGCTCAGATTTGCTTCAGAACGCTTTGGTGGTAGCAGTTAGCCGCTAGAGCTCTGGCGTTGTGCAGTATCATTCGATGACATATCCGTACATTGGTTCCTGTCCTCAATTTGTTCCTCAGGAGAGCCAATACAGCTCCTAGAATTCTGTTGTATCTTTTTGTTATACCGTGTACAGGTCTTAATTGTCACTGAATTTTTTTTCAGTTGACATATCCCATATCAAAACATTTAAGGGGCATAAGATCAATGGAACGTGAAACTAACCAACTGAACTTTTAAAACACTAAAAGAGTAAACATTTATAGTATTTTTAGTTATATGCCCCATATGAACTAGGACAATAAAACGAAAACAAGAGACGTCTACATGAGTACTCTACAATTTACCCTTAAGTACCTGGCCGAGGGTACTTCGAACCACCTTCAGACTTTCTCTCTATCGTCCACTCTCTAACAGTGCGTGGCAAAATTAAGACTTAAATCTTTCTGTAATATTTCTGATTTCCCTTGTTTCATTATGATGATCATTTCTGCCTATGTAGATTGGCAGTAATAAAATATTTTCATATTCAGAGCAGACGGTGACTTCGTAAAAAGATCTAGCCGCTACGAAAACCGCCTTTGTTTTAATGACTGCCATCTCAACTCGCTTATCATACCCGTTATACTTTCTCCACTATTTCGCGATAACACAAAACGATTTGCCTTTCTTTGAACTTTATCGATGTCCTGCGGCAATCCTACATCCTAATGATCCCGTAAAGCCAGCAATACTCAATCACAAGACAAACGAGCGTAGTGTGGGCAGTCTCTTTAGTAGACCTGTTGCATTTTCTAAGCGTTCTGCCAGTAAATCGTAGTCTTTGGTTTATCTTCCCCAAGTTGTTCCTAATTATAATACCTAGGTTTTCAGTCGAACTGACAGCCTATACATTTACTTGTTTTGTCGTGTAATCGAGCACACGTGTCTTTACTGACATGAGATATCGTGTCTAACTCATTTGTAATTGTTTTTCAGCTTCTCATGACTTTACTAGACGGTAAATGACACCATCATCTGCAAATATCTAACACCAGGGCTGCTCAGACTATCTCCTAATTCCATTATGTGGATTAGAAACAGCAGAGGATCTCCAACACTTCCTAAGGAACGTCGGATATCACTTCTGTTTTGCTCCACGAACAGTAATCCTTTTGAGGGGAGATCACGGCTCCAGTCCCACAACTGAAGCAACACTTCATAGCAAATTGATTAGAAGTCTCTTACGAGGAACGATGTCAACAGGCTTCTGGAAATCTAGAAACATGGAATCAATTTGAGATCCAGTGCTTATAGCACTCATTACTTCGAGCGAATAAAAAGCTACTTGTGTTTCACACGAACGGCATTTTCTGAATCCGTACTGACTGTTTATCAATAGATCGTTACGTTCAAGGTAATTCATAATTTTCGAACACGGTATTTGTACCAAAATCTTGCTGCTAATCGGCGTTAGTGATATTAGTCTGTGATTCAGCGAGTTACTCCCACTTTCTTTCTTGAGTATCGGTGTGACCTGTGCAACTTCCCAGTCTTTAGTTACGTATCTTTCGTCGATTGGGCCTCTGTATAAAATTGCTTAGTATGGGCTTATTGCATCAGCATACTACGAAAGAAACCTTATCGATATGAGTCTGGGCCGGAAGAATCGCCTTTATTGAGTGCTACCTCGTCGGCGACACGCTACACTTACTAAGTGCTTTAAGTTGCTTCGCTACACCGATGATATCCACTTCTAAGTTACTCATGTTGGTAGTTGTCCTGGATTCTAATTCTAGAATATTTACTTCGTCTTCTTCGGTGAAGGAATTACTGAAAACTGCTTTCAGTAACTCCGCTTTGTTGGCACTGTCATTGGTAATATTACCATTGGTATTTTGTCTTGCCTCTGGTGTGCTTTACATTGAATGTCTCTGGATTTTCTGTCATATTTCGAGACAATTTTCAGTGTGAAAGGTATTACAAGAATCTCTCACTGAAGTTCGCACTATGTTTCGACATTCGGTAAAATATTGGCAATATTGGAGATTTTGTGTTCTTTAATTTTCGGCTGATGTTTTCGTTCCGTTTGCAACAGTCTTCTCACGTGTTTTGTGTACCATGGGGGATGAGCACAATCTTCTACTTATTTATTTGAAAAAAATATGCCGTTTGCGTCAGATACTATTTCTCTATATTTAATCCATATCTCGTCTACTCTACATAATTAGTTGCTAAGGAGTGGATACTGTCTCTTAGGAAAGCGACATGCGAATTTTTATCTACTTTTTTAAACAGATATTTTTGCGCCTATCGTTGGTGGATTTGGATGTTGCGGTGGTTGGTCTTGCTGCAATGATCTTGCGGTCATTAATCCCTGTATCCGCCATAATGCTCCCTATATGCTCAAGATTCTTTGTCGCTAAGATGTCAAGTAGGTTTTCGCAAGCATTTACACTTCGAGTGGGCTCCTAAGCCAAACACTCAAAATAATTTTCGGAGAAAGCATTTAGCACAATTTTTTACTATGTTATATACCTACCACTGGCTTTCAGAACGTATTTTCGCCAACAAATAGAGGGTAGGTTGAAGGCACCACCAACTATAATTGTATTAATAGAGTACATATTTATGATGAAACTCAAGTTTTCTTTGAGCTGTTCGGCAACTGAATCATCTGAATTTGGGGGGAGGGGGGTGGTAAAAGAAACCAGTTATTAATTTATTCCGATTGTCAGGTATTATCTCTACCCACACTAACTCCTAGGAACCATCTTGCTCAATTTCGCTACAAGATAAAATCCTTTTAACAGCAACAAAAACGCCGCCACCAACTCTATTTAATCTAGGGTTTCTAAATGCACTAAGGTGTTTTGTAAACATTTCGTCTCAACTTGTAAGGTTGCGGGGGTTTGTTTTTGCTTATTCTTGAATTGAGAACAACTGTGAAGAGGTGATGTGACAAGTTCAGAGTCGCAATATTTCTCACCAAATTACAGCTTTTCACACAGTTTACAATTCGCGAACATAATAATAGCGCAATGGATAACGCATCTTGCCAAAAGTGAAATATGTTTATACACAACAATGTTAAACGTTAACTCTCTGAAAGAACATTAATCTTAAGCACAATATTGTGAAAGTTTAATTGGAAGTTTCTTATCCTAAGCAATTTAATATGAAAGTACGATTGGACGTTTCTTTACAAAACTGCTCCTACACATACGTTACAATGTTGGTCATTACTACGAAAATAGTCCGATCCCGGTTCAAAGTTCGGTACTATTTAGGATAACAATCAAGTCTACGGTGGATGGTTAGTCAAGTGACAAATTTGAACGCAAGATTACCCAAGGCCGCTCGAGTTTACAGTGGACGCAAGCCGCTGAACCAACAAAGTTTACGCCTCTGCTCGCGGTATTTATCATAAGCTGCGACGTGCTGCTGTCTGCAAAGCCGCACTCTCCCACTGAACTTCCTATAAAACTAATCTGGCCTTTGTTGAACATTCCAGTAGAAACTTTCCCTATGGTTCTCGTTATGCGAGAAAACATGTACTCAGCCATAGTCTTATTATGTGGCGGTATACACGAGCATGGTTGGAGCAGCGTGCATATTATAGTGCCCTCTCAGTTCTAGCAAGAACAATTAACTAATTTGGATGTTTCGTTTCTCCACAGTTGGAGCTAAATGTTGCTACAGCTAACTTTAGCTGCCGTACAGTCGCTGTTAACGAAGTGTCCACACCAATTTCTTCTCTGCGCCGTACGGAGCTTCAAGTGCTCTGCTCTGCACCTGACGCCAGTTCAGAGAAGAGTCCCCCTACAAAATTTCTCTCTTGTCCTCTCATGGCAGAACTGCCTCTCTCCACTTGGGTTCCTTTTTCACGTCACGACTTTTTCCCACCAATAGGAGCGTTCCTCCTATTTCGTAGAAACTCCCTCTACCAATAGCAACGTCCCATTCATCAAACAGCGTCGAAACTTCAGTAGTTTTCTCCTTTCTAGTGAGTTTCCACCATTCGGACGTTTTGTGCCCGTTCTAGACGTGTAAAGTACATTGACCTTTCCATGTGTCGCACTCGCTGGACAAAAATGCGTCACTTGCTTTTGTTCGTCTCCCGTTGCAATTTCGTAACGCACTTTTCTAAAGCTTCCTCTCTGCTCTTGTACTGATGCCCTCGCTACAGGCGACCCTCCAGCCTGAATCACCTGGCCCGGGATCGGTGTCCTCCTTTCCTGCCACCCCCTTAAGTGGTCGCCGCAGTTTCGCTATGCCGTTGTGGAGCTGGCTCTTCAAAACTAAAAGCGACTCGAGTCGCGTTCCCTGTTCTACCTTCCACTCAGAGACATGCACTGTATAGGAATGGTGTGTTAATTACCATCGATTGCCTGCCATCCCCTTTTTGCATTACATATTGATAGGCAAATGTTCTCATAAGTGTCGATTTATGTTAGGTGTCATCCTCACCTTCTCATTGCGATTTGTATAGATCTCATGTAAGGTGCGAATCTGAGCATTTATTCCGCCACCTTACAAACTTATCTCCAGCTTCACTCACTTTCGGTACCTGTAACGACATGAGCTCACTGCTTTCTATTAGCGCTTGGAGTTCTGGGTCTTTCCCAACACAGCTGCAACAGTTTTTTAACTATAATATTGACTGTTGCTAGTTACACCCTCTTCCTTTGTTCGTCTGCACCCCTGAACTGAACCAGCCCGCAACCTACGCACACACACACACACACACACACACACACACACAAACACACACACACACTAGCACTACGACACAACCAAATATGACTGACGTTAGAAGTTATCGAAAATTAATATTGATAACCAACGCCTAAGGTAGCATTAACATTGAAGCTTTTTTTTTTTTTTTTTTTTTTTTTTTTTTTTTTTTTTTTTTTTTTTTGCTAGGAGAAAGCAGGGGACCACGTAGAACTATTTCTTTCATAACACTAGCTCAATAGCTGGAAGTGCATCTCCATGTTGTTATATTCAACAGGATAACAGGTGTCGAGGAAATGCTCTCTAATATTATATTATCTTCCCTGTTGCAAGAATGTGTGGCGCTTCTGCTCAGTACACACCTGCTCCAGTACTGATAGTCTGACCAGTATACAACATGGGACAGCATGTCCAACTTACCATCAAGCTTACTCCCAAAAAACACATCAAGAAAGGAAAGGCACTCATCCTTTTACACCTCCATGGTCAAATGAATATTTGGATGGCTTCAATTCGGGTGACCTAAAATGTCGTTCAAATTTTCACAGCCAATAGGCCAAACAATAGAAGCATCATCTAACTCACATCTGGAAAAACACCTCAGTTTCAAAACCACCGATTCCAAGACAGCTCTTAGTCTTACATAAGCAATCTAGCAATAACAATTGACAACGAGCTTCCCATCGCAAATCCATCTGTCTGTTCATAGTACTGGTCATTAAATAACAGACCAACAAGAAATACCCCATAGATTTATGAGTGAGTTCGCCAGTACCAAAATACATGGGCTAAATAGCCACAACTTTTGAATACGTTGATTTAGAAGATTCAGTTTTATGCACCAACAAGGAACCCTAAATCTCAGCAACATAAATTTCAACTTGATACATTTACCTGTTCCTGAGTAAAATGGGTCTTAACAGACAGACAGATAGACAATCGGACAACAAATGACAACAAATATTTTTTCGTGTGATATTGTTACGAATAAACAATTTTAGGACTTTTTCCTATCATTACACTGTGAAGCCTTCCTTCGCGCCAAATTTCATGATTCTGGCTCAAAGAAGGGTAAAGTTTGTGAGTACCATATCAAAATACTTGAGATAAACGGCCGCATCTTTTGATTGACTTAGAAGCTTACATTTATTACAGCACCGAGTGACCATAGAATTTAGTATGTGGCATAAATTTGAACTTGATACGTCTATACATTCCTGAGAAAAGGGCTTTTTAATAGTCGGGCAGACAGACAGACAGAAAGACAGACGGATGGACAACAAAGTTATCTTATGAGGGTTCCGTTTTACCCATTGAGGTATGGAACCGTAAAAAATGAGTGGAATTCAACACATGTGGAAACAGGTTCATGAATTCATCATCAAACTCACTTAACCGTAACAAACTAGACAGAGGAACGCGAGTGAAGAGACGCAAAACTTAGTAGAATTTTAGAGTCATTTAAGCGTCATCCTTCTAATCGACCAAAGAAATCAGCCGAGTTCTCAATGTCACGATCACACCAACGTGTACAAGTCGGCTCGACAGAGCACCAAGGTGTTTTCCTACATGCTATGTCGGAGCGCCGGTGTTATTCACAGTCAGCCGAAGACGGACCCTTTCCTTGTGGATTTCGGAAGCCCATAAACTATACTCAGTACGTCAAGAAAAGAACTCTAACTGCTGACAGCGCAACTGCCAGTATTCGACACAGACGGGCAGTTTTCAGAGTCCAAAAGCGTGTAATACGTATTTTTCACGGACGTCCTGTAGAAACCTCTTCAAAGAACTGGGTACACTAACTACTGCCTCTCAGTATATTTACTCCTTAATGAAATTTGTACTAAATAATACATCTCTTTTTCCAACAAACAGCTCAGTTCATACATACAATACCAGAAACAAATATGACCTGCACAAGGACTTAAAAGCACTTACTTTAGTTCAGAAAGGGCTCCACTACTCAGGAACACTCATCTTCAATAATTTGCCAGCAAACATACAAAATTTAGTTACAAATAAAGATCAGTTTAAAAGGAGCCTGAAAGACTTACTAGTGGCCAACCCCTGCTACTCCACTGACGAATTTTTAATAGAAACAAATGATGTGTTGTATATATTCATACTATTAGTATTGTTATATCAGCTCAAAAAAAAAAATACATGCTCCACATCCACGAGGATCTCAGCACGGATCTATGGATCGAAAAACTAATCTAATCTTATCTAATCTAGCGATCCAGCAGTGGTCGCCCAGCACTACGGCAATACTGGATCGTTGCCACAGTAACGTAAACAAAAGCTCACGATCTGATTAGGCATCTTGGATGCGCGAAGCACCTCCGCCAAGGCCGCGTCAATTGTCAGAGCTCTTCTCTCGCCGTACGCACTTTCATAGGGAGAACAGTACAGTAAAAACAAGACTCTTCATACTCTCATGAGAAAGGAATTACATCTTTCAAATACAATCATGCTTGTGCAACATCAGTGCAGCATTGCCCTTGTCCGCAGGTAAAATAATAATTTCAGAATCCATTCTGAATGAAAGAAATGCCGCCCTCTCAGCTTCTGTTATTTTATTCTTGGGTGAAAGTGCACCAGTCGGCACACAATAGGCTTCCCTCCTAACCTCCCCTGTGCCAACAGGAGGCAGTTTAAAAACAGCCTTTTCAACAGAATTTTTAAAATCAATGACTGGTAAAAGCTTGTGCGTCGATGCAGTATTTAACCTTTCTCTAGTACGGATAAAGCTGCGTCGTCAAAAGCATTCTCTGTGAGATTTATCATAGAACGTCGAAAAAAAATATTAGGCTCCGAGTCTCAGAAACGGTCAAACTTTGTCGAAAGCCAGGTAGTTACAGAAAGAAATTCCCAACCTGACATAATTTCGAGAGCGCGACTTAGAATCTAGCTTTTCATGGGACTTAGATTGCTACACCGTTTTTGGGTGACTGACTTTGCCAGACTATCTTTAAATTGGTTTATGGAATTTGAAGTAGTTGTGTGCTATAACTATCTGCTGCAGTGAATACATACATTCGTGAGTGACAGGCTTCTTGCGGTTTCTGATAGTGAGCATTTGGCATAATTCTTTTTGGCTTATGCCGTGACTGGTAATGGAAACGGCACATTCTGAATCCGAACGTTTCTTTTGATTTCGTTACTTACTGTGTATTTCGCTATTCGATGCTCTGCTCGCACTACATTTAACTTAATTAATTATTGTTTATTTCATTTGAATCAGCAACTCATGTGAGGTCATACTTCTGATATGTACACTTACTTGTTTTGAAACATAATGTTCTGGTTACTCCAGCATCATTTGTCCTTTGGGATCTGTCCAGTAGTTTTCTTATTTACATCTACATTTACTTATAATTTGTTGTTGTGCTAGTATTTTTATTTACTAAAAAGTGTTTAACTATTAGTTTTGTGTTAAATGGGTGGGCTTTAAAGTGACTGTGAAGTGCCGACTCTTTAACACACAAAAAAAAGAGTAAAGCCTTCAGATAATTAGGTCGTGCACTACACACACCGTTAGCGGCCAATAAAACCGCCGGTGCACTCGTAACATGTAGTTGGCGCTAATGGGAGAAGAACATATGATGTTAAAAAAGCGGCTAAGAAACTTTGAAACTTCTCAATAAAATTTTCTGCTTAAATAGAAATCACTGAGAAGGTGAAACTTCTAAATATGATTTTACTTAATCTGCTGAGTGAAATTGAATGCAAGTAAACCTGCTTAAACTGCTGAGTGAAACTCAACATACTGCCACTTCACTTGTCTTTATCATCTCAACACTGCCCCACAACATCCTAGCGCAACGCAATCTGACTGCTCAAAAATGATAACCTGACATCAGATAATTAATACGAAAGAATGGCCCTGAATTAGTAGAAATCCTAACAATCAACCATACATTTCATAAGCCACTTACCTCACAAAAATCTTCAGTACCAGAACTACAGCAATGCCGCAAGCACCAATATTGCATCTAAATAAAAGATTATACTTACTGAAGGCTCTAACTACTGACAGGCATATGTTTAGCAAAGGAAATATTTTGTTGCAAAGCAAACAATGTATTTTTATCTTAATGTGACATCCAGTATATAGAGGGTGAGTCACCTAACGTTACCGCTGGATTTTTTTCGTAAGCCACATCAAATACTGACGAACCGATTCCACAGACCGAATGTGAGGAGAGGGGCTATTATAATTGTTTAATACAAACCATACAAAAACGCACGGAAGTATGTTTTTGAACACAAACCTACGTTTTTTAAATGGAACCACGTTAGTTTTGTTAGCACATCTGAAGATATAAACAAATACGTAATCAGTGTCTCTTGTTGCATTGTAAAATGTTAATTACATCCGGGGATATTGTAACCTAAAGTTGACGCTTGAAACCTCCGACGTTCAGTTACGTGTTGTAACAAACACGGGCCACGGTCGGCGATGTGATATACCTTTTGCATTTCTTACTTTAATGTTTTAATCCTCTTTAAAATCAAAGAGAAAAGATGAGGTGGTAGTAGCCCAGCGTAGAGCCTGTGCCTACCGTCAGGTATTTTTGACTTTCAGATGTTAAAAGACAGAGCAGTTTTTTGTTCTGGTACGAGTTGTTGGAAGGAAGGTTTCGCTCAGTGAGTGAACGAATGAGAACCGCCATTTTTAGCGAGTAATTGCAGACCGCCATTGTGTGTATTTTCTATGTGCATCGAACAGAAATATAGTAGTGTTTTATTAACAGAATATTTGTGAGAGTTATTATTATTTCAAGTAGTAATGCAAGAAGAAGAACGGAAGCCCATCTGTGTTCTTCGGAAAATTTACGAAGATCCGAATATAACAACACGGCCACAGTCAAGGAGACGTCGATCGGACATAATATTAATAATTGGTACGCATAAAATACTATGAAGACGATTTATTTATATAAATATAAACTAAAATGATTCCTTTCCCGTTACAGGCAATGCCTAGCTTATTGTGCTTGTCCTTCATGCCAAAGAATTAATCTCTTTAATTCATCCATTTTAAAAAAGCCACACATTCCAACATTTTATTACCATTCATTCCCTATCCTATTATATTATCATTTTATTATATTATAAAGTGGCGACAAGTGACAGGCACGATACGTAGTGGGCAAAACTGTGAGTACTAGTATTGTTAGGAAAATGAATTTACATGTATGTTAACAATTTCTTTATGTTCCATGTACGCTGATGATGTGACGGAGACGGTGATGTGATACTGAAAGGAAATAATAAATAAATTAGAAGGAAGAGGACGGCAATACCAAGAACGTACAACAAAGCACAATAGAGGACATAACAGTTACAAGACAACAATCAGGTAGGACCGCGCAATGCATATAGAAAATGCGTTCCCAGTAAGCATATTAGAAAATCCAAGCACCTATTTCCTAAAATCCAGAACCTAAAGCTTCAGAGATTAACGCTATTGTATTCGAGTAGAGACAATGACATTTCTTTATTAGTACTGAAAATATATTGACCGAACAACAACTGAGATTACAATTACATACAGCTGTATATGCAATTTTAGCATGAGAAGTACCAGGAAAGGGAAATGGTCCTCGCCGATATCCCAGGAGCAACAGTGTCCCTGATTTGCTGGGAAGTGGCAGTGCGGTCCCCTACGGCACTGCGTAGGATCCTACGGTCTTGGCGTGCATCCGTGCGTCGCTGCGGTCCAGTCCCAGGTCGACGGGCACGTGCACCTTCCGCCGACCACTGGCGACAACATCGATGTACTGTGGAGACCTCACGCCCCACGTGTTGAGCAATTCGGCGGTACGTCCACCCGGCCTCCCGCATGCCCACTATACACCCTCGCACAAAGTCCGTCAACTGCACATACGGTTCACGTCCACGCTGTCGCGGCATGCTACCAGTGTTAAAGACTGCTATGGAGCTCAGTATCCCACGGCAAACTGGCTGACACTGACGGCGGCGGTGCACAAATGCTGCGCAGCTAGCGCCATACGACGGCCAACACCGCGGTTCCTGGTGTGTCCGCTGTGCCGTGCGTGTGATCATTGCTTGTACAGCCCTCTCGCAGTGTCCGGAGCAAGTATGGTGGGTCTGACACACCGGTGTCAATGTGTTCTTTTTTCCATTTCCAGGAGTGTATATACCGCAGAACCAAAAGAAATGGATAGAATACGTGGGTCCGTTTCAGCACATAGTAAATCACCTACCACACACAACAGGGTACACACCGGCCGAACTTATGTTTGAAAAGGTGGAACTAGATGAATGGGCAAAACCGATACCTAAATTAGGGCACAAAGACATAGCCTTAGATGACAAAGTACGGCAAGCGCTAATAACACTGGAAGGGCAAGCTCAAATAAGGAAAGGCATTTACGACAAGAAATTGAAAAACGTAATAGAATTCCAGATTGGACAGGAGGTACTACTAAGAACTCATCCGAAAACATCGAAATTAAAGGCATTGAACAAAAAATGGCAATTGTTATATGTTGGTCCGTATATCATTGTTGACAAGCCACATCCTGGGTGCTACTTGATAGGAAATATAAAAAATGGTAAAATAAAAGGCATGTATCCACATAAAGATTTGCGGAAATTTATTAAATTAAAGTGCAAGTCCAGTTCTTTCCTTATTTGTTGCGTTAATAAAACCCAGGTAGGTAGGAGGTTTGTCACTCTATGACGAATAAACCGATTGGCGCTCGGTTCCTCTCCAGCTAGGGGTTACAATATTTATATTTTCGTTACCCTCTCCCTCTTCTACTGTCCTGTTTAGTCAATAAGGAATGTTCAATTTTCTTCTACTATCTAAAATGTAGAGATGAGAATGCAACCTAGTCGTTAGAGATTTTTCTTGTAATTTTGGTATTGAGCTTTCTTAAGACTTAAATATCTATAGAAACACAAGAAACATTTTCATATTCCTTAAGAGAACACTAAATATATGGGAAGAAATAAAACAATTGTACACAATGGTGGACGAGTGAAAATCATTAGATTACGTAGTTACTATACATAAAAATAAGTAAACAAGAGCGATGGAAAAGAAAGGAATTCACAGCGGGCGAGCTTTGAGCTAGCGGCACGAGCGATGAAGAGTACTGAGACGCGCAGCCGCGCTTGAAGCGGAGTGTACTTATAACAATTACATACGAAGCGGCTAACAGCTGACCGTAGGGGTCGCGTAGGCAAAAAGCACGGTTGAGTTCAGTGTCCTCAGCTAGATGCGCAAAGACACACTGCGCATCGCGACGGAAACCATTCTAGAATTTAAGCGAATCGGCATTCACGCTGCGCTGCCAACTGGACAAAACAGAAGCGACACGAAATGAAGTACCTATCAGCTCATTACTCTAACGTAAATCAGTTACACAAACAAAACGAACACAGACATTTATCCCCAAGATGGAGACTATACTGTAAAGAGCACTAATTTTAAGAGTATAACATTAAGTTAAGCATACGTAGTTTTAAGAAAAGGACCGCATCGGTGCAAGTAAAGTATAAGGAGCGTAGAATACGCTAAAATTGTGAACTTAACATAGGCTATTGAATGTACATAGTTAGAACTAAGTATGAGTATTCAAAGGAGAAGAAAATATACACAGATATTCCTATCAGACTATATACAACAGTATTAAGACAAGTTTAAAAGAACACGATTAGCACTGAACTTTATTGAGAACTAAGCGGCTTACATACAGCACGCAAGTCAGCGACGGTGGGAAACGTAGAATGAAATATACACATAGAAAAGTGCGTGTGACGGAGACGTAAACTACAAAATAACATAACGTACGAGATTTTGCGAGAGGAGCAATTGTGCACTTATAAGACTACACTTCTTTACAGACAACATTAGAATTAGCGAGCGTGACGTATAGGGAGAATACATACCCACAAATTTGCTATTACAGAACTCACTTATGTTAGTTGCTATTAATTACATGGTACCTTATACGAAAAGCATAAGCAGCTGAGTAAAACTGTCAACATGAATCGTACAATTTGCGGGAGATAAGCTAAGTAAATACGAAAACCAACCAATACGCACACAACGTAATTATACGAACTAAAACAAAATAACTGAGGTAAGTACTGTATGTTTAAAAAAGCAATATACAGAAACACATTAATTTCACTGCTGGATAATACTAGGAAGTAGAGAGTGTGAAAAGTTTTAGATTCGATTGGAGGTATTAATTAGTTAATGTACGTTTGTGGTGACATAACATGCATGAATGAATCTAGGAAGAGAATGAAAGTGTATTAGAGTGATATGAGTTTATTTATTTTTGTGAGAAGAAGTAAATAGGGCGGTGGTTCTAGTGTAAGAACCCTGTAGGTAATACATGAGTATAAATGGCGATTATTTGGAAGATTTTTTAATGAATAATTACATGGATATACGGCGATGAATATGAAGATTAATTTTGCAGAAAGAGCCACGAAGGAGACGTAAGAAAGAATAGATTATATATTTTTAAGTCTTAGAATGAATGGTTGTATCAGTGTGGAAAGCAAAGTATGATGATGTATGTACGGTAAGTAATTATGAAAACGACCATCTTGAAGAAGCAGTGAAGAATAAAGAAGAAACAGTGGAGTCCATAGTAACAAAGGTACACACTACATTTAAAGTACACTACAATACAGTGATCTGCTACACAGGCGTCAGAAAGTAAAACAAATTAGTATGAAAAATATTTCTTTAGCGACTAACTGTTACAGCTTGAGCAACTATAAGGTGAATATTAATGAAAATATGATATACGATTCGTATGAGGAACGAGCACAAAATGCAGTGAAACAATATTTTCTACACTGAGTTCTTGACACACGCAGAAGCGAAAACAGTACTTTAACATAAGCACGTTCTTCTTTCGCGGGAATGAATTATGAGTGGAATTACACATGGCAAAAATACAGTAAAAGTATCGGCCACACGTTACAAAGGGTAAACACGTACATGTCGTCGCATCAATAAGGCAGAAATATGACTTGAAATATGTGTACATGAATCTGTAATATTACGACGATTAACAAGCAGTGATGAAGTCAGGATTGTCAAAGGAAAAAACATCCTACACACTCGCTCACAAACGAGCACTTGTAAATATTGTACGTAGTATGGTGTCTATCAAATGCCAAGGATAGAATAAGTACACTAACGACGCACTACAAGTAGCAATTTTAGAAGTAGCTTGATCTCTGAAGCAGACCTTAGCAAATCTTCTTTTTCCATGTAGTGAGTAGTGCTGGAACGTATTTTCTATGTGTTTTTGTGAAGGTATAAACGCGCAGGAGGTCGGGCATGCAAGTCAAGAGAAGAAAATGCAAATATTCAAAACAAATGAAAGATTCCTTCTAATTTACTTATTAGTGTGTAAAACGATACCAAACATGGAATCCATAAATGAAAACTGAAAGTGAATTGTACATTTAGTTGTCAACTATATTATTGTCAATGTCGAAGTCTATGTAAAATGTATGTATGTACTGCTTTCTGTGTGTATCTGTGAACGTAAAAATGCGCAAGTCGGTCCTGCAAGACAAGAACGAAAACGGCGCCAACATTCTGAACAAATGCAAGATTCCTTCTAATTTACTTATTGGTGTGTAAGATGCTGTTTAACATGAAGTCCATATACGAAGTGTGAATGTGGACTGTACATTTATTTGCCAACTATATTATTGTCAATGTCGAAGTCTATGTAAAACGTATCTATGTACTGTTTTCTATGTGTAGTTGTGAACGTAAAAACGCGCGCGAGGTCGGTCCTGCAAGAAAGGAACAGGAAACCCAAATATTCAGAATAAATTAAAGATTCCTTCTGATTTGCATATTTGTGTGTAAGAGGGTGCATGTCATGGAGTCCATATATGAAATGAGTATGAATTGTAAATTTGTATGTCGACTTTATTCTTGTCAACGTTTTTGTCTATGTAAAATGTATGTACTATTGTCAATTTTATGTGAAATTTTATTCTTGAAAAGGAACCATTTATGTATGTATGTGAAGTGCAACGCGACGGACGAGTAAAACACTCGCACGTGTGAGGTAATACAAAAATGTTAAGGCCTAATAATAGTGAAAATAACGGCTGAGCCGTAGTAAGAGTAAACGCTACAATGTGGCTAAGTGAATACAGTGAGTGTGATGCGTGTGCGACGGAAAAATAAGAGGAAATCCGTATAACCACGAGTTGTGGTGTGAGGACCGCTGAACTACAATGAACAACGGAAGACAATGCCGAGTTCTGCAGTGCGGCCCTTACCTCACCTTGCTGTGCGAAAACCTCGTCCAGGCGCTAGATGATGTATTGGTGTTCTTCGGGTTGAGCGTTGGAGCTGAATCCGTCGTATCCAATCTCCGGACTGGAGGGCATTTACAACACCGACTTCATGAGCCTGGAGCGACATTACGATGGATGCGCGGGCAGTGCTGCTGCTCACGTGGCGCTCGCGTCACTGCGACGGGCGTGGTAAACACTGAGCTGCTGCTAGCCATAAGCGCAGCGAACAATGAGATAGCGTGTGCTGAAAAGACACCTTCTCAGAACGGCCAATGAACCAAAAGCCAGTGAGAAAAACAATTTTTAAAACATGGTGAGGACAATTTACGAAATGTAAAATTTGTCCCCTGTCCATACAGCTTAACAAGTATAATGAAAAATCACAGACTAAGACGTTAGCACGACATGGACGTACGATTATGTAATATAAATATATGTGAATGTCGTTATGTGATATAAGTGTATGTGAATGAATTTATATGTATCAATTTGTAATGAACAAGGAAATGAACTTTGTAGACTTACTTGTAGTAGCTTAAGGGTATTAAAACTCCATTGACTTGCACCAAATGACTCAACATGAGCCCCAACGTAAATAAGGCTACTGTATACTGTCTCACTAAATAAAGAGACTTATTACCGACAGTATACAGTAGGGGGGCAATTGTGATATACCTTTTGCATTTCTTACTTTAATGTTTTCATCCTCTTTACAATCAAAGAGAAAAGATGAGGTGGTAGTAGCCCAGCGTAGAGCCTGTGCCTACCGTCAGGTGTTTTTGACTTTCAGATGTTAAAAGACAGAGCAGTTTTGGCTCTTGTACGAGTTGTTGGAAGGAAGGTGTCGCTCAGTGAGTGAACGAGTGAGAACCGCCATTTTTAGCGAGTAATTGCAGACCACCATTGTGTGTATTTTCTATGTGCATCGAACAGAAATATAGTTGTGTTTTATTAACAGAATATTTGTGAGAGTTATTATTATTTCAAGTAGTAATGCAAGAAGAAGAACGGAAGCCCATCTGTGTTCTTCGGAAAATTTACGAAGATCCGAATATAACAACACGGCCACAGTCAAGGAGACGTCGATCGGACATAATATTAATAATTGGTACGCATAAAATACTATGAAGACGATTTATTTATATAAATATAAACTAAAATGATTCCTTTCCCGTTACAGGCAATGCCTAGCTTATTGTGCTTGTCCTTCATGCCAAAGAATTAATCTCTTTAATTCATCCATTTTAAAAAAGCCACACATTCCAACATTTTATTATCATTCATTCCCTATCCTATTATATTATCATTTTATTATATTATAGCGACCAGCAACTACAGGGACATGTTTACGATGACGACCGTGTTTACGAGTGTGGCTGTAGTGCACTGTTGTGGTCTGGTCTAGCTGTCGCAGTGTCCGCATGTAGCGCTTGCTGCTATTGTTATTCTGCATTCGTCTCCGCACGCAGACCAACTATTCAAATGGTTCAAATGGCTGTGAGCACTACGGGACTCAACTGCTGTGGTCATTAGTCCCCTAGAACTTAGAACTACTTAAACCTAACTAACCTAAGGACATCACACACATCCATGCCCGAGGCAGGATTCGAACCTGCGACCGTAGCAGTCGCACGGCTCCGGACTGCGCGCCTAGAACCGCGAGACCACCGCGGCCGGCAGACCAACTGTAGTACACCGTGTTACCAGACGTCTGTGATAGTGTAGTGTTGTAGGAACTGAGACCATGGTGTATTCGAACTCTGAAAAGGCGGAGATGATACTCATCTATGGCGAGTGTCGACAAAATGCAGCTGAAGCCTGCAGGGTGTATGCAGAACGGTACCCGGACAGAGAGCATCCAACGTGCCGCACATTGCAAAACATCTACCGCCAACTGTATGCAACAGGTATGGTCGTAGCACGCAAACGGGTCCGTAACAGGCCCGTCACAGGAGAAGCGAGTGCAGTAGGTGTGTTAGCTGCTGTTGCCATGAACCCACACATGAGTACACTGGACATCGCGAGATCCGGTGGACTGAGTCAAAGCAGTGTCATGCGCATACTGTATCGTCACCGCTTTCACCCGTTTCATGTGTCGCTACATCAGCAATTACATGGTGATGACTTTAATCATCGAGTGCAATTCTGTCAATGGGCATTAACAGAGAATGCGTTGCAGTTCTACCTGTTTACCGATGAAGCGGGTTTCACAAACCACGGGGCAGTGAATCTGCGGAACATGCATTACTGGTCCGTGGACAATCCTCGCTGGCTCAGACAGGTAGAGCGACAGCGACCGTTGACTGTAAATGTATGGTGCGGAATCATTGGCGACCACCTCATTGGTCCTCACTTCATTGCAGGGGCCCAAACAGCTGCAACATACATCGCGTTTCTACAGAATGAACTGCCAACGTTGCTCGAAAATGCCCCACTGGAAACGCGTCGACATATGTGGTATCAGCATGATGGTGCACCTGCACATTCCGCAATTAACACTAGGCTAACCCTTGACAGGATGTTCGACGGGCGTTTCATAGGACATGGAGGACGCATAAATTGTCCAGCCCGTTCTCCTGATCTTACGCCTCTGGACTTCTTTCTGTAGGGTACGTTAAAGGAGAATGTGTACCGTGATGTGCCTACAACCCCAGAGGATATGAAACAACGTATTGTGGCAGCCTGCGGCGACATTACACCAGATGTACTGCGGCGTGCACGGCATTCATTACGCCAGAGATTGCAATTGTGTGCAGCAAATGATGGCCACCACATTGAACATCTATTGGCCTGACATGTCGGGACACACTCTGTTCCACTCCGTAATTGAAAACGGAAACCACGTGTGTACGTGTACCTCACCCCTCATGGTAATGAAAAAGACCAATAAAAAGATGTTAGCATGTGGACGTAACGCGCTGTTCCAGTCTCTTCTGTACCTAAGGTCCATTACCGTTCGCTTTGGATCCCTACGTAATTCGGTTCTCCGATACACACGATCGAACAGCTGAGGAGTGGTACTCAAGCGTCAACTTTAGGTTACAATATCTCCAGATGTAATGAACATTTTACAATGCGACAAACGGCACTGATTACGTATTTGTTTATATGTTCAGATTTGCTAACAAAATTAACGGGGTTTCATTTTAAAAAGCGTAGGTTTGTGTTAAAATACATATTTCCGTGCATTTTTTATGGTTTTTATTAACCAATTACGCTAGCCCCTCTCCTCACGTTCGGTGTGTGGCATCGATTCGTCAGTATTTGATGTGGTTTACGAAATATATCCAGCGGTAATGTTAGGTGACTGGTGGTCCATTGATAGTGACGCGGCCAAATATCTCACGAAATAAGCATCAAACGAAAAAACTACAAAGAACGAAACTCGTCTAGCTTGAAGGGGGAGACCAGATGGCGCTGCCATAGGTCAAACGGATATCATCTGCGTTTCTTTTACATGGGAACCCCTATTTTTATTACATATTCCTGTAGTACGTAAAGAAATATGAATATTTTACTTGGACCATTTTTTCACATGGTGATAGATGGCGCTGTATTAGTGTAACAGGTAGGTTTTTAAATTAAAATACAGAACGTAGGTACGTTTGAACATTTTATTTCGGTTGTTCCAGTGTGATACATGTACAGTCATTCTCAAAAGTATCCGAACGACCTGAATTGCATTTCGCCTGATTCGCATGTAACCCACATAATGCAGCTATCTAGCAGGTCCTCTAATCCCTCCTTGGTACAGTCGTTTGACTATTGAAAATGGTTCCAACAAGTCATCACTAGAAAACACTGTTCCTGATCGCAATACCGAGCGAGGTGGCGCAGTGGTTAGACACTGGACTCGCATTCGGGAGGACGACGATTAAATCCCGCGTCCGGCCATCCTGATTTAGGTTTTCCGTGATTTCCCTAAATCACTCCAGGCACATGCCGGGATGGTTCCTCCGAAAGGGCACGGCCGATTTCCTTCCCCATCCTTCCTAATCCGATGAGACCGATGACCACGCTGTCTGGTCTCCTCCCCAAATCAACCCACCAACCTGATCGCAATAACTCAAGATGTAAACTAATACTAAGATACTACAAATATCAGGGAATACCTTATCACAGGTAAGACTGTCCTTAAGGCTTGTAAGCTAACATTTATTACAATAAATGATAATACCTGAAATGTTACCACTCTCATTATTACGTCAGAAAGGTAATGCACGTAGTAAGTTCGTCGTATTCATGATTTCCTCTTCAAAGTAACATACCGTACTCATTATTTGACACAGAATGACATTAAAAGTGTAAGTTATTCACGAACAGCTAGTTCAGAATATGTATGAACTTCAAATGACACGACGAACCGTCTCGTTCTGCATATGGATTCAAATCCAGGTCATACAGACTAAGCAAAGATTTCGTGACTGACGGAAACTAACAGTCATTCCTGATTAGGCATACGGAGAGTGATATACCTCGATTTTAGACAGTGTCAATTAGCAAATAGCAACTTTAAATTACATAACGCAAACATTTTTAACGGACGCGAATTCCTACCCAGCACCTATTGTCCCTGTTTACGAACTACGAGAGATGTTAAATATTGCTTCTTAACAAGTAACTTATTTGAAATGCCGTGAGGTAAAGCTTTGTGTTAGACAGGGATTCGAGCCCTGAACCTAATAAGATAGATATCGAAGCACAACCAACTGTGACATATCGCATTTTCTTGGCAATAGCTAGATGTTCTAACTGAAATGACGAGACGAAACATTAATTTTTTTCCTTTCCAGGACCACAACCCGGCACCTATTGCTGCTATATTCTAGAGAAAACGAACGTTAAGTATGTGTTTGTTGCACCGGCACCGACATGTGAGCATGTTTGAACTAGAAATTATATGATGAAGAGTTCAGTGCTAACAGAGAATAGAGCCCCACACATATCGTTGTTGACCACTCACAAAGAGACGTCAGCTACCGAATTTTTCTCCACCAGGAGCTCGGAATAACATCTTGAACTTACAGTGAGCTCACAAATAGTTCTGTGTCTCAATGGGAGTCAAGAACGTCAAATATCGTTAGTGTTGACAACGAAAGAAAATATATTAAAAATCGAAATTATTATCCACCAGCAGATAGGTGTTCTCAAGCTAGATCTTCATAATACATAACGAAATCTTTAGTGCTGGGCCAGGATTCGAACCCATTCACGCGCAATATGTTAAGATGTTAAGGAATCTGCAGTTTTTAACAAACAACAAATTGTAGCCGAGCTGTATTGTCACGAAGGGAACAAATTCCGCGTTAAGGGCGGTCTGAGTTGCATTCCTAGTTCATTACCAGTTTTATCGGCATACAGAAGCTCAGATAAAAGATGGAATAAGTGTCCTCTGATCCTACATAGCGTTTGTTTCGTCACTAGAAATAAATAACTAGATAAGAAAGGTTACTGGCGATAGAGTTTCTACATGTCGCCACTCCAGACTTTATTGTGGCTCAACCTAACGTCTACTTGGTAGAGAAGGAATATTATTTTTAATGTGAATTTCAGACCACAATGCCATTATATCTTCTTCACTTGTTATAGCCAGAAGAGAAATTGATCTGCCTCTCCCCATCTAAAATCACTGACCGAAGTTGGAACCGAATCCCAACCACAGATATATGAACCTATCACCTGTCCAACAGACCACCAAATCCTCGTTTCAGTGGCTCATTTTTCTATCATAACACCGTTGTGCCACACTGGCTGAGAATTCTGACACACTGGCTCCTTCTATCAATTTGCAGCATGTTCAGTAAATTCATTTACTTGGTTGACTGAATCACCATGAACTAACTGCCTCGGTTACCCAGTGCATACATTCAACTTTATTTTGTAATCACCAAAATGAAATCACGTAACTGCCACCAACACAGAACTTCCAACAGTGTAGGATGCAGAAATTTAAATAGGAAGTGTTCCTTTCCGCTTCAGCTACTCTATTGCGCTATGTATTTGTTGAAAACGCCGTGCAGTGCAAAAGAAAAGGTATAACTGTTTGTCTCTTATAAGCATTGACCTGGCCATATGCATTATCCCACAGCGTTGTGTAAGACAGAAGTTCTGGAGGAATTGTTATTGACTTCTTGATCTTTTGTAGCTACATGTCAGCTCGTAGCGTAATGGTAAGTATCGCACACGGCAGATAAGATGTGGCGAGTTCGAGTACATTCACCGCTAAATTTTTTAAAACGCAATTCTGCTCTCTGCTAAAGTTATCAATCTAATGGAACTTGTAGCATAATTCCCTTCACTTCTCAACCGTAAATAGTCGTATGTGGAAAAAGAGCTAACTTCTTCGCAATTTTGTTCATTTCAGGCTTAACAGACAGCCAGACAGTAGATGCATCTCGAAACTTTTGTATTATGTATGGGTAGAGCATATCGTGCCAAAATACGTCGGAAAAGTTTTTTCTACATCAGCTGTTGTCTGGTAGTGGCATTTTATTCTTCTTCAAACCTTGTTTGAGAGCTTTAACTAAAAACAAGTTTTCTACCTGCATGTAATCAATAAACTACATGTGCATTTTCAGACTGTTATATATAACATTAGAGAATTCGCATGTATCGTTGATGATTAATGTCGCTCTCATATTTACTATTGTTTTAACACCATTAAATGAAACCTTACGAAAATTGTGAACTGTATTATAAAAAATGAAATAAAACTACCCACGATAACCTAACGACGAAAGTCTGTTTTAATTAAACTGAGTATCTGTACACAAACGTACCTCTATCGTCACGAATTGGTAAAATACTACTCACTTGGATTTTGATTGGGTCTGTGTTTAATTGTTATGCTGTGTTATACTCAAGAGGTATGCAAATGTGGCATTTCATAAATAAAGTTATGTATTCCTAGAAACCCAAAATTTGCTTGTCAGCAGCGGAAAGAGGCGTTACCTGTTGTGCAGCATTGTGAGTTTTCCACCATTGCACTATGAGCCGAAAATATTTACTTGCGATTTCTTTAACGATGTTTGACCCGACTTTTTGTAGCTCTTTCACAGAAGGGATAAAACGCTACGCTTAGTGAGACTGGAACTGCAAACCATAACAGACGCTTTCTCACAGGTCAGCATGTTACCACAGAGCTGGCGAGGAAGTATGTGTCTTTGCTTCCTCTTACGATACCAATAGTGGCTAGAACTCGTAAAGCGCTATTTGAAGGACGATAATAGTTGCGATTTCCACGTGCAACGACTTCCGTGGGCTGCAACGGCTTGGAATACGTAATGCGTATGATTCGCATTTCTGTAACCAGGTTTAGGGACTGGAGCGTAGTTACTAATAATACTCAGAACTGACTGCAAACTAAGCACAATAAATCAGTAACTCTCATAGTTGTTTTTATATTTCTTTCGTAAGTGTACTCAAAACTAAGAAAATCATTCACGGACGTTTCCGTGCCTCGCAGATGTGTGTGTGTGTGTGTGTGTGTGTGTGTGTGTGTGTGTATGTGTGTGTGTGTGTGTGTGTGTGTGACAGAGAGAGAGAGAGGGAGATAAAAATCAAAAAGAATGAGAGAGAGAGAGAGAGAATAAAAAATTGTAAAGAAATTGAATCACGGCATGTAGAGAAATTTTTCATTAAAATGGCACATTCCACATCATTACGGAATATCGTATTCATGATCTACCAAACAACAATTAATCTAATCTAATCATATCATATTGATGACTAGCCATGAACAGTCATGAATTATCGAAGTTTTTGCCAATATCAGTAACCAAATCTAAACTTGAAAAAAATATGGCAATTTTTGTAATAAACCAGGACTTCTGTCATGACCCTTTCGTCCCTTTTAATTAACCACGAAAGATGTCTGATATACCTCTATTCTGAGGTAACAAAGTTTCCATGCATTTAAAGATGTAATGCGTGATGTGAAGTTCTGTGACAGAGGTACGAACCCAACACGGTTCTTTCCCTGCCTACGGAATCCTTCTCATGTTAATATCAAACATCAGTAATTACTCGTAGATTACATTAAAACTAAGGTAATTAATGAAGACGTTACTTGATAACAAAAACCCGCTGCCTTTCTTCATTTACTACGACAAGTCGTATATTGGTCAGACGATGCTTACCTTCGAGGATCGATGCCGTGAACACCAGAGGCACAATCGACTGATGTATCCGAGCAAGTCGGCGGTCGCTGAACATTGTTTGTCGGAAAATCACGCTATGGAGTATGACCGCACGAGGATTCTGGTACAGACGTCGAGATACTGGGACAGCGTTGTTAGAGAGGCCATCGAAATTCGAACCAATGACGACCTCATAAACCGTGACTGTGGCTATAATCTTAGCAAGGCTTGGGAACCAGCGATTGGGTTAATCAAGAGTAAATCCAGCAAACGCATAGTGGTGACGACCACGGCGGACAGAGCCATCACACCGACGTCATCTCAGACGCCGTCGCAATCTGTTCCACCGCCCTACCGTGGCGCGGGGCGCGGACGGCGGAGTGAGCGCGCCGCGGGCGGAGGGTATTTAAATCGGCCGCCGCCGCGACCGAACCTAGTTCCCCCTGAGCAGCCATAGCGTACGGATCTCCGTGCCGGCACGTTCACAGGAGCTCAGTCCGTCAGTTCACCTGATGATGGCGATATGTTTGATCGCCGAAATATTGTGCCCGTTGGACACTATAGACCGGCAGTACACCCGTGGATATTTTGATTATCAAATACGCCGGGAGAAACTCAAGAATCACAAAATACTTCTTGATTGGTACCCCTGACTCTCCGTAGGTGTACGCGTGGAATTTCAGCAGACTGGTGGCTTCAGGGTTTGTCTTCTCGGTGAATAGCTATTGCTAATGTATTCCGTTGTCGAACATTCGTTTTTTCGTCCACCTCTCAAGTGTTATTTCTGTTTGAGCTTCTCTTAACTCCGAAGCTCCGGCCACCAAAATGACATCCTACCAGGGAACCTTTTTGGTTTTCTGACATAAACTAAATTAAAGAATAAAAATGTCTCCCCATTAGTATGGCAAATGATATGACAAATACTAGTAAAGAGATTAAAATAAGTGATAAAGTAAAAATTCTTGCAATATAGTGACTCTATGTCAACGTTCTTAATAAAAAACAAGCATAGTTTTCTCTATATTTCGCCGTTCGTATCAGTGTCTGGTGTTCCATCGTTAAATGTATCCAATATTCTTCTTTACTCTTCTATTTCTCGGATAGGACGTAGTATACAGTCTGGCCCTTTAGCCACTTGACTGCACGTCGTTTCGTATTGGGATAGGGAACTTCGTCAGGGCTGAGTAGCCGTGTCGGTGTTAACGTTCTTGGTGATGTTCGCATTATGCTTGCGAGTTTCTGTGTGCAGAGGGACCATATGTCCTGTACAGAGTCGCAGATAAATCTATGCTCGTCTGTGTCGACTAAGTGACATCTGATACAATTCGGCGTTTCAGCCAGGTGAATCTTGTGTAACCTCGAATTGGTCGGGAATTTCCTATTGACTGCCATGTACCTAGCTGAGCGCACTGTAGATGAAAGATGTGGGTGGTGAAGGTTCTCCCAGACTTGTTTCCAGTTATAACCTTTACATTTCTCCTCCACTATATTGCGTGGTTTACTTTCCTTCATTGTGGCGTAAATTGCTTTGACACTGTGTCGGTCTGTCGCTGGAATTCTTCTTTGTATGTAGCTAAGTTCTAGGATGAAATACCTGAAATGACAGAGCGAGTTCAGAATGTGTTTTACATCTACAGGTGGGTCCAGATTGGGAGGCACTATTTCATTTAAAATGTGAGCCGTCAGTGTGTTACGTGATCTGTGCCACTGTTTGTATGTTTGGCTGACATACAAGGCTTTTGCTTTGAGGTAGACATCTGTCACATTGAGGCCTCCCTTCCAAACTGGGAGGGTGAGGGTTTCATACTTTACTTTAAATATCTGACCCCTGGTAACAAAGTTGCCAAGCGCTGCTAACATTTGTTGTGTCATAGTCTTTGGTAATGTCAGTACTTGGGCAGCGTAATTTACTTTGAAAATTATGTAGGTATTAACTAAAGACACTCTTTGAATGGCATTTAGAGTTCGCACGCTATGTTGCCGTATGCCAGCCCGCATTGTTGCCAGCAGTTCCCTATAGTTCAAGGCAGCCGTGCGGCGGATATTGCGTGTGTATTCAATCCCGAGGCAGGTGATCTTTTCCAAGCTTCTTATTCTTTCAGCAGCACCGAGTTCTAATCTGCGTCCAATGTGCATTAAGCCTGACTTGTGACGGTTAAGTTTTGCCCCCGATGCAGCTTCATACGTTGTTACAATGTGGAAAGCTTTCTCTAAGTCCTCGTCTTTCGTTACTACAAAACTGACATCATCTGCGTATGCATGGCAAATAATCTTCTGACCATGAATGAGCAGTCCTGGAAGTTCTTGCGTCAGGGAGTACAAGAATGGCTCCAGTGCTATGGCAAACAATGCCATCGACATTGGGCAGCCCTGTCATACAGAACTTGTGATACTGATCGGCCTGCTTAAGCGTCTATTTACATTGATTTGCAACGTACCATTCATCAGGAGGGTTTTAACAGTATCAGTGATTTTCTGAGGAAAATGCATGGCGCCCATGGTTTGTACGAGATAGGAGTGGTTCACCCTGTCAAAGGCCTTTTCTAAGTCGAGGGAAACGAGAGCACTTGGGATGTCACAGGTTTCGGCAATCGCTATCAGATCTCTATATGCAGTTAAAGTGTGGAAAATATTTCTATTTGTTCCGACACACGTTTGGTAGTCGCCGGTAACGCTGTTAATGGCCGAGTTTAATCGTTGCATAATGACACGTGCGAAAATTTTATAGTCAGTGTTAAGTAATGTTAAAGACCGGAGATTCTCAACAGTTTTGCCTCCTGGAGTTTTTGGAACTAGCACCACTATCCCTGTACAAAAATCTTTCAGGCTGTCATTTCGGATGTTCGTAATGTCATTACAGACCAGAGTCAACTTACTAGTTAACTGTTGACTAAACGTGCGATAATACTCGGCGGGTAATCCGTCAGGACCAGGCGATTTATTTATTGGGCTTCGGAGAATGGCGTCTGTTACTTCCGGACCAAGTCTCCCCCACGCCCTTTCCGTAAGGACTGCCTGCGTTGCCACATCTATTGGTTTTTCAGCTAGTAACGCTGTAAAATGTTTATAAATTTCTTCTTGAATATCAGTTTGTGTATTGAGAAGGCGACCGTCTGCATTTTTTAGCTCCGTCAGTAATTTCATGTTCCTTCTTTTTTGCTCTTGTAAAACGTGGTAGATGGATGTTGTCTCCTCCCGCATTGCATTTTTCAGACGTGTTCTCACTTTACAGCCTTCAGATTGTTTTCGAGTCAGTGTTAGGAGTGTCGCCTTGATTCTTTTAATCTGCGGGTAATTGTCCACCACTGTGTTATCTTCTTTATAAAGGTCGCGTAGGCACTGAAAATAGAATTCTGTTGTGGTCCTCTGCCAGGCGCATTTCTCGCGAGAGTAACATTTCGTCGCTTTTATTAGAGCTGGCTTTGCTCATTTTATCGGCCACCAGAAAGCCGAATTGTACAGTGGAAATTTCCTTTCACAATCTGCCCATGTGTGTTGGAAGACGGCGTGGCACCCAGGATCTGATAAATGGGTAACAATCAGTTTCCACGGGCCTCTTGCTCTATACATACCCTGTTTTTCCATATTTATGGTACATATATATGCTACATGGTCAGAGAATATAAGTGGCCATCTCTCCACTTGCAAAATATTGTGCCGTAAATTGGAAGTTGAATAAATTCTGTCAATGCGGCTGGCAGAATGGCTGGTGACGTGAGTAAAACCGGGCGTGTCGCCGTGTTTAAGTTCCCACGTGTCAAGTAGGTTTAAGTCTCTAACAATGTCCAGAAGTTCTATGGATGTGTTACAATTTGGCGTTTGGTCTTTTGGTTTTAGTACACAGTTGAAATAACCTGCAATTATTACTTGGGCTGCGCGGGTTGTAAAAAGTGGCACGATCTCCTCCTTAAAAAAACTCCGATCTCTGACGCTTTTTTCCCGTTCCAGAAGGGGCGTAAACATTTACGAATCTGGTGTTGTGAATCGTCCCCGCGATACCTCTGCTGTTTGGCAGTCTGTCGACATTGGCTACAGTGATGCCTTCTTTGGTCAAAAGTGTGGTTACGAGTTCACTGCCAAGTCCCGAATTGATTAACGCATTGTAACCTGTGATACGTTCCAGATCAATATCAGCGACCTCTTGCAACAGCGCAATGTCGATATCAGCTGCATATAAGAAGTCCGTAAGATTCTTCAGGTTTGACGTGCTGCTGACCTTGTTGATGTTGACCTGTGGCAACACCGTACGCCTGTAAAGGTGGCATGATGGCGGAGGTATGCGTGGCGTCGAGCCGCTCCCTTAGTGATGACGGAGGGGCATCAATTAAAAGAAGTCGGGGTCGGCATCCACCGCCTTAACAGCAGTTTCAGTCTTCCGTTGCCCTTGCGCTTCCGTTTCCCGGACTTGTGACACTGTTTCTCTGTGTTGTCCCTGTACTTCGGTCACATCGTTGTCGTGAGAACATTCTTCGACGTCGTCCGCCCAGTTATGCGAATGGTGAGCTTCACGCGGATATGCACTGCTATCTGACAGGTGGCCACCTGTACCTACTGTATCTGCTGACATCATCTTCGTCTGTGATGGGGAGGGTCTGTTGTTGGAGTCAGCCTCTGAGTCGTCAGTACGGGACTTTTTGGACGTCTGGGGAGTTCAGTGGAAACCTGAGACGTCACCTCGGTCAGCTTCTGACGCACCTGATTGGCCTTCTCGAGCAGCGGTTGCGCTTTTGTGTCAGCACCCTGTTGCGCGATTCCTCGTTTCTTCTGCTTTTTCGGGGAAGGCAATTGGACTTGTGAGCAGTGTTCTCTTGAGTGGCACAGTCTTCGTCCATGGGAAAAACTTCCGCCGCCTGCGGCTGTCCGGAGACAACAATTACCTCGCTGCACCCTGCGTCTCCTTATTTCCCTCCTTAACTTCGTGTAAGGAAGCTCCGCTGGTTTCCGGTACATTACTCGTCTCCATTGGTATGTTCTCCTCTTTTGGGGTCAGTGTACGCATCTAGGGTGAAATCGACGCTGAGCTCTGGAGCGGTGTTTACACGGGCGGCGGCTACGTAAGTGAGCGGCAACGTAGAACGTGGGCCAGACTGCTCACGCTCGCCAGTTGGGATCTGCGCTACGCGCCTTTGAATGCTCTGTGCACGGACGCGTGCTGTAGATCCACATCCCGAGCATGTCCGTGGCTGCCCGTCATAAATTACTATGGCCCTGTATCCACTTATAATGATGTAAGATGAAATATGCTTCAGCAACTAGATTTTCACTTGCCGCACACCGTTTAATACTGGGAATATATGTTGACCTGACCATTTCTCAGCAACGTTGCTTACTACCGAACCATATTTCTGTAGTTTGGCGTTAATCTGCTCGGCAGTTACTTCGAAAGGCAATTCAAATATTCTAATGGTTCGCAACCCCAGGACTGCCTGCGTTATTTGTACGTCGCCAACGTTTCCGTCTGAATGTTTGAACTTAGAAGATCCACCACAAGACTGAACAATTTGGTCGCATCTTTCAGACGTCACCAATTTCAAGTAGACGGTACTACTAACGATCGATATGTGTATGCCAATTAAATCGTCAAGCGTTAATTTCATAACATCTCGAACAAATAATTCTACCTCAAAGGATTTTGTTCTAGCAAATTTCGGGTCGAATGTCAATTTATCTAACATTCATGGTGGTGTCTGTTTGTTCTATCTCGTGTCTCCCGACCACTTTCGCGCAACGACGCTCTGAGCGTGTTGTTTAGGGAATTGACTAGTTTGAACCTGGGACCTGTTGCTGGTAAGGAGACGCCAGACCACACATGACATGTAGAATTCAGAAGAGTTCAGTGAGAATAGCGATGATATAACCAAATACTTAATGATCTCAGCGTCAGCTCTACTGCACTTCCTGTAAAAGAATCTTAATACTAACTACATTTAGTGGAAAGGGTTCAAGGCTTTCCTATTTTTAGTTAGCTGGTAAAATAACGTCGAAAAAAGCAGTTAAGTTTACCATTAGAAATTTTATTCTACTCACAAAACATTGTTTATAAATTTGCACTATTGATAAAACGCAATGTTTCAATAAAGGATGGTAAAAACCAACTGCGTTCAACAAAAATGTGAACGAATATTCCCTGAGTGGGTTTCCAAGTTCTACAATCGATCGAAGGATGACCTATGCCATATCACATCTATAATCTAGGTTTAAATTAAGTTTCACACAAGAGCAAACTATCAAAAATGGTCTACAATGACCCTCAATTATCTTTAATTACTTATCTAACTAGTCGTAAATTACAGTGGCTGATGTGACTTCTCAATAACTATATAACAGAAAAATTATCGCGTTTCAGATTTTTACTTCAAGTGGCAAATGTGAACACCGTGAGCTTTAATTTACTGTCGTCACTAGTATTACGCAAAAAGGGGGTGTAACAGATGAGACTTCTGCAGTTCTGAATGAAGCCTTATGCGCTCAAACATGAGGCATCGCGTGCGTTCATTACCTTGTCGGTGTTTAGGCAGCGTCAGGGTGGCAGCGACCGGCGCAGCAGCCATCCAGCTCGCCGTCTCGGAACTAACTAACTCTAACTTCTCCTTACTACAATTTACCGAAGTTGGTTTAAAAAAAACTATCTGGCTATGTTTTCATCTGACCAGTCAGGGTCTCAATGTTAACCTTAAGCTCCGCCTACAAAAATTCTGTCTATCCAATGAGAAACGTTATACTTTTCGCGGTGGGGCAATGTTTCTAAAGTTTGCAGCGTAACAGAGACGCGAAAAAGTCTCACTCTAAAACTTGCGGGTGGTGCGGCCCTTTTCGTGTTATCGTAAGATCTATACTGTTTTTCTGGAGGGCTCTAGCTTTTAACATGGGCTGGGGGGTGGTCCTTGTCGTAACAGAGACACGAAAAAGTCTCACACTAAAACTTGCGGGTGGTGTCGTCCTAGGGGTTAGCTGGAACGTGGGTGTCCAGTCCGTCCCTTATCGTAGGGCCTTCTAGCTTAACACGGTTCTGCTCTCGGCTTCTGTTCTCGTTTCTCCCCTTGGAACTGTGTCTGTCTCACGGTGGGAAGGTATTTAGGCATTCTTGTGTTAGTCTGTGGTATTCCATTTGCTCACTCGTTACTCGTATTACTTTGGTTAATTTAATGTCACGATTTATTCGGAGCTATGTGACATATTACTGGATTTGCTTATCATGTCATGGTTTTCATGGAATGTGTTGGATTTGCCTGACACCTTATAAAGAGAGTCTTTCTCTTCTGGTTCATTCATGATTACGTTCGAGTATTCATTACTGAGATTAGTGTTAACGCTGTAAGTGCGCACTCACCATGCACAGCGACCGCCGCCGGCAGCGACGAAGTAAACACGACCAACCGCTTCGTACGTCCGCACCGCACGGCTGCCCGCGAGGGAATGCCACTACGCTACTAGCTGACACGTAGCTATAAAAGCTCCAGAAGTCAATAACAACTCCTCCAGAACTTCTGCATTCCACAGCGCTGTGGGATAATGCATGTGGCTAGGCCAATACTTATGAGAGACAAACAGCTATACCTTTTCTTTTGCACTGTACGACTTTTTCAACAAATAGATAGCGCAATAGAGTAGCTAAAGTGGAAAGGAACACTTCCTATTTAAATTTCTCCATCCAACACTGTTGGAAGTTCTGTGTTGGTGGCAGTTACGTGATTTTATTTTGGTGATTACAAAATAAAGTTGAATGTATGCACTGGGTAACCGAGGCAGTTAGTTCATGGTGATTCAGTCAACCAAGTAAATGAATTTACTGAACATGCTGCAAATTGACACAAGGAGCCTGTGTGTCAGAATTCTCAGCCAGTGTGGAAATGAGCCACTGAAACGAGGATTTGGTCTTCTGTTGGGCAGATGATAGGTTCATATATCTGTGGTCTGGGTTCGGTTCCAACTTCGGTCAGCGATTTTAGATGGGGAGAGACAGATTACATTCTCTTCTGGCTATACCAAGTAAAGAAAATATATTGGCATTGTGCTCTGAAATTCACATTAAAAAAATGATATTCCTTCTCTACCAAGTAGACGTTAGGTTGAGCCACAATAAAGTCTGGAGTGGCGACATGTAGAAACTCTATTACCAGTAGCCTTTCTTATACTAGTTATTTATTTCTAGTGACGAAACAAACGCTGTGTAGGATCACAGGACACTTATTCCATCTTTTATCTGAGTTTCTGTATGTCGATAAAATTGGTTCTGAACTAGGAATGCAACTCAGACCGCCCTTAACGCGGAATTTGTTCCCTTCGTGACAATACAGCTCGGCTACAATTTGTTGTTTCAGGTATGTCATTTACTGTAGCAAATGTGAGCTTGCAAGCCTTAAGGACAATCTTATTTGTGATAAGGTGTTCCCTGATATTTGTAGTATCTTAGTACTACTTTTCATCTTGAGTTATTGCGATCAGGAGCAGTGTTTTCTGGTGGTGGCTTGCTGGAACCAGTTTCAACAGTCAAAGGACTGTACCAAGGAGCGATTAGAGGACCTACTAGACAGCTGCGTTATGTGGGTTGCATGCGAATCAGGCGAAATGCAATTCAGGTCGTTCGGATACTTTTGAGCAAGACTGCAACTTTGTGAATTTATCATTTCTGAGAATGCGTGCTGTTGCAGCGTTATTACCTGTAAATACCACATGAATGCAATAAATTTTATGTGGATGTAATTTAAATGGCTCTGATTGCTTCTAACTTTTCAGGATTCGGCTGAATGCCTTCAGAAGAGATAATGTGACCCAAAAATTTCACCTTTGTCCTACAGAATTCAGATTTTTGCAAGTTGACAGCACTTCCAGATTCTGCAAAAATACGTAACTCACTGTTGAGGATGCGATTATATTGTTTCCAAGATGCTTCTGCGCTTCTGCTATTGAAATGTCGCTTACGTATGAGGTAATGTGACGTTTTAAGAATTCAGGTAATATGGTATTTAGCCTACGATGAATGCTGCCGAAGAAATGTTCAAACCAAAACGAAGTTTCCGAAATTGATAAGAAACGTCGAAACAAAGAAAAGCAGTATATTTGCTACATTCTGGATGAGTTCAGTTTGATAAAGCTAGATCTGAGATCAATAGAAGGCAACACTTTTATCCCATTAAAATTTTGATGAAGTTTTTCCAATGTTTGCGGCCTATCTGTTTCAGGAATGATTATGGTATTTATTTGTCTCGAATCTAAGACAAGCCTGATCGATCCGTTTTTCTTCTCAACAACATGTAATGGATTATTGTATGAGCTTACAGCAGGTTCAATAATACCCTCGTCAAGGATAGATTGCATTTCCGTTTTAACATGGTCCCTATAGTGTGCCAGAATTACGTATGGTCTAACGCAAAATTTAGTATGCTCACGAACACGAAACTGGTATTGGAATCCTTTAATGTTCCTGTTTTGGGAGTAAATACTGTAAAATGGGCTTGCCTATCAGTGTCATTACAGTTCTCAATTCTTTGAATTTTATTCTGAATTAAATCGTAAATATCTAATGTGTCATCAATATCATCTCTGTCAGTACTAGCAAAGTGATTAATAGTGTCAAATTCCGTAGACAGTTCCATAACTGTTATCTAACGAGAGGTAAAGCCGATCAATTTCCTCGTCATTGTTTGAAAGCCAATCGTCAAATTTCAAAGCTACTGACTGACCTTCTTTTTCTGAACTTCTTTCAGCTTAAAATTGCTTTAAATTCATTCAAAAAGTCTACACCCATTATAATTTCCGCCGACAATAATGAAACAATAAGAATTCATAGTAAATCTGTGGCTTTGTCAAAAGAATTCTAAGTTAGTTTGTTGACATACATCTACACTTTTTCCAAGAATTGCACCTTATACTTTAATTTTGTGTAAAGGAAGTGTGGGGCAATTGTTCTATTTCTTGCATTTACTAAAAGCTGTTTCGCTAATTACTGAAATAGGGCCGCCAAAGTCAAGTACTGCCTTAAATTTTATGTCGTTTGCTGTTATGTGAATTCAGGATATGCAATTTTGTTCTGTTTCATGTCATCTTCCTGGAGTAAGACGTTACTATAGTCTTCCATTTTCACTAACTAAAAGTCACAGCATCTACGTCGTCAGCTTAATAAGTAAGTGTTGTGGCTGCCTGCAGTGCAAGTCATTGTCTGTTATCTCTTTGTTCTCGTGCGTCGTTACTGGGATTTGGAGATCTAACTTCTACAATTCCAACTTGTCGAGAGGGCCTTGAATAACGCCATTTCTGATTGAATTCAGGTCTATCGTCATGACTATAGCGTCTGTCGTCATGTCGGTAATTTCTGTAATACCTTTCTTGTCGATCATGCTGTGGAGACTTCCTCCCGCAATCGTAATTGCGGTATGGACCGTTGCGTCTGAAGTTATTTTGCCTCCCTTGATAAAAATGTTATTGTCTGCTTCTACCGTTATCTCTGTGATATTCATTACCACGGAGAGGTGATCTTTCGCTGCAACCATTGTTTTTCTGCCAACGGTTGCCGTACGGGTGGCGTCTCTCACATCCGTCACGGAAATGTAACGGATGTGATCCGTATTTATTGTTTTCCTGTTTTCGCATCATGCGAGTGTCTGTGTCGATTTCAAGTTCTTGCAATAGTCCCTGAAAAGCTTCAATGTCATCTTTGCATCGTCCTGCAAAAATAATGTCTTAAATGTTCAGGCAATTTAATTAAACAAATGCGGATAAGTTTCGAAGGACTGTACGGATTTGACAAATACTGATTTTTTTGCAGCATATCTTCAAAATATTTTACCGGGCTGGAAATTCAGACTGTTTGAAATGCTTCATGATTATAATTCCGTGTTTTACTCGATCTGAGTAGCCTGAGACCAATATGCAGAAAGGAAAGCATGATACAAATCTCTTTCACTGTGACAGTCGTGAATAACCGATTGCATTCTTACTGCTGGTGCATTCTCTAGATAGCCACACATGAATTCTAGTCTATGTTCTAATGACCAAATGGGAGGAAAACAATGTGCAAACTGATGAAGCCAACTTTTGGATGTATGTCATTACCAGAATTCATGAATGTTTTAAATTTACGCCTAGTGATGAAGAGCTTATAGTCAAAAATCATCGTCTCGGCGAGTCGCAGATCGGTCACTGTTACGTCGTGTCGGCGGTACCATCTCAAGATTCGGTGCACCTTGCCAACGCCTTTCAAAATCTCCGAAATACTTTGTGTTATTACTTTGTGTCTTTTCCGTGTTTCTAAATCTCTATTCCCGTGTCGGAATTCGAGTCTCTTCTGAAATATGTAGCTCATGTATCATGAGTGCCAAGTGATCTTATACTTCCCGTATTTCTCTTTTGTACAGTGTATGAATTTGATTCTGATTTTGTAGAAATTTCCTGATTTCTTCGTACTCCTCTGTATCAGCAAAGGCTACCGGTCTTGTATCATTTAGATCATCATCTACCTTCGTAGATAAATTTGTTACCTGATCCGAAAGTTCAGCTACTTTTTCCGATAATGTGCTGATTTCCTCCGTGTGCTTTTCTGAACCAAATTTTAGTGTGTCCATTTGTGACGAAACCGTATCTACTGTGTCCTTTAAGTTTTCCTGATTTTTTGTAAGTTGCGTAACCGAATCGATAGAAGCAACTGAGTCCATTTCAGCTTGCAAGGTGTCGTTATTTTCGGGCACAATGGTATGCAGTTCTTTTAGGGCGTGTCATGATTCTGTAATGCGTTTTGATGTCGGGAAAAAATAGGCTGGAAATGTTCACAAATCTCTATTTTTATATCTTTACAAACGTTTTGACAATTCTATTCGATTTTAAGTAACTCAGCAGTTAAGTCTTCACGTGTTTGTTCAAGTGTTTGCTCAATTGTGTCTAACTTTTGAAGCTGTTGCTGTGCTCGCTCCATTTGTTGCTGTGTTTGTTTCATTTGTTGCTATGTTTGTTTCTGATTTTGTTCCATTGTTTTTTCATTTGTTGCATTAATTGCAACACTATATTAGTGTCTCGAACATGTTCCTTTGTGCTTTTCGGTAGTGCATTAGCATATTCGTATTTTGAAAAGCAGAGAGTAAGTCTTGACTTAATTGAGAAAGGGGTGATGGCGCAAAACCTCTATCTACGGTATTTGCAAGATTTTTTTCTGTTATTTCACATTCCTCAGGTGAATTGTTACTTACCGATCGATCGAGAATACTTCCCAGTTCACTTAAACTAGTGAGTGAAATTGAGTGCAAGTAAACCTGCTTAAACTGCTGAGTGAAACTGGACATACTGTCACTTTCTTGTCTTTATCATCTCAACACTGACCCACAATATCCTAGCGCAACGCAATCTGACTGCTCAAATTAATACAAAAGAATGGCCCTAAATTAGTAGAAATCATAACAATAACCCATACATTTCAAAAGTCACTTACCTCACAAAAATCTTCATAACTCGAACTATAGCAATGCCGCAAGCACCAATACTGCCAGCTAATTAAAAGATTCTAACTACTGAAAGCTTTAACTACTGATAGGTATGTGGTTAGCAAAGGAAAGAATTTGTTGAAATGCAAACAATGTATTTTTACCTTGATAATGGGGCATCCAGTACAAAAATATAATCGTCCATGACATCCAGTTCCAAAAATTATACAATCATGAATAAAATTCAATCTCCATGTCAGAAACGTTCATATCGTCGTCTCGCGCTAATACTGCAAACCTCCAAGACTGCTGACTACTCACTCCCAACTTCCATCACTGTTGGCTGTTCACCTCCAAGTGCAAGTCCGACCAGCCACAGAGAGTCTCTTGCAGACAGAGATTTAATACAGAGCGCCACATAGCACTACCAACATACAAACACATAAACAACCTACTTACAACATTAACGTTTCAGCTAATAATTACATCAAACATATCACTATAATTGCTGTTACATCTCTTAAAACAGTATTAAATAAAGACAACAAATCAAATAGTTTGCCTCTTGCACGGTTAAAAATGACATACAACTACGTCGCATTACATGCTTCAGGTGATTCAAAGGAGTTTGCCACTTCATCTGAGTGGAGTGAAATTACATTAGGTGTTCCACAAGGTTCGATCATGGGTCCCCTCCTGTTCTCGATATATGTGAATAACCTCCCTTCTTATGTGAAAGAAGATGCTGAACTGACACTGTTTGCTTATGATACAAGCATAATTATTAATCCAGTAAAAGAAAGTTCGATAGATAATGATACAAATAAGGTCTTTAGAAAAGTTATTACTTGGTTTTCTGCGAATGGGCTTGCTCTGAACTTTGAAAAATCACAGTACATCCAATTTTCTGCTGCAAAAAGTATAATTCCTTCAATAAACACAACACATCAAAAGAAGTCAGTAGCCGGGGTAGAGCATTCAAAGTTTTTGGGTGTACATGTAGATGAGAATCGTAATTGGAAACTTCGTATTTTGGATCTCCTAAAGCGTCTAGGTTCAGCTACTTTTGCAATCAGAATAATTGCCGATTTTGAGGATGTAGAAATTAGTAAGCTAACATACTTTGCATACTGTCACTCTCTGATGTCATACGGAATAATATTCTGGGGCAACTCAACACTTAGGCAAAAGGTATTCACTGCTCAAAAGAAAGTAGTTAGAATAATGTGAGGGGTTCCCAGTCGCACATCTTATAGGCATCTGTTTAAAAGGATAGGAATTCTTACAACTGCTTCACAGTACATTTACTCAGTAATGAAATTTTTCCTCAGCAACATGGACCAGTTTGAAATCAACAGCGACATTCATGATTACAATACCAAAAAAGAAATACCTACACTATCCTTTACTTAACCTATTTTTGGCACAGAAAGGGGTAAAATATGCTGCTATAAAACTTTTTGATAAATTACCAGATGAAATAAAATGTCTGACAGACAGCAGTAATAGTTTCAAAAACAAATTGAAATCATACCTCCTTTACAACTCCTTCTATACCATAGATGAATTCTTGAATATGAGTAAATAAATCTGGAGATATAATATATGGATTTCGTGCCATTTACGGGAATGGGATAGATAATAGAAATATTTGGGTATAACACTATAATGTAATAAAAAAAACTGTTTCCTGTGCGCATTTCTTTTGCATTTGACACGTTCCACATCATACCGGTTTTCCGTGGTATTGATCAATGGAACAAGTAACTAACTTAAGACACATGGTCTGTGGTGATGGTGGTTAGCTGAATCGATCAAAGAAAAAGATGACTCCAGGTCATATGAAAGTTTGGAACGGTTCTGGGGGTGTGCTCTGAAAGCCTAAGTGGTTAAGGCGACCGCGTTCGATAAGCGGAATATCTGGTTTCGAGTTCTGGTCCAGCACAAATTTTCGTCTGTCACAAACAGTTGACGTAAATCCAGATTTGCAAAATGCGAAACAATTTCGTAACAAATCGGAGGTATTGGATCAGCGCTGACAACTTTCCCTCGGTAACAAATTAGCATGGTTTCGATAGCAGGGAGTAGTATGTTTAAAATGTTCTGTGCTTTTGTGTAGACAGCATACATAGCACGTGGAGTTAACGAAGGATTTTACAACATTTACTGATTCTGCTGCTTCCATCGATTACTGTGTCGGATGTTTTCTTCTAGCGTACGATCAATACATGGTGCAATATAACCAACTACATGGTGTAGTCAGATTATGTGACCACCGCCCATCTACGACGTCAACGTGCAATAATCACATACAGAAGGCACGTGGCAGCAATGGCAGTGGCGGGTATATAAGGCGTGTCAATGGGACGCGGAAAACACTGCAGTCATTGTCATAATGTGCCAATGTAACGAGTTATCTGAAATCCGAAAGGTCATGATCATTGACTTTCTGTCCAAGGGTGGAAGCATTTACGAAACAAGTCTGCAAACTTCTCGCGTGTCGTCGTGCGTGGCAAAATGACGCTATCAAAAACCGGCGCCGACGCAACGGTAGTGCGCCACGGGCCGTAGATGACAGGACTGAGTTGTGTACGGGCTTATATACGTGCAACCGCTGAGCAACCGGCCGCTCAGAAGAACCAAAGCGCTACCAACAGCGTCACTTCATCGACAGTTCAGTGAGCGTTGCTGCGTATGGACCTCCGCAGTAGGCACCTGCTTCATGCAGCCAGGTTGACTACTGTTTGTCTGGCGACGAAGGCTAGAATTTGCTCGCCAATACCGCAACGGACGTCCCCTAAGCGGCGACAGATGGTCTTCTAAGATGAATCACGTTTTATGCTCCATCGGACGGATGACAAACACGCTGCAACTATTGTTGGAAGGGACCAGGCCGGAGGAGGTTTTGGTCGGGGGAAAATTTTCGTGTCATTCCCTGGATGATCTCGTCATTCTGGATAGCACAATGAAACAACACAAGTATACATCTATCCTTGGGAATCAGTGTGTTTGTTTTTCCACAGTTTGTTTTTCCTCAGCACGATGGAATCTACCAGCAGGACAATGCATCGTGTTACACTTCTAGCAGTGTATGACCTTGGTTAGAAGCGCACCACGATGAGTTTATCGTACTTTCCTGCCTACCGAGCTCCCTGGATTTAATCTGTGGGCCAATCTCCATCGGGCTGCTCGTGTCTTGGATCCTTAACAGAGAAATCTAGCACAGCACTGGAGTCGACTTGCTTCCACCTTCCTGACGATACTTTCCAGAAACTCACTGACTTTCTTCCTGCATATTTCGCAGCCATCCATGTTACTCGTATAGAAGGTTTTGACGAGAGGTCACATTAATGTGGCCGGACAGTCTACTACACCTACCTCGTATCTCTTTTCCTGCTTTATTCTCGCTTGATAAGCGGTAAGGGTAACCGTTACTCCTCTGTATTCAATTTTAGACATTTAGGCTTTCAGCGTCTTTGTTGTAGCGTCTGCCAAATGAAACACGTAATGAATTACGCAGCTTTTCATTTAATCTTCTCGATCTCTGGTTTGTAATCCTTGAATAAATTTCAAATGTTGTTCTTGAAAGAGACCCAAATCCAAATACCAGATCTTTACTAAGAACGACCTACATATCTTCCCCCAAATCTTTATTTACCAATCTAGGATGGTGTGTGGTGGAGCCCACAAAGTGTACAATTGTACATTCCACCAGAAATAAAGGAATTTCTAACCCAACTAAGACGGAAACTTCTACAATGTATGTGCTGAAATCTGCTTTCTGTTTCCCTTAGATATCCAGAAAGTAAAGCAGGTAACATAAATAGTTAATGAAGCACGCTGAAAAAGTCGCAGTTTTACACCATTATGCTATCTTCCAAGATGTTAGATACTTGGTACCACTGTTCTTAGTTTGCATAATTTCAACTATTATCTTAACTAGTCGAAATCTACAGCGAATGAATATTTCTAATTCAGAAAGTAAGCAGTTGAGAACCATTCTCCTGAATTACCCAATCTGTGTGGCGGAAGTTAAAGACACCAGAAACTCTTTAGTGTTTACAATGCATCGTTGCTGTGAGTGGGCTCTCTGTTCGGTATGGAAAGCTCAAAAAACACGTTTCGAGCGGATTTGAGTCCAAAAGCAGTTGAACTAAACGCCAGGTAAAGAGAAAACACTGGACCTAGAGCAGATTTTTGCTGAACAACGCTCTAAGAGATACAGGGGAGCTAAACTATGTAAAATAAAATCTTTATACATTCTGTCCCTCGCTCCCCATATTCACGGTTCGAAAAAACGTAAGTAATACTAAGATATATCTAATGTAAGGAAACATTGTTATCTAGTACCTGTAAGTATATAATTAGTGTCTATCAACTGAACAGGAACGCTGTACTCAGAACACAAAGCGATAAAATCCGTCGTAGGCCTCAAAAATATTTTCTTTTGAAACAACTATGTTTAGAAAAACGTTCTTAGGAGCAATGGGTACTCCACCAGTTACCTAATAAGTGTCACAAAGTCAATAGTTGGCGAAGTGCCACGTGGAAAAAGAAATACGGGTACGGCCTTTCTGCATACATCATTCCCAGAGAGACGGACAGAATTGACCGTATACTGCGTAAACACAGCCTAGAGAGTATTTATAAACCGACAAAGATCAAAGAGTGTCTCAGATCGGCAAAGGAGAAAAGGGACTACTTACAGTGTCGGGAATATACCGCATACAATGTACATGCGGAAAAGTTTGTCTTGCAATGACTGAATGATCATTCAACACCAGGATCATAGAATATAAGCGGCACTGCAAATTGATGCAGGTGGAGAAATCAGCCGTGGCAGACGCACCATATAGAAAATTCGCCGACACGGAAGTTCTTGATGTAAAGAAGAGCTATCACACTCGCATGTTAAGAGAAACTACAGAAATACGTAAACATGAGAACAACTTCAACAAGAAAGAAGAAACCTACAAGGTGAACAGATCCTGGATTCCCATGTTGCAGTGAATGACCGTTGCAGTTAGCAAGAGGAGAACCACATCGGAAATGGCCCGGACAAGCCCTTAGACGATGGTGTGCCAGCTTCACAGGAGCCGTGTTTTTTTTAAGTGAGTACCGTTTTCAAATTAAGAAAGACGTGCTAAGATATCTCAATAATTTTATTTTTACATGAAAGCCTGTATCTTAATCTACGCACTGACGCCATTAAAGTCTGATTCATCCTTGTTTACGTTGCGTACTGAGTGTTTAAGATGCCTCCGACAATCGTGAGTCCCGCCGACTGTGAAATATGAGCTGTTATAAGATTTCTTAGTGCTAAAGGCCTAAAAGCGATCTATATTCATCATTAGATCTGTGCAGTTTACGGAGAGAACATTATGAGTGATTGAATTGTAAGAAAGTGGGTGAGAGCATTTAAAGATGGTCGCACAAATGTGCATGATGAACAACGGAGTGGGCGTCCTTCGGTCGTTTATGAAAGTTTGGTGCAGGAAGTGGACAATGAGGTGAGAGAAAACAGACGCTTTACGATTTCTTCCTTGCGGGATAACTCTCCTAATGTTTCTCGTAGTTTTTTGTACGGCATTGTGACCGAGCGCTTGAATTACCGAAAATTGTGCGCACGTTGGATACCGAAAATGTTGACGGATGTGCACAAAACCAAACGTTTAGACAGTGCATTGACTTTCCTTGAGCGGTACCACAACGTCGGTGATGATTTCTTAAGCTAAATTGTTAAGGACGATGAAACATGGGTGGCCTACGTCACACCAGAATCAAAGCAACAGTCCATGGAAGTTGAGCAAGGACATCGTTTTGCTGCAAGACAATACCCGTCCGCATGTGGCGAACCAGACCAAAGATCTCATCACATCTTTTCGATGGGAAACTCTAGATCATCCTCCAAACAGCCACGATCTTGCGCCCGGTGACTACCATCTGTTCCTGCACTTGAAGAAACACCTGGGCGGTCAGTGTCTTCAAGACTATGACGAAGTCAAAACAGTGGCGATGCAGTGGTTAACAAGTGAGGCGGCAGAATTCTGTGAGGAGGTATTCAAAACCTGGTGCAACGTTTTGACAAGTGCCTCAATATTGACGGAAATGATGTAGAAAAGAAGATTAAGGTACAGGCTTTCTTGTAAAAATAAAATTATCGAGATATGGTTCAAATGGCTCTGAGCACTATGCGACTTAACTTCTGAGGTCATCAGTCGCCTAGAACTTAAAACTAATTAAACCTAACTAACCTAGGAACATCACACACATCAATGCCCGAAGCAGGATTCGAACCTGCGACCGTAGCGGTCGCGCGGTTCCAGACTGTAGCGCCTAGAACCGCATGGCCACTCCGACCGGCTATTGAGATATCTTAGCAGGTCCCTTTTTTAATTTCAAAACGGTACTTACTTAATAAATACGCCTCGTATATGCTTTGGCCGCGGGCTCGACTCCAGTCCACCACCAACAGTGGAAGGTGAAGCTTTGACACGCGTGCTTGCGAAACGTCAGAGAAATCATCAAAAAGAAAAAAAGAAAAAAAGGACCTAAGACATACAACAGGCAGGTTGGTTCGAAAACAGCCTGTTTCTGTTACGTCTTTCGTGTAACTATTGAAGCTGATACGAATAACAAATAAGGCTTTCCTTTTTGTCTTATGACATGAACAATGATCAGCTTTATACCCTGGACACTGTGGCGATTATGTTGTGCCAGAAGGACTGAAATATTGGCTTGAACAATGATCAGCTTTATAAAAAAATGTGTGTGAAATCACTGCTAAAGTCATGAGTCCCTTAGCTTACACACTACTTAACCTAAACACACACACCCATGCCTGAGGGAGGACTCGAACCTCCACCGGGACCAGCCGCACAGTCCATGACTGCAGCGCCCCAAACCGCTCGGCCAATCCCGCGCGATCAGCTTTGTACCACTGGACACTGCGACGATTGTGTTGTACCAGAAGGACTGAAATATTGGCGACAAAAAAGATATGCATAAATAGATTAGCGATAATTGGCAACCGCTACGTGCTGAAACAAGACTCACATGATGAAGTAAATGTCTCACTGGTACTGGGAGATGCTGACTGCAGAACGGCCGAATATCCTGTCATCCAGACGAGCCCTCCAGGGCTTGCTCGTTGGGGTAGGTTTCACGAAGGAGCAGGCCCTGGAGGCCACGTCAGGAGGACTGGATCATGACGTCACACGGGACCCCACCAGGAGTACCGCAGAACCAGTTCGTGACATTTCTCTAGGAGCGCCTGATACCAAGATCTGCCTTCTACGCTTATATACGTCTCAGAGACCTCATTCGTGACGTCAAATGCAAATATTTGCTTCAGCTGTCCTTGGTAGGAGTCGTTTAGCAAAAAAGTGATCAGATACAAATCCGATGTTATGATAAGGAGAGTGTTTGTTTATGCATCTTGACAACTGTTTGTACTTTGAAACACAGATAATTTGTCATATTCGTTAACATCTTCCACAGGATAATGAAACTTGTATGATAATTGATATGAGTAATTAAGATTAAGAATAATTAAGATTCATGTCGTTAACTAAAGCCAGAATTTCTCTGTGAATCGCATAACTAAGTATTTTATGGGAGATGGGATCTCAGTCAGCCATTCGCTGAAAAGGTTGTTGGAAACGCCTCGAAGCCATAACTAGGCTGACAACTGAACCATACCAACGGTCGAAATATTGTAGAGTGAATTGTGCTCTGATATGCCTTAGCATCGTTTGTCGCCAAATTTCTTCACACCTGTTACGCTACACAGTCAGAGCTAATTTGAGAGACGGATACTGTAGAAGTGCAAACACCATTTCGTTATTCTCTCAGAGTCTAGCATTAGTGGAAGAGAGCATTCAATGCAGCGGCTGTCTCGGATAATGTCGTCTCTCAACCGGGAGTATAATTACAGAATACATCTTACAGTCTGTACAGTTCGATGCACGGACTGCCCTACTGTATTTAGTGTCAAAGCAAGGGAATCTGGCGATCAAAAACAATGTCTCTCCTTGCACTGGAATTATACGATTTGTATGAAAGCACTATGGGCCGTAGACACCAGGACATCCGGAAGTTTGGGTTTGGCCGTGAGTTGTGCACAGGTAGCCAAAATGGATGAGGGGACGTTTCGCTTAAAGCGGCAAGTCCGTGTACGAATCCCGGACTGGCACAAATTTTCAGTCGTTGCTAGTAAATCTTAGAGCTATCGTAAAATCCTTTTCACAATTTGCGAATATATTTCATAAGGTACAGAACAATTATTGCCGTCTTATCCCTCCAATTATTTGGGCGAGCGCTGTAACTTCAGTTATTACGTACAGTAGTCAATATAAAAATCCGGAATTTAATTGCTCTACTGATGGTGTTCATTTGTGCTAGTTATTGATAAGGTTAGCGTCTTCAGCAGAGTCACTGTAAGTCTACTTAATGTTTAGAACAAGATTCGCTGTAAACAATAAAATGTTACATCATTTGCAGAGACTGCGTCTCTTTCCATGAAGGTTTCAAACTTGTAGGAAAACTAACCCATACAGTACATCTCAGACAGTGAATAATAACGCGACCATGATTGTCGTATAAAAAATTTTAATGGGATATTTTTTACAGAGATACAATACTACAGAAACGTGGTGGTAAATGTTTTTCAACTGAATGGAGATGAGAGCCCGTGTCCAGCGTAAACAGCTTACTGTATATTCCTTCCTCTTAATTAACACATACTACATGTGTCTTTTCACGTGTATGCTATGGAGGCTAGTTGTATTCTGTCGCATTAAGACAGAACCTACAGATCTTGATACTGTCTACCGACCTGATGCAGTCTATATATGTCCTTGTGCCCTCACGAAAGTAGCACTCAAGTCGGATTAGCATGTTACTTGAGATGAAGTTGTAAGAAACTTCCTAGCGAGTGGCCTACGTTCTCTACGCTACTAAACGAAATTTCGAACTTCAGAAGGAATGCCAAAGGCTTATAACTAATGATACATGAAACAGTCAAAGCCATTTTTTTTTAAACTGCTAACAAGTAACATAATAAAGAGAGGCCCACAAGGCCACATGTTAGGTAAGTACCAATGATAATCCTTGAGCATAAAATACTTCGCATTTACTACCGTCTAAAATCAAAACAAGATACAGACTGCTCTCCTCTGCTTTGCTCGCAGAGTCGCGATCTTTCTGAGATTATTATCTGTAGAGTGCGAAACTAAGATGTCAACCGTACCGTCAAAGCTTTCAACTCGTAGCCTGTCATTCTGCTCTCCAAATTCGACTGGTCGGCTGGAAACACTTTCGCTCGGTCCTCGTTGTTGGCATGAGCCGAGGCCGCACGAAGACCTTTGTCTACACTTCTTAATACTAAAGTTACAGAAAAAATTCTTATGGAAAGAATGTAAGTACAGCGTGTTTCTGCTTACTGTTGAGAGGATCACTATGCTGATGGTCAATAAAATCTCATTTATGTAAAGAAATATAAATAAATGGAAATACGTGTGCTCCTCACTCCACCTCTTGTGCCATACAGCAGCAAATATTTTAGAAGGAAGGTCAGCGTTGGTCGTAATTTTGATGTTTATTGACAGCAAAATCGATTTTCAATCACGTAGGGATCATCTTCAGTGCTGTAGTGTACACATTAAACTCATAGTCACTGGTGTCAAGTTACTATCAGTAACCAAAGCTATGAAACCTTAGCTTAGCGTATATGGTCGTTGTGCACACACCACTCTATGGAGTCGCCAATCAACAAAAGCTAATATTTTCTTTTTTAATTGAATCGGTCTTTTAAAAAAGAGCGTAAGTCACAACTTTGGCTACGACGCTTTTTATAGTAATTCATTAGTTATGAGGATAGCTCTATCATTTGTGTTTAAAAGGGAGTTTGTAACACGTTCGGTTGCCCTGTAACATGGAACTGAAAATAGCATTTTGTTTTAAATGGGCGTAAGTCACTGACATGCACCCTTTTAAAACTGAACAGTTGGCAATCGTCTGGCGAGAACCAACATTCACGACATAAAAACGGGTCGAGAACTTTGTATGTATATCATAAAGGAATCTGTGCAAAGGGTAACAATGAAGTCTGTTCCTTTTTAATTGTTTACCTGAAGTCTATCCCCGAGAATATCACAGACCTTCGACTGTTCTGTGATAATTGCGTGGGACAGAACAGTAGCAAAACGCTCTCTACATTCCTACTTTCACTAACAGAATCAAGACGTTTCAAACTTAACAGCATTCCCGAGTGAGAGGATGCGGCTTTTTATAGCTTTTTACCGTGCGACCGAGTTTTCGTTATTATTTCAAAGAAGCTTCGACAGAATGACAGGATATTCACTGTTCATAACCTAACATAGCACATTCTATATAGTAGTACAAAACCTGGAACATTTGTAGTTAAGGAAGGTGACACATCTGACAATCTGGATTTTAAAGGCAGATGGACAAAATATTAGCAGACTACAATTTCTAAGAAATAAGCTAAGATGTGACTTACACTACTGGCCATTAAAATTGCTACACCACGAAGATGACGTGCTACAAACGCGAAATTTAACCGACAGGAAGAAAATGCTGTGGTATGCAAATCATTAGCTTTTCAGAGCATTCGCACAAGGTTGGTGCCGGTGGTGACAGCTACAATGTGCTGACATGAGAAAAGTTTCCAATCGATTTCTCATACACAAACAGCAGTTGACCGGCGTTGCCTGGTGAAACGTGGTTAAGATGCCTCGTGTAAGGAGGAGAAATGCGTACCATCACATTTCCGACTTTGATAAAGGTCACATTGTAGCCTATCGCGATTGCCGTTTATCGTATCGCGACATTGTTGATCGCGTTGGTCGACAACCAATGACGGTTTCCAGAATATGGAATCGGTGGGTACAGGAGGGTCATACGGAACGCCGTGATGGATTCCAACGGCCTCATATCACTAGCAGTCGAGATGACAGGCATCTTAACTGCATGGCTGTAACGGATCGTGCAGCAACGTCTCGATCCCTGAGTCAAGAGATGGGGACCTTTGCAAGAAACAACCATCTGCATGAACAGTTCGACGACGTTTGCAGCAGCATGGACTATCAACTCGGAGACCATGGCTGCGGTTACCCTTGAACGCTGTATCACAGACAGGCGCGCCTGCGATGGTGTACTCAACGACGAACCTGGGTGCACCAATGCCAAAACGTCATTTTTTCGGATGAATCCAGGTTCTGTTTACAGCATCATGATGGTCGCATCCGTGTTTGGCGGCATTGCGGTGAACGCACATTGGAAGCGTGTATTCCTCATCGCCATACTGGTGTACCACTCTGCGTGATGGTATGGGGTGCCATTGGTTACACGTCTCGGTCACCTCTTGTTCGCATTGCCGGCACTTTCAACAGTGGACGTCACATTTCAGATGTGTTACGACCCGTGGCTCAACACTTCATTCGATCCCTGCAAAATCCTACATTTCAGCAGGATATTGCTCGACCGCATGTTTCAGGTCCTGTACGGGCCTTTCTGGATACAGAAAATGTTCGACTGCTGCCCTGGTCAGCACATTCTCCAGATCTTTCACCAATTGCAAACGTCTGGTCATTGGTGGCCGAGCAGCCGGCTCGTCACAAGACGCCAGTCACTACTCTTGATGAACTGTGGTATCGTGTTGAAGGTGCATGGGCAGCTGTATCTGTACACGCCACCCAAGCTCTGTTTGACTCAATGCCCATCCGTATCAAGGCCGTTATTAAGGCCAGAGGTGGTTGTTCTGAGTACTGATTTCTCAAGATCTATGCACTCAAATTGCGTGAAAATGTAATCACATGTCAGTTCTAGTATAATATATTTGTCCAATGAATACCCGTTTATTATTTACATTTCTTCTTGGTGTAGGAATTTTAATGGCCAGTAGTGTATATAACTTTACAAACAGCATTTTCTTTGAATTTGTGTATTGGAGTGCCAGGGTTGGGTTTATCTAGGGCTGGACTTGTACCAACGGGTTAGTGACTTACTCATTCTTTATGGCTCTTCCGCGAGATCCTGTTCTTCACCCAACAAATCCCACGTGCCCAGCAGGAGGACTGCCACATAAAGTGCAAAAAATTCAAGACTTATAAAAGTTGGAACAGTACATTCCAAACGAGCATATGCAATTCTACTACGAGCTTTTGGGCTGCGCTACTGACAGTAGTAAAATACATGACGATAACTAAGCAAGAGTTCTTCACAAGTGAAAAGATTTGAGTTTTATATACGAGGCTATGCGGAAAGTAAGGAATTATAGGTCACGAAATGGAGACCACAGTGAAAATCTAAACTGTTTTATTTGCAACAGTTAGCTGCAATTTCAAGCTACTTATCTCCATAGTCTCCGATCCGACCTAGAAGTAGCGATGTAATAACTTTCCAATACCCTTGTTATAGAAGGCAGCCGCTAGTGCTTTCCGCCAATTCTCAACGCTGGCCTACAGCTCGTTTTCTGTGCCAAAATGTCTTCATTGCCAGCGGTTCATGAGAGCAGAGATGAAACTGAGAGGGAGAGAATTACCGGCTGTTTTGTGGGTAATAAAACATTTCCAATTGAAAAATATGCAGGAGCATCTTCATTGCCACTGCAGAATGCGGCTGAGAATTGCCTTGAAGAAGAAAACGCACGACAGTTATGTAATGTTGGCAGCATAGCGTCAGGTGAAATTTCTCACCAGGCCCTCGTACTTGGCGGGAGACACTATTGTTCTAGGTATCTTTATCTGCTCCCTGTGTGTTCAGAACTAAAATGAACGACGTAACGCGATCGACGGACATACTAGAGACACCGCCCAACACACCTGTGCAATACGTAATCGTGTTTTCACTGTGGTTTCCATTTCGCGACCGATCGCTCCTTACTTTAAAAATAATCTTCGCACTTTTTCCAATATTTCTACGTATCTCTTTTGCAAGTTTAGAATCCCTGTGGCTCAGAGCTGTTTTCACAACATTTAATTCACTAATGAGGCCAAATATCAACGTTTTGTTCTCTGTCTTCTTCCTATGATACCCATCTTGTTTGAAAGGGCGAATGTTTTCACATTTTAAATAGCTATAAAATTTTACGCGATTGAATTCATATAACCATTAACGTATATGTCAATCAAGGGGCACCTACGCTAGCAGTTCATATTAGCAGATTTTCTTATTTCTGGGTATTTTTCTACTACTTTCTTTTTCAATTTCTCAAAAAGTTGGTTTTCTTGACTTACCCCCTTTTATACAAGAGTTCAAATGGTTCAAATGGCTCTAAGCACTATGGGACTTAAAATCTGAGGTCATCAGTCCCCTAGACTTAGACTACTTAAACCTAACTAATGTAAGGACGTCACATAGATCCATGCCTGAGGCAGGATTCGAACCTGCTACCGCACCAGCAGCGCGGTTCTGGACTGAAGCGCCTAGAACCGCTCGGCCACAGCGGCCGGCTTATATGACACAAACCTCTAGACAATTTCATAGCATGTACATGAAGTTTTAAAGTTGAAACTATCGGAAGAATAAAACGCTAAAACACGAAGTAACACAACCAAAATAATGGTGGTATTAAACATTCAGAAAATCTATCAAGGAAAGAAGTATTTGACCACGACATATTGAGGGGGGGGGGGGGGGGAATATACGGAATTTTACTTTCACTTCTTTGGGAAAACGAAATCAATATGGCTGAGTGAAGTAAAAAATCGTAAATCATCTTCCTGATTAATTTTAGCAATCTTCATTAACGATAAAACACGTCAGTGCGATATTCAGTACTCATACGTGAATACTATTGTCCATTGTCTTAGTCAACCCAGTAAATTTCTTTTCCATATCCAAATTAACTGAAACCATAATATTCCTTCAGCGAATACAACTATTTAATCAGGAGGAGAAAGACCAACATGGGTTTAAGTCTTATGGTTTGTAATTGACATGCATTACGTTTTGTGAAAGGCTCTTGAAAACATTGCTGCACAATTTTATTAGCGATACTTAATAATGCGCTATAATTAATAACTTTTCATAGATTAAATCAATTTTATGGGTTAGAAATCAGATTAATTTCCCACGTAGGCATTGTACACAGTAGAAGCATGAGTTCGTGTTACTACTTACAAATATGGTAGAACTTATAAAGTCATTAAAATTTTCCATTTTTTAAATTTATTTTATAAGCACTTTGTCAATGATGCGTGACTCGTTGGATGAACGCGAAGCTTTCTCTCACTGCTCCCGCGGACTCTCGGACAAATGATACGTAATTACATTCCTCCACCGCAGTTATGACCAAGTGTAGATCACGTAAAACTGAATCAGGGTTTAACTTCCGAAGACGATGTCCTTAGAAGGGAATTTTTAACTCGAATTCGACATGGTTGTGGAAGGAAATCGACAGTGACCTTTTCAAAGGATGTCTTCAGACATTTCCATGAAGCGACCCTGGCAAATCATAGAAAATTTAAATCTATATTACCAGTCTTGGATTTCTTCACGAATGCGAACCCAGTGCTTTAACCACTGTGCAACTTCACTCGGTAGGTCTTGTGCATGACCTTATGCGCCACGACAAATGATTAACAACTATTGAGCATGTAGAACAGTAATTCCGTTGCCTCTGTTCATAAAATTTAGGAAGCAACTCATTTGGACGACTTTGGCAAAGGGCTGATTCTTATGTTCTGGTGCGATACATCGGGTATCATAGAAAGGCTGAGAGTGGTCTGAGGTTTTTGATCCTGCACCTGTTACTATTTGTAGATTGTGAGCAGAAGATGGTTTAACTGCTAGTACATGGCAGGATGTTACATAGCCGTGTGTATCGTCTAAGGTCATGGACGTCATGAACTTGCAGGATCAGTAGAACTGAACGACAATCGGTGCCAAAAACCGACAGGTGAATACAACGCTGAAGGAACATCATATCGTATGGAGCACAATGCTCGCCGCGCAGTATATCAGCTAGGAAGTGCGAAAGATGATTGGTTTGTGTATGCTGGTTACCAGAATGACATTCTCAACGATAACTACTGTAGACTGGGCGTAGTAACACCGTGGGTAGGTCTTCTCAGAGTGAATTCAAATTGCCTGTAACGTTATTTACCTTGCATGACGCAACTTTTCCAAGGCCTCGTCACAGTGAATTCAAGTAGCCTGCAAAGAAAATTCACCTTTCATGACATAACCTGTCCAAGGCCGCGATATGATACGCAATCTTCAGAGTACACGTTTGCACAAAATATACAAATGTAATGATTATTGCCGTGATATTAGCAGATAACCAGTACTACCCGATTCTTTACAAATGGCTCTGAGCACTATGCGACTTAACTTCTGAGGTCATCAGTCGCCTAGGCCTTAGAACTAATTAAACCTAACTAATCTAAGGACATCACACACATCCATGCCCGAGGCAAGATTCGAACGTACGACCGCAGCGGTCGCTCGGCTCCAGACTGAAGCGCCTAGAACCGCACTGCCAGCCCGGCCGGCGATGCTTTACAGATTCCGACTCCCATTTTATCTCAGTCAGTGTGAAATGGAAGCTGTCTTTATTGCATCAAAATATTCTAGAATTAAGAAATAAAATTAGTGAACTAGATATAAAAATTAATGAGTTAGTCATCAAATCTAGTTGACATAATGTGCATCTCTGAACATCATGTGACCACTGTTATAGATGTGTTAAGTGTTACAGAATTTAATCAGCATCTCACTTTTGTCTAGTTGAGATGGAGAAAGATGGAGCTGATAATTGTCATAAATTTAAGAACATAGACATTCATAAATTTTTCCTACAGCAGTATATGGAAGCTTATGCAACGGAAGTTTGCTTCTACTTTTTTTTTTACTTTATTTATTTACTTACCTTATTGCTGACCAAATAAAAAAACGTGCCTACCACTTTCCATGTCTTATTTTGTAATCTAATTTCCTCAGTTTCGTCTGACTTCATTTGGCAGCACCAGATTAATGTCGTTTTACTTTAATTTATCTTCGCCTTATAATCTCCTCTTAAGGCGCCATTCGTTTCATTCAATCCATTTTGTTATTCCTTTGTCGTGCCTGACATTAGTGCAATATCAGCTGCAAACATGGAAACTTCTTTAAATTGATTCCCCTTCCTGAGTTCCTCATTTTTTTACTGACTTCTCAAAAACCACACTGAACAACATGGGGGATCCGCTGTCTCTTTCTCTTCTCAGTTACTGTCTCCCTTCCACAAGCATTGAACTGCAGTCCAGTTTCTATACAATTTATAGATAAAATTTCCCTTGTATTTTGCGCCTGATTCCTTCAGAATTCTTAAGAAACTCATTTTGGCAGTCTATATCTCGTTTTTGTCAGTTTTTGTCACTGTCAATGTTTCAGATCCATAGGGAAAAGCAGGCACAGCCATTACTTTATAGAACTTCATCCGTTTTTCCTTTCCAGTTTTAGTTCTTAGGCTTAGGCTTCTACTTATTATATCGCATGTTAGCTGGAACATGGACAATTAGTTTTAAAAATCTGTTTCGTATTTATAACTGACAGATATTACTAAGTAACTGCAATTTGTTCTGATATAGTGTCTCACCTCACGATTTGGTTCTAACAATATATTTACCTTTCTACACCAATTTTTTGTACTACCTATGAAAATTTTAAAATCGGAATTCTCATTTAAGTTAAGGACAAATATACTGCTCTTTGCAGCTCGTCTTCAGTTTTGCCTATAATCTGATCATCAGCAAACAGCATCACTTTAAGCGTAAAATTTGGTGCAACACAAATGCCTCCGTTAATTTTATACATCCATTATCTAATCAAGTCATGTATATAAACTGTAAACTAAATAGAAGACAAACTACAACCCTGCCTTACACCTTGGTTTATATTTAGTTTAGTTTTCGTTTCCGAAATGTATGCTGATTTTTGTGTCTTTATATATACACTTTAATACTTTAAATAAGTGATTCGAATATTCTCTTTGAGCCATGATTTCCCATAATTTTTCGTACTTAACTCTGCTGAATGCTTTTTCATAATGAGTAAAAACTACATACTAGTTGTTTAAAGGTCATATTCAGTTCTCGTTTTTGTTATCTGCCTAAGAGTGACAGACGCATCTTTACAGGACCGTCCCTTTCTAAAAGCGTTTTGTTCTTATAGTAGTAAAACGTCTGTGATGGCTCGTACTCTTCTACTAAATATTCTTGCATATTTTTTATATCCAGTACTCAAAACACTTAAGACCTTATAATTTTCACACCTGTTTCTAGCACCTTTTTTACATACAGGCATAACATGGACATGCGACCAGGTTCTTGGAATATAGCATCCATTCCAAGATCTATCAATTAGAGTTAGAAACCGCTGATTTAGAGTTGGGACACCATACATCGAAATTCCTCATTTATTCGATTTTCTCTTGTAGCTTTCCAGCTCTTTATTTCTTTTAATGCTTTTCCTAATTCCTTTATGTAGCGAGATACAAGTTGTCATAAATAAACCTTCGCTTTCTGCTTCCTTTCACAGGGAGTTATTATACCACAGATCTCTAATGTTGTATCCATCGTTCTTCCTCTATTACCTTTTATTTGCTACATGTCTTTCTGTACTATCTAGATGCTTAAGAACTTCATAGGCCATCGTTTGTCTTCCATGTACATCAGCTTAAATGGTGCTTATAAAGTTATCTAAAGACTCTTGATGAGCTTTACTTAGAATATTCTTAAGAACAGTAAACTGATGTATCCATTCACATAAAATAGCAAATGAAAAAATAAGGGAAGAAATCGGAATAAACTCTTTGGAGGGAAAAACTGTGGAATATGGTAAGGAGTGGAGAAAGCATACTGAATGCCCAAGAAGAGGATGCTAAGAACAGTATTGTACTATAGTTCCAAGGGAACAGGGTATCAGGAAAGCACAAGGAAACGATGCAGAGACATGCCTTAACAGGTAAAGTTGCCTAATCCAAGGAGCGTAGAAGAAGAAAAATAAGATGAAGAAGAAGAAAAATGATTAAAAACAAACATTATCTTTACGAAGAATGTCACAGTCTGCTTCCTGACCACTTTGAGCGCTTGTGTAGCTCCAGCTGTCGAACGATAACAACTTCCATACCAGAGTGTGGCGTCTTCTGTCATCGTCCAGCGCCGTAACATGCGCTGGTGTTTGCAAGTACAGTGCAGCGAAACTTTCCCAATGGACGCCAGAGACGATATACACAAGCGACATTTGTTCTGTGATTTACCCTTTGTTGATTTCTGTTCCACCTCCTACTCCTTGACGAAAAGCCTGAATCCAAGTATTAGATACGGAATAATTTACCGTACTGAACTTTTCTCACGCCTTCGCACGAGTTATTGATTGCAGTATATTATGGTCTGTTCCGCCCGCAGGGCCTGGTTAATAAATTGTTACATCAAGCCGAGTCAAGTCTACTTTCCTTATTCAGCCTACAAGCACACGCAGACGTTAAACCGTCGATTGCGGTAACTCAAATCAGTACAGATACAGAGTGTCGTGAGTATATTTATTAAATTGTGGTGTATATACTGTTCTATGGTCTACCGACCTATCTTTGCCAGTGCTATAATTTCTCTTTGTTTTTCTTTTTGACAGTCCCCCATTTATTTTCCACTGCCAAGGTATATTTTCGTATCGGTCGAATAAAATTAGTTTATTGGGTTAGGTGCGTATTAGCGAATTATTACTGTTTCTATTATGGAAGAATTAAGGAAATGGAGACCCATGGAATACAAACGAAAACAGAAATCCCAATCAACGTACGAAGTCAGTGACTTCACATCATAACTTAGATGAGATTCAAATGGAAAGCTGGTTGAAACAACGACAAGAAAATGAGCGAAAGACGATTAGTGACCTCCAAACACAAATTTTAATACGCAGTAACATTAAGTCACTCCCGCAAAAACCAGCTTCCTTTCCACGCCGCAAATGACAATACAAATTTCGAAATTTCTGCCAGAGAAATCGGAGCTGTGATTTGCAATGTTATTCTTGGCGTTCCCACAAAACAGTGTTACTACGAATCGAACAAAATTTGAAGTAGCAGTTAGCAACTTGATCCCTAGCACTCGCAACGATTTGGGACATTATATTAAAACCACTCTCACCCACCCTCACAACAGAAAAATATCTTTCTTTTTAACGACGACTGTAAGTCGTGAGTGAGGGGTGCGACTATTTCTAATGATTTTTATTACAATTCCAAAATAGCTGATAGGTCGCGAAATGTAGTCACCAGATGTTAATGGAACTTCTTTACGTTCACAACGAGTTTCTGGCGTGGCAATTCAGAATTACGAATTCAAAGATATATTTTTCAGATACGCACACTTTCCAGCTCCCTTTATTGATATTCGCTCGAAACAGTACCCCCGAACGCAATTTATAATCGATTAACCTTTTTCTCCTGTTTTTATTTATTATATGATTTCCAGTTCGTATCTTATACTTGTAAGCTAGATAAATATTTGAACATATTTTCAGAGTCCTTTCGGAATAGAACATTTTTCAGTAGCATTACCCCAAAATTCGGGTTATTTTCAATTATGTTGTCTTCCTCGGTTAGTTCTTGTGGTAACTGAGAGAGTGCGTCGGCTTCTAGGTAATCCTTCCGCTTAACGTATCTAATATCGATCTGATATTTCTGCAAAAGCGGTGTTACCTCATTACCCTTGCATGTAACAGTTTACAGGTCATTAGATATGTGACAGCCTTATGTTCACAATATATAATAGTCCGTTTCCCATATACAAAATACCTGAAATTATGCAGCGCCAAAACAACAGCTACCATTTCCCAACTGGTAGCCGTATAAGCGCTCTCGCAGTCGGATAAGGTGCGACTAGCTAGTCAAATGATATTGACATCTTCCTGATTGCCAGCTTGTTTTGTTTGAAGCAGTATTGCACTGATTATTGCACCTGATGCTTCGGTTACGATACAAAAGTTGTTTCTCATATCCGGATGACTCAACCAGTCGGAATTAATTAATACTCATTTGATTGTGTGGAAAACTGAACTGCACTCAGCAGTCCAATGCCTACCCGGTACTATCCCCTCACGTGAAATTATGTGACCTAAAGAACTTGCCCAGTCATTATTCCATTCCACTACAACTACCAGTTGTACTTCATGGTTCTGGGCCGCATATTCACAGTCGTTATTACACGGCCTATTTCCAGTTTTGTTTATCATTTGAGGTAAATAGAGATAAGCGTTTGGCGTCATTGGCTGGGAGGCCCCTTACGGGGCAGGTCCAGCCGCCTTGGTGCAGGTCTTATTACATTCGACGCCCCATTGAGCGACCTGCGCGCCGGATAGGAATGAAATGATGATGAAGACAACACAACACCCATTCCCTGAGCGGTTAAAATCTCGGAGGCTTTAGCGAATCGAACACGGGCCAGTAGAACGACAATCCGTCACGCTGACCACTTTTTTCTTTTTGTTTTCATTTTGTTCGTTGTTGATCGTTGTCTTTGGTCGTTGCGGACATGACATTCGTTAAGTTCGTTTCTTGATCCTTCCACTCAGTTTTTTTTATTACAGTTTTTTTTTTATTACAATCAGCGCTCTGACCGAACACGGCGAACTACCGTGCTGGCTACAACTCAGCTACCGGGGCGGACATCATTCGCGGTGGCATATATTGTGCTGACCCCTCTATTACGTTTGCAAACGCTGCCCATGGAACGGCCTATTGGTTACTACATTGGATGTGTCTCGTGTTATTATATTTGCGCTTGTGTGTGTAGTAATTGAACAGTTATTACTGTCGTTCGGTCTCTGTTCATAATGTATATTATTATTAATGTGCGTCGCACCGATGTTATTATTACCGTTCCCCGACTGATGATCATATAAATTGAAATATCCGTTTCACGAATGATCGCCATTAAGCTGACTATTATTGTGGTAATTTCGATTATTCGTATTGCCGTTATGTTGCTACTGTTTTCATTGCAACAATTACCGTGGTATACATTGTACGGATTCGCATTATATACCTGATTGCCGAACTGCCTAGTGTCCTCTTGGATTACACCTAGCTAGTCTATTACTAACAGGAATTGATCTAAGCCGTCATTGGGTGGCCGAGAGGTTCTAGGCACTTCAGTCTGGAACCGCGTGACCGCTACGGTCGCAGGTTCGAATCCTGCCTCGGGCATAGATGTGTGTGATGTCCTTAGGTTAGTTAGGTCTATGTAGTTCTAAGTTCTAGGGGACTAATAACCTCAGATGTTTAAGTCCCATAGTGCTGAGAGCCATTTCAACCATTTTTAAACCGTCATCGGGTACATTAATTAATTTCTCTCGGTAGTGAATTGGTAATTTCCCTACTAAAATTCTTTAAACCTCCCTTTGGTTAATGGGTTCATTACATTCTCGGGTCTTATTTGTGTTCCTTTTGAAATACTTTCGAAGCTTTCTCCTTTCCGGGTTGTAAAGTTTTGGACTGTAAATCTCGTTTCTAAGTCTTATTTTGTTTACTCTTCGACCAGTATTTCGCAATAAATACTTTTTCAAACACGTAGCATGACGCCATTAGCGGAGACTTTTTCGACACTATAAACTGGATTTTCTCCTGCTCATTCAAGGACTTAGGAAACATGTTTCGAAAACTTCTTATGAACACCATAGTGTTAACGGAATTTTTCGCTGTTGAAAACTTACGGAACTCCCTGGCTTTAAATATGCTATTTTCAACTTTTGGGCCGAAGTCGTACTTCGATGGTCAAAACATCGTTACCCGTAATCTGGATCTTCGCTACTGGTAACCAGATTCTCCCGGCAATCATTCCAGCTCTTTTTCTTTATCTTTCGATTCATTGGTGAACGTTGATCGGACAATCTATCCAGCGACTTTAGCCCGCTTGACTCGCCTTCTATACGCAGTACGAGATTGTTGACTTGATTCTGCCAAGCGGAAATTTCTGACATTCCTTTCTCTAATATTCTGTAACCCGGCTTTAAATTGTTCTATGATTTCGGTGTTTATTCCTGCATGATCGATTTGCTGACTGACTCCACAGCGCTCTGTACTTGAGATCGTACCTCCGCTGTTTTGGTCTCTATCCATACGTACATTTCTTCCTCAGTCTTTTTTGTCTGACACATTAAATAATCGCCGAAATACTCTGTTAGCTGTAATTTTTTTACCTTGTTCGATAGGTCATCTATTCTGTCCGACTCGGTAGACTGTTCTTTACGTATTTCTTTCGCATCCTTCTCTGAAGTACGGTACTTACCGATCCTTGTAAGGTATCTTGTTTGCTAATTGCTGAATTTAAGTCCATTCGCACTTTCTTGAGTTCTTTAACCAACCTATCGTCTCTTTCCTTATTTTGAGCATCTAACTACATCTACATACATACTCCGCAATCCACCATACGGTGCGTGGCGGAGGGTACCCCGTACCACAACTAGCATCTTCTCTCCCTGTTCCACTCCCAAACAGAACGAGGGAAAAACGACTGCCTATATGCCTCTGTACGAGCCCTAATCTCTCTTATCTTATCTTCGTTGTCTTTCCGCGAAATATAAGTTGGTGGCAGTAAAATTGTACTGCAGTCAGACTCAATTGCTGATTCCCTAAATTTCCTCAGTAGTGATTCACGAAAAGAACGCCTCCTTTTCTCCAGAGACTCCCACCCGAGTTCCTGAAGCATTTCCGTAACACTCGCGTGATGATCAAACCTAACAGTAACAAATCTAGCAGCCCGATTCTGAACTGCTTCTATGTCCTCCCTCAATCTGACCTGATAGGGATCCCAAACGCAAGAGCAATACTCAAGAATAGGTCGTATTAGTCTTTTATAAGCGGTCTCCTTTACACATGAACCACATCTTCCCAAAATTCGACCCCTGAACCGAAGACGACTATCCGCCTTCCCCACAACTGTCATTACATGCTTGTCCCACTTCATAACACTCTGTAATGTTACGCCCAAATATTTGATCGACGTGACTGTGTCGACGCTACACTACTAATGGAGTATTCAAACATTACAGGACTCTTTTTCCTATTCATCTGCATATCCTTACGTTTATCTACACTCCTGGAAATTGAAATAAGAACACCGTGAATTCATTGTCCCAGGAAGGGGAAACTTTATTGACACATTCCTGGGGTCAGATACATCACATGATCACACTGACAGAACCACAGGCACATAGACACGGGCAACAGAGCATGCACAATGTCGGCACTAGTACCGTGTTTATCCACCTTTCGCAGCAATGCAGGCTGATATTCTCCCATGGAGACGATCGTAGAGATGCTGGATGTAGTCCTGTGGAACGGCTTGCCATGCCATTTCCACCTGGCGCCTCAGTTGGACCAGCGTTCGTGCTGGACGTGCAGACCGCGTGAGACGACGCTTCATCCAGTCCCAAACATGCTCAATGGGGGACAGATCCGGAGATCTTGCTGGCCAGGGTAGTTAACTTACACCTTCTAGAGCACGTTGGGTGGCACGGGATACATGCGGACGTGCATTGTCCTGTTGGAACAGCAAGTTCCCTTGCCGGTCTAGGACTGTTAGAACGATGGGTTCGATGACGGTTTGGATGTACCGTGCCCTATTCAGTGTCCCCTTGACGATCACCAGAGGTGTACGGCCAGTGTAGGAGATCGCTCCCCACACCATGATGCCGGGTGTTGGCCCTGTGTGCCTCGGTCGTATGCAGTCCTGATTGTGGCGCTCACCTGCACGGCGCCAAACACGCATACGACCATCATTGGCACCAAGGAAGAAGCGACTCTCATCGCTGAAGACGACACGTCTCCATTCGTCCCTCCATTCACGCCTGTCGCGACACCACTGGAGGCGGGCTGTATGATGTTGGGGCGTGAGCGGAAGACGGCCTAACGGTGTGCGGGACCGTAGCCCAGCTTCACGGAGAAGGTTGCGAATGGTCCTCGCCGATACCCCAGGAGCAACAGTGTCCCTAATTCGCTGGGAAGTGGTGGTGCGGTCCCCTACGGCACTGCGTAGGATCCTACGGTCTTGGCGTGCATCCGTGCGTCGCTGCGGTCCGGTCCCAGGTCGACGGGCACGTGCACCTTCCGCCGACCACTGGCGACAACATCGATGTATTGTGGAGACCTCACGCCCCACGTGTTGAGGAATTCGGCGGTACGTCCACCCGGCCTCCCGCATGCCCACTATACGCCCTCGCTCAAAGTCCGTCAACTGCACATACGGTTCACGTCCACACTGTCGCGGCATGCTACCAGTGTTAAAGACTGCGATGGAGCTCCGTATGCCACGGCAAACTGGCTGACACTGACGGCGGCGGTGCACAAATGCTGCGCAGCTAGCGCCATTCGACGGCCAACACCGCGGTTCCTGGTGTGTCCACTGTGCCGTGCGTTTTATCATTGCTTGTACAGCCCTCTCACAGTGTCCGGAGCAAGTATGGTAGGTCTGACACACCGGTGTCAATGTGTTCTTTTTTCCATTTCCAGGAGTGTATATACATTAATAAGTGAACTGAAAAGAGGGATGTACCTTAGGGAAAGCCAAAACAATCGTTCAACAAAACAAGGTCACCAGCCAAATTAGTCAATAATTGCATCGTAGTAGACTAACGTAAAATTTCTACATTTTATCTTACGCATGGTAATGACAACATAACAAAAGCCCACTGCTTTAAAGAAAGAGAGAGAGAGGTAAATAAATTCTGATCCACAGCTTCGAAGTTAAGGTTTCACAGATGAATAACGCTGAAATAGACAGCTAAAACGTTTTTACATTAACTGAATTAGATAAACCCACAGACAAGTGGGATTTGCAGTAAGGGTTTAGCATAATGTACGCACGAAAGTAATTCGGAATTTTTTTTTCGCTAAAGACGAAACTACGATTTTAGAGCGCTATTTATAAATAATGTGGGATAGGAATGCTGAACATAACAATGTTGCCGGCAGCATACCATGTTGAACCACTCAGACACTACTGACACTACTATCAAAGAATATAAAGAAAATACGAGTGGTACGATAATGTGTGAAAGGGTGTCATGATAGCTCGGAACGGGAGAGTGATTCTCTACCTAAGTTGGATGTGGCTGCAGCAGGAGAAGCCAGCACATGAGTATAAATGTCCTCTATTGTTTTTATTTACAGTTATTGAGTCTTCTTGGCCATAGGTGTTGATTTCTGAGAATCCGGCTAGAGCTGCAAACACGCCGCCACAGGCTGTCCTGGAACATCGTCTTTGTAGTGACGACCTTGTCAACAACAGCGCTTACCGAGTGCCCACTTAACGGTGGAGGTCTTATGTAACTGTCAAAACCGCCTTCTGCTATATCTCCGAAATGGATCGCTTGATAAAAGCTAATCTCATTCGTGCTTGACTTTTATGCAGACGTTGTACGCTGTACTCTCGTAAACCAGGTTTTTCCCACACGCATCATCTTCGCCACCTTGTTTGCCAATCGGAAGAATTTACGTAAGGTATACGGCATAGATGGTCTAACAAATATGTTATTAAGAGACCTATTTCTGAAGCGCAAAGGGAAACGACAATAGGAATCGTCTGACAACGGAAGGCCACGACGTTCGGATCACGGTCTTACTTCAGACTTTCCACACATTTAGCAGTCCATTACAACAGCATAAAATGCAAATAGTAGGAGTGCTCCTTAGGCGATTTCGAGGAAATCGCAAGAGAAGTTTCCGCGTCGGTGATCTAAAGGTGAGTTGCGACCCTGAGCATGGGCTGGCAGCAGTCAAGTGATTAGTGTTCAAACTCCATAATCGGTGGATTGCTGGATGGAGTCTTGCTCATTTCTTTTTAATTCATATTTTTTTCAACAATTGTCATATCATTTCATACATATTACATTTGAAAGATAATATTGAGTAAATACACGCGTATTTCCATGAACTTTTATTGCTTTTCCAATGTTATTTGATTGTTTGCGAATTTTTATTAGCATAACGAATATTATATTTATAATTATCTAGAAGTAGACGACCAAGCACATAAAATTTTCACGCAAATCTGTGCCTATCGTGATTTCCGAAATCTCTTATTCTTGAAATCGGATAAGGTACCGAGAACTGTTTGCATTTGATAAATAACGATGTAAATAACTTCATTCGATGACACAATGATTTACAACATGCTAGAATATGAGGGTAGTGTACTCGTACGAATAATAATCCAACAAGCTTTGGAAATATCAAGTTGCACGATGACACTTTTCATACGGACCCGGAAAACATCTTCTACGTATAATGAATGCAGTTTTCCCGCATGCGCAAAGAGTCTTCCGAGCGTCTAAGAAAAACCAAAACTCGCTGACATTTTGAAAAATTTCTCTTTCTTCCTACAACCTGAATGCAAGGCATGCGTAGCACAACATTTTCGTAGATATCAGTGCCACAACTGGCGATGTACAGTTGAATGCATTTTAATAGCATCTTCGAGAGAAATAATTTCTCGTTCGTTCTCAATCAAATATGAACAAGTTCAAAGGAAAAGTCGCATTATATTTATTGTAATAGGAAAAATTAGTAAACAGCCAAATAACATTGAAAGTTCCTGCAAATACGTATGTCTTTTTATCATATTATCTTTCAAATGTAATATGTACGAAACCACAACTAGTATTGTAAAAGATATAAATTAAAAAGAAAATTTGTGCGACTCGAACCAGCGATCCACTGATTGCGGAGCTCAGAGCCGATAGATCACTGACGTCTTAAACTTCTGCTGCAACTTCCTTGAAACCACCTAAGTAGTACTCCTTACTGCTATGCCCCTTACATGAAGTCATTAAAGATCACCTAACTCACATTGAGCTGAACAAAAAATGACTGACAAGGCACAATGCATCTTGTAGAGGGTATAGTATGGACATATTGGAATAATTAATGTTGGGTGATGGTTTTAAAGTAATTCACACGACATGAAAACTTTGTGGAAATGAGTCGATTTACTGGACTCTAGTTTACCCCAGGAAAGCATTTAGAGTCGACTGTGGCCGGCTGGGTAACGGTGAAGGGAAGCGACAATAGGCAGCTTAGGGCGACTCAAGCTCTGAGAAAGCGGTAAGGCGGCGCGGCCTCCAGCTGCCTTAAGATGAGTGACAGTGAGTGGGTGGTTGACCGTGACTCCATGCTGGTGTACCGGGAAACAGACAGAGAACTTGTACGCCTGTTGATAAATGTCCGTCATCCCGTTTTCTGTGAAACATGCGAGAAAGATGTGGTGGAGAGGTCAACAGAGGTCAAAATATGCGTGTTCGCGACTATAGCAACTTCACGCTGAATTCACGGTCTGCAGAGCCTGAAGTAAATCAGGTGAAGAGCGAGAGTATGAAATACGCCGGCCTCCGATGGGAACATAGGACCAAGGAATTTGAAGAACTCTCCTGGGAGTCAGAATTCCGGAAAAATTTGTGTTGGTGCAGACGTTAACCTTGATGGGTGGCCTGGGAGGAGCAAAATAGCAGAAGTTGAGAGGAAGGGAAATTTTGTGCGAATTTGTTCACTTCCCAGAGCAATCAGCACTGGGAATCGACGCATAATTAACGCGACTTGCGCTACAGTTGGCGTAAGTGATTTTGCTGGAGGGGAAACCGAGGCGAAGAGCGGACTGTGAAAAGTCTACGTAGAGGTCTTCCGTTTCCAGCTTGCCTAGAGTGTGGACGTGGCGTTCTTTACTCAGCTTGCCTGAGAAAGAGTGAGCATCTCTGCAGTATTGGAACGATTGAGCTTGGAGATAAGAAGGTTTGGTTCAGCCATGTACTGAGCACGATAGCTAGGAGTGAATAGACGAGCGCAGCCTTGCAGCACCACGAGGTCGGCCGACGTCCGCACAACGACACCGCTCCACCACGCTGAATTCGGTGATATTGCGCCCGCCCCGGCCACTGATTAATTTGCTGGATCACGTCGGCAAAGTTTCCACGAGGGTTTCATGGGCCGTGTATTGTAGAATTCTTCTCTCACTTTGTATTATGCCTGGGTCAGTCGAATAATAAAAATGTAATAATGTGCCACTGTGTATGTATAACCATGCTGTTTTCTGCATGTTTTACATTAAAAAACCCACTGACGATGGTGTTATTTGTCGCCGAAACTAGTTTGGGAAAATAAAGAAATAAACGAATAACAAGGTGTTTTGCATCACGGCGGAAAATTTCTGATATGGTTGTATTGCCAGCTGCCAGGGCTGTAGAATTCTTCTCGCACTTTGCATTATGCCTGGGTCAGTCGAATAATAAAAATTTAATAATGTGCCACTGTGTTTGTATAACCATGCTGTTTTCTGCATGTTTTACATTAAAAAACCCACTGACGATGGTGGGGAAAATAAAGAAATAAACGAATAACAAGGTGTAGAATTCTTCTCGCACTTTGCATTATGCCTGGGTCAGTTGATAGGAATTAGTTTTCATTTATCGCGCTTTACTCCATGCAAGCGCAATTTATTACCACAACCTGTTAGGAGAGTTATGTAATGTGATGATTGAAGGTCGTGAGTTAAAATAAATTTGCGCTAATCGACTGCATCTGTTTCCAATCAACTACTTGAAATCCCAAGTCACTTTCTTAACTAATTTTATGTTCAACATTTGCATCTGGTGTTCAATAGCTGAATATCACATCAAAGTGCACCCCTTTTTTAATTAAAAGGGATCAATTCTGAACCAATGAATGTCAACACTGCCATCGCAGTTCAATCAGGAGTCACAGGGCCTTATTACTTTCTTTCCGTTATCTGACATTGCGGCAGTTTTGCACTCTCTGTTGATCTGTTAGTCAATTACCTGGAATGAACACACACCAAAACCAGATAAGTGACGGGTGTGGTGTTACAGATTATGCTGTCCTAATGAATTACTAAAAATGTACAAAGTCTGAAGTAAATCCTTGATACGAACGCCGTGGTGTCTCCCTCTGAGTACTCTATAGGCGCCCAGGTAATAGGGGAATATGTCGTGAGTGGTTCAACTGGCAATGGCTGAGCTTTCTTTTAACACTGAATGTAATCAAAGCTCATGTTCATATCATTCTCTCTTGGGAGTCCACAGAATGACTGGGAAAGGGAGACGGAAATGAGATGTGGGTCAAATTATTTATGTAAAAGTCTGTTGAGTACAAGACTGATTTATTACTTATTACTTATTACTTAACTTAAAGAAAATCCTTCTTGTGTGATACAATCTCATGAAACAACATTCATAATAAATGCTGATCTCTCAACTAGCAAACTCTCTTACAGAACACTGAAATTGAATGGGTAACACTTAGTAGAGTACAGCTCACTTTGTAAAGCACTGGGGATCAAAATAGACATCAGAGGGGGATGCACACACGATTCATTCATATTGCGTGCAAGTATGTGTTAAGCAAACTGACTAAATTCTAGAGCCTAGAGAACTCTGAGGAGTACCAGAAAGGTATACTCAGGTGGTGTTTCAAAATCAGCCACTAGCACATACACTACTGGCCATTAGAATTGCTACACCACGAAGATGACGTGCTACAGACGAGAAATTTAACCGACAGGAAGAAGATGCTGTGATATGCAAATGATTAGCTTTTCAGAGCATTCACACAAGGTTGGCGCCGGTGGCGACACCTACAACGTGCTGACATGAGGAAAGTTGCCAACCGATTTCTCATACACAAACAGCAGTTGACCGGCGTTGCCTGATGAAACGTTGTTGTGATGCCTCGTGTAAAGGAGGAGAAATGCGTACCATCACGTTTCCGACTTTGATAAAGGTCGGATTGTAGCCTATCCCGATTGCAGTTTATCGTATCGCGACGTTGCTGCTCGTGTTGGTCAAGATCCAATGACTGTTAGCAGAATGTGGATCGGTGGGTTCAGAAGGGTAATACGGAACGCCGTGCTGGATCCCAACGGCCTCGTATCACTAGCAGTCGAGATGACAGGCATCTCATCCGCATGGCTGTGACGGATCGTGCAGCCACGTCTCGATCTCTGAGTCAACAGATGGGGACGTTTGCAAAACAACAACCATCTGCACGAACAGTTCGACGACGTTTGCAGCAGCATGGACCACCAGCTCGGAGACCAAGGCTGCGGTTACCCTTGACGCTGCATCACAGACAGGAGCGCCTACGATGGTGTACTCAACGACGAACCTGGGTGCACGAATGGCAAAACGTCATTTTTTCGGGTGAATCCAAGTTCTGTTTACAGCATCATGATGGTCGCATCCGTGTTAGGCGACATCGCGGCGAACGTACATTGGAAGCGTGTATTCGTCATCGCCATACTGACGTATCACCCGGCGTGATGGTATTGGGTGCCATTGGTTACACGTCGCGGTCACCTCTTGTTCGTATTGACGGCTCTTTGAACAATGTAAGTTACATTTCAGATGTGTTACGACCCGTGGCTCTACCCTTCATTCGATCCCTGAGAAACCCTACATTTCAGCAGGACAATGCAGGACCGCGTGTTGTAGGTCCTGTACGGGCCATCACATTCTCCAGATCTCTCACCAACTGAAAACGTCAGATCAATGGTGGCCGAGCAACTGGCTCGTCACAATACGCCAGTCACTACTCTTGATGAACTGTGGTATCGTGTTGAAACTGCATGGGCAGCTGTACCTGTACAAGCCATCCGAGGTCTGTTTGACTCAATGCCCAGGCGTATCAAGGCCGTTATTACGGCCAGAGGTGGTTGTTCTGGGTTCTGATTTCTCAGGATCTAAGCACCCAAATTGCGTGAAAATATAGTCACATGTCAGTTCTAGTATTATATACTTGTCCAATGAATACCCGTTTATCATCTGCATTTCTTCTTAGTGTAGCAATTTTAATGGCCAGTAGTGTATAAGGACACAAAAATATAAAAATCATTTAAAACGCATCTCATTTATTCGTCTCAGTTGCGCATTTTTAATTACTTGGCATGTTTTGATCACTCTAGCTCATCTTCAGATCTAGAAAGTAAAACTAAATATTTACCATTTAATATTTCACAATAAGTAGAAAATGATTGTACATATACATGGAATTTACCTAAGTAAGCTTCAGCAGTCTGTCTTCTCTGTTCAGAATTTCATGTCAGTGCACCGAATTTTGCAACTGCGGTCAATGTTTTAAATAGGTATCGGTGGTAGTGTGGGATAGCGGAAGGCGAAAGGTGAGAAGAAGAGGGAAAATCGAGCGAGGGTGATTGGGAGAGGGGAAAGCAAGCAGGGAGTAGTAGGTAAGGCGTAGAACAGTGAGTGTGTAAACTATAAACGGCATAAAATAATAAAATTAACAAATGGGATGAAGGGGATTGAGGGCGGCGGAAGAAGGCAAGGAGGGAGGGTGATAACGCCGTTTGATCGTCGGCGCGCCTTATACTTGCCGTAGTCGTTCGACGTGTGTCCCCAGACTTGCACGTATGGAAGAAATTGATTGGGACGAAGGCAGTCTGCGGCCTGCACACTGAGGAAAGGACCAGCGACAGCAGGGCAGGAGCTGGCTAGACGTCGGCGTTCACAAGGGATTATGACTGACTGGTAAAAAGAGGCTTTGGCGGTGGAGAACTGGCTTCCACCTCAGCAGCCGGTGGGGCCTGCTCACTGCAGTGGGAGGTATCAGCATTGGTGGCAGGGAGCAAAAGCGTCAGCGGTGTTGACGGAGCGTCGATCTACGAGGAAGATGGGCACGGCCAGGTCTGCCCGCCCCCGGAGAGGCCTTGGGACACGAATAACGATGCGTCGGGCTCACACACCGAGTTGGGGACCCGGAAACCTTTGTGGGATGCAACTACAGGGTGAAAAGTATTTAAACCGACAAACTCTGGGAGGATGTAAGGTACATCAAAACAAATATTTTCCCCTAATGTCATTACTTCCTATGAGGATTATTTAAACCGGTGGTGGCCGTATTGCGCTCTTGAGTTGCTAGAGGCCTCATTACAATCTTCAGTTGTTAGAGGGCGCATTACGATCTTCAGTTATAGCAACTGCTGTCCACCAGTGTAGTAGTGCATTGTCTCTATTTACTAATGGAGCGATACACCTGGAGTGAGTACACTGGTATGATTGGTGCGTACCAGGTAGCGCACCACAAAGGACGAGCTGCACACCGGGTTTATCAACAACAATACCCTAGCTGCCTTATCCCGCATCAAACTACCTTTGCATCTGTGTACCAACGTCTGCGTGGGACCGGGTCATTTAGCAGATTACCTGGACAGACACGTCGTCGCACGGTAAGAACGGTGCAATTTGAGGAAGTTGTCTTGCAGCACGTGGAGCGGGATCCTTCAGTCAGCACTCGTGCAATTGCACGCAGCATGGGGACGAATCAGACGAATGTAAGATCAGTCCTTAGAGAGCAACTGTTACGTCCATTTCATTTACAGCGTGTCCACAACCTGGAACCAGCTGATTATCCACCCAGAGCACAGTTTTCGCAGTGGTACCTGGAACAGTGTGAAAAGCATCCTACATTTCCATCCTCTGTGTTGTTTACCGATGAAGCAACGTTCGGGCGTGACAGAGTCTTCAACATGCACAATTCGCATGTTTGGAGTGAGGATAACCCATATGCCACAGTTACTAACGCTCATCAAGTGCGGCTGTACGTTAATGTGTGGGTCGGTGTTGTTGCGGACTGTTTAATTGGGCCGTATCTGCTACCTAGGCCATTAAATGGCAGGTACTACTAAAATTTTCTGGCCAGAGCATTGTGAGAATTGCTGGAAGGCGTCCCGCTCCCTACAAGACAACGCTTTTGGTTCCAAGATGACGGGGCGCCGGCACATTTCAGTCGTCGTGTGCGTCTATTCCTGGACCGATGGTTCGCAGAAACGTGGATTGGCAGAAGTGGTGCCGTTGCATGACCTTCTCGATCCCCAGATATGTCCCCTCTGGACTTTTTTGTGTGGGGAAAGATGCGCAACCTTGTCCACGCAACTCCTGTTGCATCAGAAGAGGATCTGGTTGCCCGGATAGTAGCAGCTGCAGGAACAATTGAACATACTCCTGGGATTTTTGCCTGTGAAACACAGAACATGATCCGACGGCGAATCTTTTGTTTATGTGTCAATGGAAGCATTTTTGAAAATCTACTGTAATTGAAATTGCGTTGTATTAATGTGTTGTCTCTTGGTCATAAAAAAATGGAAAAGTCTTTGTTGGTTTAATTAATTTGCCGCCAGAGAAATCTTCCTCTAACGGTTTAAATACTCCTCATAGGAAAAAATTACATTAGTGAAAACTATTTGTTTTGATGTCCCCTACAACCTCCAAGAGTTTGTCGGTTTAAATACTTTTAACCCTATATATCCGGTAGCGTGCGTCCTGACGAGTCGCTCTTCGTTGTCAACCACGAAGACGCGGCGATCGCGTCGGCTGTGGACAATGGCCTAAATGCAGTGAGCGTGCCGTCCAAAACCCTGCTTCAGACTGGCGTGCCGGACACGCACGTCGACGAAATCGGCGCCCCTGGGGACGCCTATTCGGCAGCAAGAGGTTGAGCAGCGTCTACGGTTGATGGCCGTGCAGCATCTCAGCGGTACTTTTGGCCACTGTGCGTATCGTGCTCTAAAAACTTACAAAAATGCTAGAGCTTGTAAGCGTATTGTCATATCGCTGGCTTAGTTGTGTAGTATCTTTGAGGGCAGCCGCGTCTGTAGTGAGTGGAGCACGGGACACGAAACTGTTACGTTTTGCAGTGTGTAGCTCTGCATGTAGAAGCATTGTTAGTATTCAGGTTGAAGTGTTGCTACAAGTGTTATTACAGTAAAGTGATTAAATATGGAAGTAATTCAGAGGAAAGTGCGTCAAGACGTATTAAAAATGAGCAGTGCCGCCGATATTGTGCATATTGTGCCGTATTTCATCTACATCTACATCTACATGACTACTCTGCAATTCACATTTAAGTGCTTGGCAGAGGGTTCATCGAACCACAATCATACTATCTCTCTACTATTCCACTCCCGAACAGCGAGCGGGAAAAACGAACACCTAAACCTTTCTGTTCGAGCTCTGATTTCTCTTATTTTATTTTGATGATCATTCCTACCTATGTAGGTTGGGCTCAACAAAATATTTTCGCATTCGGAAAAGAAAGTTGGTGACTGAAATTTCGTAAAAAGGTCTCGCCGCGACGAAAAACGTCTATGCTGTAATGACTTCCATCCCAACTCGTGTATCATATCTGCCACACTCTCTCCTCTATAACGCGATAATACAAAACGAGCTGCCCTTCTTTGCACCCTCTCGATGTCCTCCGTCAATCCCACCTGGTAAGGATCCCACACCGCGCAGCAATATTCTAACAGAGGACGAACGAGTGTAGTGTAAGCTGTCTCTTTAGTGGACTTGTCGCATCTTCTAAGTGTCCTGCCAATGAAACGCAACCTTTGGCTCGCCTTCCCGACAATATTATCTATGTGGTCCTTCCAACTGAAGTTGTTCGTAATTTTAACACTCAGGTACTTAGTTGAATTGACAGCCTTGAGAATTGTACTATTTATCGAGTAATCGAATTCCAACGGAGTTCTTTTGGAACTCATGTGGATCATCTCACACTTTTCGTTATTTAGCGTCAACTGCCACCTGACACACCATACAGCAATCTTTTCTAAATCGCTTTGCAGCTGATACTGGTCTTCGGATGACCTTACTAGACGGTAAATTACAGCATCATCTGCGAACAGTCTAAGAGAACTGCTCAGATTGTCACCCAGGTCATTTATATAGATCAGGAACAGTAGAGGCCCCAGGACGCTTCCCTGGGGAACACCTGATATCACTTCAGTTTTACTCGATGATTTGCCGTCTATTACTACGAACTGCGACCTTCCTGTCAGGAAATCACGATTCCAGTCGCACAACTGAGACGATACCCCATAGCTCCGCAGCTTGATTAGAAGTCGCTTGTGAGGAACGGTGTCAAAAGCTTTCCGGAAATCTAGAAATACGGAATCAACTTGAGATCCCCTGTCGATAGCGGCCATTACTTCGTGCGAATAAAGAGCTAGCTGCGTTGCACAAGAGCGATGTTTTCTGAAGCCATGCTGATTACGTGTCAATAGATCGTTCTCTTCGAGGTGATTCATAATGTTTGAATACAGTATATGCTCCAAAACCCTACTGCAAACCGACGTCAATGATATAGGTCTGTAGTTAAATGGATTACTCCTACTACCCTTCTTGAACACTGGTGCGACCTGCGCAATTTTCCAATCTGTAGGTACAGATCTATCGGTGAGCGAGCGGTTGTATATGAGTGCTAAGTAGGGAGCTATAGTATCAGCGTAATCTGAAAGGAACCTAATCGGTATACAATCTGGACCTGAAGACTTGCCCGTATCAAGCGATTTGAGTTGCTTCGCAACCCCTAAGGTATCTACTTCTAAGAAACTCATGCTAGCAGATGTTCGTGTTTCAAATTCTGGAATATTCCATTCGTCTTCCCTGGTGAAGGAATTTCGGAAAACTGCGTTCAATAACTCCGCTTTAGCGGCACAGTCGTCGATAACAGTACCATCGGCACTGCGCAGCGAAGGTATTGACTGCGTCTTGCCGCTTGTGTACTTTACATACGACCAGAATTTCTTCGGATTTTCTACCAAATTTCGAGACAATGTTTCGTTGTGGAACCTATTAAAGGCATCTCGCATCGAAGTACGTGCCAAATTTCGCGCTTCTGTAAATTTTAGCCCATCTTCAGGATTTCGCGTTCTTCTGAACTTCGCATGCTTTTTCCGTTGCCTCTGCAACAGCGTTCGGACCTTTTTTGTGTACCACGGGGGATCCGTTCCATCTCTTACCAATTTATGAGGTATGAATATCTCAATTGCTGTTGCTACTATATCTTTGAATTTGAGCCACATCTCGTCTACATTCTGCCTACCACCGGTTTTGAACAAGTATTTTTGCCAACATACCGAGGGTAGGTTGAAGTCCCCACCAACTATAACCGTATGAGTGGGGTATTTATTTGTTACGAGACTCAAACTTTCTCTGAACTGTTCCGCAACTGTATCATCGGAGTCTGGGGGTCGGTAGAAGGAGCCAATTATTAACTTAATTCGGCTGTTAAGTATAACCTCCACCCACACCAATTCGCACGGAGTATCTACTTCGACTTCACTACAAGATAAACCACTACTGACAGACACCAACACTCCACCACCAATTCTGCCTAATCTATCTTTCCTGAACACCGTCTGAGACTTCGTAAAAATTTCTGCAGAACTTATTTCAGGCTTTAGCCAGCTTTCTGTACCTATAACGATATCAGCTTCTGTGCTTTCTATTAGCGCTTGAAGCTCAGGGACTTTTCCAGCGCAACTACAACAGTTTACAACTATAATTCCGACTGTTCCTTGATCCAAGCACGTCCTGTAATTGCCAAGCACCCTTTGACATTGCAGCCCATCCCGCACTTTCCCGAGGCCTTCTAACCTAAAAAACTGCCCAGTCCATGCCACACAGCCTCCGCTACCCGTGTAGCCGCCAGCTGAGTGTAGTGAACTCCTGACCTATTCAGCGGAACCCGAAACCCCACCACCCTATGGCGCAAGTCAAGGAATCTGCAGCCAATACGGTCGCAAAACCGTCTGAGCCTCTGATTCAGACCCTCCACCCGGCTCTGCACCAAAGGTCCGCAGTCGGTTCTGTCGGATTTGTGCATCCTCTCGTTGCGTGTCGCACAGTATCAATCATCCGCGCTGTATTCGGTCTCCCAGAATGAACTGATGTGAATCAATAAAAATTAGTTACCATAATAGAGTGCAGTCAAGTGCCAGTGCCTTGTAGCGAGCGTGAGGACGTGCGTTCGATCATCACGTTTCCGCATTATCAACAATCACCCGCGCCGCGACGGTTACGCGCACGCTCGTACAAGTGAGAACTAAAAACTGAAAAATTAACTTTACGAACAGTGTTTATCATCACTAGTGACAAGGAGGACTATTACCAGATATCTGTATGTGTGACGAGAACAAGAACTTTTGTTCGATCATTCAGCTTCCGCATCATCAACAATCTCCCGCGTCTTTGTCGGTTTCGCGTACGCTCATCTGAATTATATTTTGGACTGTTAATCATCAAGATTGTTAATTGGGATAAACATTTACGATTTAGAGTGTAAACAGTGCAACCTGTAGTTTCCATGTCGTCTCAGAATATAGATGTTCATAGTAGACATAGGACAGTGTTGTGTTTTAACGTTGAGCGGCTCCCCTAAACCCACTTGCATATTTCGATAGACAATTTCAGGCAAGCCAACAGCAGTGTGGAGCAGAAGAGTACGACCGCCGCGGAATTACCAGGTACGTGGTGTGGACAGGGTCACGAAACGAGAAGTCAGTATGAGGTACCCCCCCCCCCCCCCCACCCATTCGTACTCCGGGGCATGTTACAGGCTTCCTCAAAAATGGTTCAGATGGCTCTGAGCACTTTGGGACTTAAAATCTGAGGTCATCAGTGCCCTAGAACTTAGAACTACTTAAACCTAACTAACCTAAGGACATCACACACATCCATGCCCGAGGCAGGGTTCGAACCTGCGACCGTAGCAGTCGCGCGGTTTCGGACTGAAGCGCCTAGAACCGCTCGGCCACCGCGGCCGGCAGAGCTTGCGCGGCCGTCAAATCTACCACATATTTGTGCACCTGAGTCTTAAATGTTCGGACAAGGTGTTCCCCTCGCCGTTCAATTGCAAATGGAAGTGAGGGGCTGGGACGTGGTAAATGAAATGTCGTGTGACGAGGGCCTGCCGTCGGGTAGACCAGTCGCCTGGTGCAAGTCTTTCGATTTGACGCCACTTCGGCGACTTGTGCGTCGATGGGGATGAAATGATGATGATTAGGACAACACAACACCCAGTCCTTGAGCGTAGAAAATCTCCTACCCAGCCGGGAATTGAACCTGGGCCCTTTGGATTGACAGTCTGTCGCGCTGACCATGCAGCTACCGGGGGCGGACCTGGGACGTGGTGAATGCTATTGTGTGTACGAAAGTCCTATCCAGTCACAGATGTACAATGAACGAGATAAGGGAAACGAAAAAAGCGCCAGTTATCAATAGTCAGAAGGTATCAAAACGGGACCAGCGAAATCAATGTGGATCCTTTCCTAAGGCTGTGCAGGGGGCCAGCCGCAGTAAAAAAGAAAATGTGTGGCATCATATGCTGACCCTAAAACTTGCGACTGGACACAACAAGGTGTTTCACTTCCTGATCGACCGAACCAAAACACATAGGGGTGCGCAAATACGAGGGCTGTCCAGAAAGTAAGTTACGATCGGTCGCGAAACGGAAACGACTATGAAATTCCGATAAAGCTTTGCAAAGATGTGTTGGGCAGTGTCTCTAGTATCACTCTAGGCAGAATTATGTCACTCTTTTCGTTCCTGAACTCCTAGTGAGCGCGTAAAGATGTTATAGAAAATAGTGTCTCCCGCCAAGTACGAGGGCCTGGTGAGAATTTTCCCCTGAAGCTATGCAACCAACATTACATAACTGTCTTGCGGTTTTTTCTTCAAGACAATGCTCAGCCTCATTCTGCAGGGGCAGTGAAGATGTTCCTGCATCGTTTCAATTGGAAATGTTTGGTTACCCACAATACAACCCGTAATTGCCTCCCACTGAGTTTCATCTCTGCTCAAACGAACCGCTGGCTATAAAGACAACATTTTGGCACAGACAACGAGCTTTAGACCAGCGTACAGAATTGGTGGAAAGCACTGGCGGCTGCCTTCTATGATGAGGGTATTCGAAAGTTGGTACAACGCTACGACGAATGTCTGAGTCAGAACGGCGACTACGTAGAGAAGTAGCTGAAAGGTGTAGCTAACTGTTACAAATGAAACATTTCTGATTTTCACTGTGATTTTCATTTCGCGATCAATCGGAACTTACTTTCTGGACAGCCCTCGTAGATTTTGGTGAGAGATCTCTCAGCGACCTTGCTGTAGTAAGCGGAGGACCTCCCGCCACAGAGCCATTGGAACGAAGACAGGGGGAGTGAACTCTTCCATGGTCAAGAGAATAACACCGTTCAAGGGGAGAGGTGATGCCCAGCCAGGAGGACGGTCGTGGCACCCATGTTATCTAATGTGTTATTTCACCTCGACCTGCCGCCACAGCAGAGGCAACATGAGGACTGGTGATGGAGAAGCCATCCACTATGTATCTTCCCTCCAGATACAGGTAAAAACAAAGCATTTCGTGCTAGTCGAATGAGGGTTGAGGGCCCATGGAGAGCCGGTAGAGGGTATCCACATTCGTATCTTGCGACACGGAGTGAAAACGGGTCTCATAATTATACAAGGAGAAGAACATAGTCCAACGCTGAAGACGATGAGTAGCTTTGTCCGGTAAAGACACCGACTGGCTGAACAGGAAAACTAAGCGCCTGTGGTCGGTTATTAAATGCAATTTTGTACTAAACGAAAACGCAAGAATTTTTTTAAGGTATAGACAATGGAAGCGCTTCTTTTTTTACTTGAGAATAATAATGTTGAGCCGAGTTGAGCGTTTTCGACGTAAAGGTGGCAGGCTGTTTGGAACCATCTGAATGGCGATAGATAGGACTGCCCCGTCCCGCACTCGGACGCGTCCTCAGACAGGACCAGATTCTTGCCAGGTTGGAATGTTGCAGGGCATTGCGTCGAGTGATGACTACCCTTAAGCTGCACAGAAGCACGCTCACAAGCTGCAGACTAAACTAAAGGAGCGAGTTTCTGCAATAACATATGCGAGGGCTGGGCGATAGTAACCTCTCTGCGAACACACTTTTAAAAGTACGCCACTCGAGGAATTCCGGAAGTTCTCCGAGATGAGACGGACGGGGAAAGCTGTAATGGCGGTGTCGTGCTGTTCTACGGGCGCATGTCCTGTCGGGAAATTTCGTGACTAAAATAAACAATGGAACGCTGGAAAAAGTGTGAATTAGCAAGGTTACGTTTGAGGGATACTGCCTCGAGTACTATAAACGAAAAACGAACGTTATGTAGGTGGTACTCGGTGGTAGCACCGGTCACGGCGATATCAAGGTAGTTAATGCAATGAGGGACAGACGACGTAACCTGCTTTAAAATACGTTGAGAGTGTAGGCGCAGTGGCAACCCCGAAAATCAGCCGTTGATATCGATAAAGTCCGAAAGACGCATTAACCCTAAGCAACAGTTTTCATATCTCGTCGAATGGAATCTGAAACTTCGGCCAAGTCGATTTCCGATACGAACTGACTCCCAGCCAACTTGGCTTCTTTATGATCAGTAAGGGCGTAATTCATTCACTTGAGGAAATTGGTTTAATCATTTCTAATGACGTTAAGCGATACAGCTCCATCTATACAGCTCCATCTTAAACTAGTCGCGTAAAGCTACTGACATCCGCCGTTCCCGAAAAAAACGAGGGTGGGCAGAGGGCTTGAGAACGAGTGTTCTCACAACCGAACCCTGGGCAAACAGACCCGGCAAGTCAGAAAACAAAGCGCTCAATTCCTGAGGTAGCATTTGATCTGACACCAGATGCACAGCATGCATAATAGAAAAACTGAAGACAGCAAAGCCATCTTACCGAAAGAAATTTTCAGTACTCACATCATTGTCTACAAAGTCCGCTGCTTAGCTGTTTAAGTGCTTGCCTCCCATGTAACAGGCCCGGGTTCGATTCCCGGCCGGTTTGGGGATTTTCTCCGGTCGTGGACTGGGTGTTGTGTTGTCCTCATCATCATTTCATCCTCATCACCGACTCGCAAGTCGCCCAATGTGGCGTCGACTGAAATAAGACGTGCATTCGGCGGCCGAGCTTCCCCGAATGGAGCCTCCCGGCCAACTATGCCATACGCCCATTTCGTTGACCACGAATTCCATAACACAATGCACAGCTGATTTGTAAACCGTGTCGGCCGTGAATTAGCAGAAAATAGAAATCTGCTGTTTATTGTAACTTACCGATTGGTAGTAGTCGAGATGTGCCAGCGATAGGGAGCCAAGCCCGGCGTAAGTCTGGGAGTTGGATAGGGACACGGTGACCCCCATGTTGACTTGTAGTAGCAACGGCTGTCAAACCAGCCGCAATTCTATGAAAAGTTTGTTCTGGTCTGCGGAAGACGGTAAACGCAACGACGAAATAGTGTGAATATCAATGGATTTCGAACTTGCTGGGTCAATAACGGGACAGAAACATTTATGTAGAAAACGGCCAAAGCTGAAAAGTTCAGTTTTTCATTTAATTGCTGACTAGTTTCTGCTTACTTGAATCCAATTTCAAATCATCAAAATGGCGAAACTAGTCATCAATTAAATGAACAACTGAATTTTTCAACTCTGAACGTTCTCTACATCGAAGTATGAATATCGACTTCCATTGATCCCTGCAGTGGTTCCTGGGGGGCAGAGATCGATCGATGTGCCGATTTTTTTTTATTATTTCACGTTTTTTTTTTTTTTTTCGCCAAGAGGACCAGTGCTTGGGACAGTCCGTTTGGCTTGCTCGGTTGGCTTGTTTCTACTTATAATGTTGATATTTTTTAAAAATATTGGGAATCCGATTCGATATCTAAAAAAGTGCCACTACCTGCTCTCGATATATCAAAAATATGTATGGATATATCGGTATATCGGTGAAAAAAATTGACATACTGGCCTATAAAGATATTGGTTGCTCATTCTAAATGTACTGCATGGTTCAGAGCCGCATATTTAACTTAGGATTTATTCAAAAATAGTTCAAATGGCTCTGGGCACTATGCGACTTAGCTTCTGAGGTCATCAGTCGCCTAGAACTCAGAACTAATTAAACCTAACTAACCTAAGGAGATCACACACATCCATGCATGAGGCAGGATTCTAACCTGCGACCGTAGCTGTCACGCGGTTCCAGACTGAAGCGCCTAGAACCGCACGGCCACACCGGCCGGCTATGATTTATTGTTACATATTCCGAACATCAACAAGTTAACAGTCTGCTTATCTCCATTATAGCAAGAATTGAGAGGAAGACGATGCACGTTCACGCTTTGGGACAAGCACTTTGCCAACAATGATAACGACATTTATGTGCCCCAAAAAAGGTGTCCGACACGTCCGTCGTTCGGTTTCGTCACATATCGGATTTGTCCGGAACACTTCATGTCGACTTCTTTGTTTTTTCATTTCTGCCAACGCCAGCGATCAAACACTTGCAGTGTCAAACTTTCATGATGAAGCTAAAAGTTGCAGTTTCTGTCGGTAGCGCCGAGCGCCGATTACGTCAGCATTTCGCATCGCACGTGTCCGCCCAACAGAAAGACAGAGCTTGTCATATAGATTTTTGTTCATCATTTTCAGCAACTGTTCATGAAGACTGTCGATGTGTAGAAATGGCACACTAGTGGCGCTAAAAATTGTTTTTTAACGCAACTGGTTTGCCGTTTCTTCACATCGGCATCTACCGTACCTCCATCTCTCTGCCGCACCAGTGCAATCGGACTTTTTCTTTGTGCCGCCTATACTTGCTTCACACAGTCGAAGAGAAAGACTGGGCGTGGTATATCGATATTTTATAAACAGCCGTAGTTCTACTGCGGTTATCTCCTTTGCCCTTAGCGCATTTGGCTCCATGCGCCAGTGCTCCAGGGTGTCAACAATTATGACATCACTACAAGCCTACAATTCGCAGCCCCCGGCGTTGGAGACCTCGAACGTTTGTGTAATACTCAAAACCTCCTCTAACGAGAGGTAGGAATGAGAAACACAGAGCAGTTAAAACCGCGTCGGTATTTTAGTTTTGAATAATCGGTATTTTTCGCTATTATTGTGGCCTCGGCTGTAACAGGTATTTTTTTTTTTTTTACTAATAAACGGGTAAAAATGCAATGTCAGTTTCCATAGCAGCAGTGCTAAAGCTTTTTTTTCTGAAATAAACTTTTTTTTCAAAAACGAATAGTTTTTATTCCTAAAATTAACATTTCTTTGAAATATTGCCTTGTAATAGAAAACGGAAAAATGCGATCAATGTCATTTTAATAACAATGCTGACAGAAACGAGCAACAAATACATGGCATAAGAAGTTGTACAGCTTTACTGAAACAATAGCGCATCTGTTACCACGTGGCATGGTACACGTGTGCATGTAGTGTGCAAGACTTGCGCCATCTGGTCTGTGTGGTAGCTTCTCACTGTTGTTGTCCGACATTAGTTGCACTACAGAATCTGTACTACGATCTGTAGTATGGAAGTATTTTGCGAAGTACGGTATCAGTGAAGTACAATGCTCCAGTTGCTTTAACAGACTAAAAAAAAAGAGGAGCAATAACAAATTTGCGACATTATGTGAGGAGAAATCTTAAAACTTAACCATACAATCGTAATGATAAAAACAGAAAGTACTGATCTGCTGCCTGTGTCCTGCTTGTAGCCCTTGAAACGGCAATACGGCAATCATCATAACTAATAGAGTTCTTCAACCTTAGTTTCACCCTTTGCCACTGAATATTCCTAATGCCCAAACTGTGTTGTGATTCCCGATTACAACATGATAATTGAGCGGAGTTTCAAAAAGTTAGAATTAGTAGCAAAATACTTCTGATCTTTTTTCGACAAAAGCATCGAACAGTGGACAGGCTAAGCTTTCTTTTATTTGCCTACTTAATTTAATAGTTTGATTCCATGTGTCTTGAATGTACGATATTCACAAGTTTTCAATCTTTGTTCGATTTCTGTGTTTTTACAGGAAATAATTAGAATAAAAAACCGAAAATCTGTTATTTTAGAAACCAGTTATTTTGAACGGTTTTAACAGCGCAGTAAATTGGCGTTGATAAAACCGGTATAACCGAAAACCGGTTATTTCAGCGATAACCCCTATCCCTAATGCAAGGTCCGCAAGGTGTAGGGCATGGTGATTCACCTCCTTCTCGGCGACTGCACGAACGATCGCGTCTCTCACCAGGGCATCCCCACACGACTCCTGAGACTCAGGCGTAGCGAACCTACACTTCTGACTAAGGCCGTAAGCTCTGCCGACAAAGTGCGTCACGACTGCTGCGGCTGTTTGTGACACTGATAGAATTCAACGCGTGCACCGATCACGTGCGTACGCTTTTGGTGACACGAGGATAGCAAACTAGACACGAAGATTGGCTAAAATTTACAGAGGGGCGAAATTTGGCACGGACTTCAATGCGAGATGCCTTTAATAGGTTCCACAACGAAACATTGTCTCGAAATTTGATAGAAAATCCGAGGAAATTCTGGTTATATAAAGTACACAAGCGGCAAGACGCAGTCAATACCTTCGCTGAGCAGTGCTGATGGCACTGTTACCAACGACTGTGCCGCTAAAGCGGAGTTATTGAAAGCAGTTTTCCGAAATTCCTTCACCAGGGAAGACGAATGGAATATTCCAGAATTTGAAACACGAACAGCTGCTAGCATGAGTTTCTTAGAAGTAGATAGGGGTTGCGAAGCAACTCAAATCGCTTGATACGGGCAAGTCTTCAGGTCCAGATTGTATACCGATTAGGTTCCTTTCAGATTACGCTGATACAATAGCTCCCTAATTAGCAATCATATACAACATCTCGCTCGCCGCTAGATCTGTACCTACAGATTGGAAAATTGCGCAGGTCGCACCTGTGTTTAAGAAAGGTAGTAGGAGTAATCCATGGAACTACAGACCTATATCATTGACGTCGGTTTGCAGTAGGGTTCTGGAGCATATACTGTATTCAAACATTATGACTCACCTCGAAGGGAACGATCTATAGATACGTAATCAGCATGGCTTCACAAAACATCGTTCTTGTGCAACGCAGCTAGCTCTTTATTCGCACGAAGTAATGGCCGCTATCGACAGGGGATCTCAAGTTGATTCCGTATTTCTAGATTTCCGGAAAGCTTTTAACACCGTTCCTCACAAGCGGCTTCTAATCAAGCTGAGGGCCTACGGGGTGCCGTCTTAGTTGTGCGACTGGATTCGTGATTTCCTATCAGGAAGGTCGCAGTTCGTAGTAATAGATGACAAATCATCGAGTAAAACTGAAGTGATATCAGGTGTTCCCCAGGGAAGTGTCCTGGGACCTCTGCTGTTCCTGATCTATATAAACGACCTGGGTGATAATCTGAGCAGTTCTCTTAGGTTGTTCGCAGATGATGATGTAATTTACCGTCTAGTAAGGTCATCCGAAGACCAGTATCAGTTGCAAAGCGATTTAGAAAAGATTGCTGTATGGTGTGGCAGGTGGCAGTTGACGCTAAATAACGAAAAGTGTGAGATGATCCACATGAGTTCCAAAGGAAATCCGTTGGAATTCGATTACTCGATAAATAGTACAATTCTCAAGGCTGTCAATTCAACTAAGTACCTGGGTGTTAAAATTACAAACAACTTCAGTTGGAAAGACCACATAGATAATATTGTGGGGAAGGCGAGCCAAAGGTTGCGTTTCGTTGGCAGGACACTAAGAAGATGCAACAAGTCCACTAAAGAGAGAGCTTACACTACACTCGTTCGTTCTCTGTTAGAATATTGCTGCGCGGTGTGGGATCCTTACCAGGTGGGATTGACTGAGGATATCGAAAGGGTGCAAAAAAGGGCAGCTCGTTTTGTATTATCACGTAACAGGGGAGAGAGTGTGGCAGATATGATACGCGAGTTGGGATGGAAGTCATTAAAGCAAAGACGTTTTTTGTCGCGGCGAGATCTATTTACGAAATTTCAGTCACCAACTTTCTCTTCCGAATGCGAAAATATTTTGTTAAGCCCAACCTGCATAGGGAGGAATGATCATCAAAATAAAATAAGAGAAATCAGAGCTCGAACAGAAAGGTTTAGGTGTTCGTTTTTCCCGCGCGCTGTTCGAGTGGAATGGTAGAGAGATAGTATCATTATGCTTCGAGGAGCCCTCTGCCAAGCACTTAAATGTGAATTGCAGAGTAATCATGTAGATGTAGATGTAGATGGTCAAAAGAAAGCGACGATGGATCATGCAAAGGAGCTAACTGGCGCAGTAAGTGGTACGTACGAGAGGATATGCGCGATAAGAAAATACAAATTTATTGAATCAGCGAGAGAACCACGAGAATACAATGTAAGTAGAGTCATGGAGTAACAACAAGAAACAGAGCAGACAGTTACACGTCTCGGAAACATTAATAACTGAGTGCCAGATGGCCGTGTATAGCCTAAAGCTCCTTTTACACGATCGACTTTCGTGTCTCAATTGACTAGTCAAGGCAAGTGAGTCTGCTACAGCGCCTCTGGCGTTTCATTCCTCTATTGAGTCTCGTCGTGATCATTTTCGTTCGGTCGTGAGGTAAATTCTTTACACTCCTGAGAACTGAAAGGACACGAAAAGTGTCATCCAAACATTTCATAAAACATACATTGACTTGGTCGAATATATATATATATATATATATATATATATATATATATATATATATATATATATATATATAGGGTAAGGTGGGGTAAATCCGTGCTAGTAATTTCTTGTGGCTATAAAACGTTTATCCGAGGTCGGATCTTAACGTTATATGCGTTAAATTACAGGTAATACACAGGAGCAACTTTTTCTTATACCATCAATACTTCTTGAGATATCCCTATTTTAAGAAACGTCCATTTTTTTCCATTTGAAAAAATAATGGGGTAAATCAGACCCCCTATTTGTTTGGCTGATTTTGCACAAAAATAGTTCTAAATGAACGGTTTTTTTGGAGATAGTTATAAGCAATTGTGTTTTTTACATAAATGAACAAAATTTATTAAAAATAGCAATGTTTAGAATACTAAATGTACTGAAAGTTAAATAAATGCAAATTTTAACTGAAAAACATTTCATTGAAGGAGAAGAATTAATTAATTAATCCGAGTCCGATTGGCTATCGAAATAGCTTATTTGCGAACATTTGGTTCGATTTGAACGTCTGGTTGTCTGCGACGTTGGTGGTTCTCCGGCATTTGTTCGATTATTGGAATTTTTTCGGTATATTTTTTTTGCCTTCTTGGCTTTATTGCTGGCCTTTTTTGTTTGCTTCGCTAACCGGTTTCGCTCAGCTTCTACCACTTCAGAAATGGTTTCATCTGAGGCAAGGATGGATGTTCGGCCAGGCTTACGGCCACGTTTTGTTCCTTGGTGAGACGGCGCGCGCGGGAACGGACGAATCGACTGCAACGTCCCGTTCAAACTGGATGTCGATGTTGACGGTGCTGAAGCGGCGAGTGATGGATTCAATAAAATGTTCATTACCATCGCCATCATCGACGTTCATACGACTTTTTCCAGCGACCGATCGGTTGCTTCGCTCGGTATGACATCGATGTCCTGGGAAATTTGTGGGTCGATAGGCCAAATACCGCTTGGACGGAATCCTCGGTACCAATTTCCAGCGCTCGATTCACCCAGCACTGTGCGTAAATCGAAAATTTGGATCGGCCGGACGGAATGCATCTGAAGAAAGTTGTGGCATTGCTGGTTCATCACTGTTTTGAATGGATCAAATACTGCAACATCGAGCGGTTGCAATCGATGCGAGAAATGGGGCGGAAACGACACCACATGAATCCCATTTGTTCGGCAGTATTGCAACGCTGCTGATGACTTGCACTTTCATGGTTATCCATGAATAGCAACGCCGGCTGGTCTGGCGAGCAACGCGTGAAGGTGTGGAAAAGCCTTAAAAAGTCCATAAATAGTTCGTTCGTGATCCATCCTGATGGATGTGCCCCGCCATCGCAACCTGTTGGGCCGTCATTCAAAAAATGAGTTTGGAAATGGGGTCGGGGAAACACGAAATACGGTAGCATCCTCATTCCGATGGCTGAGACAGGCAAAAGCACTGGCACCAGTTTCCCCTTTCCGGCTGAAGTGATTTGCCCAACATGTCGGTTGCCAAGACAAGCAATCACTCGGACAGACCGACGCGCCGTTGTGACGCCCGTTTCATCGACATTCCAAATATTATGTTGACCAAATGAATGTGTGTTCATCACACGTCTATAGTTTTCAAAAAATTTGGCCACATTATGTCGATTGAAGGCACTTGCCCTTGCCGAACTGGCTGTAACGTTGTTGCAGTAATTTGAGGTGTAAGCGGTGCTGATGTTCAAGACCATCAAAGTGGGTTAAAAGCTGTGAGCTATGTGGGGAAGTTAACCTTGCATTACTGCGCAACTGTTTCACCAGATCACCAGGTATCCAGGCTAGCTTACCAAATTCCCAACCAGACTAACATTAATTATAATCTTTTAACAGTCATACGAAAACCAGTGATATATATATATATATATATATATATATATATATATATATATATATATATACAGGGTGTTTCAAAAATGACCGGTATATTTGAAACGGCAATACAAACTAAACGAGCAGTGATAGAAATACACTGTTTGTTGCAATATGCTTGGGACAACAGTACATTTTCAGGCAGACAAACTTTCGAAATTACAGTAGTTACAATTGTCAACAACAGATGGCGCTGCCGTCTGGGAAACTCTATAGTACAATATTTTCCACATATCCACGATGCGTAGCAATAATATGGCGTAGTCTCTGAATGAAATTACCCGAAACCTTTGACGACGTGTCTGGCGGAATGGCTTCACATGCAGATGAGATGTACTGCTTCAGCTGTTCAATTGTTTCTGGATTCTGGCGGTACACCTGGTCTTTCAAGTGTCCCCACAGAAAGAAGTCACATGGGTTCATGTCTGGCGAATAGGGAGGCCAATCCACGCCGCCTCCTGTATGTTTCGGATAGCCCAAAGCAATCACACGATCATCGAAATATTCATTCAGGAAATTAAAGACGTCGGCCGTGCGATGTGGCCAGGCCGGGCACCATCTTGCATAAACCAAGAGTTGTTCGCAGTGTCGTCTAAGGCAGTTTGTACCGCCACAAATTCACGAAGAATGTCCAGATAGCGTGATGCAGTAATCGTTTCGGATCTGAAAAATGAGCCAATGATTCCTTTGGAAGAAATGGCGGCCCAGACCAGTACTTTTTGAGGATGCAGGAATGATGGGACTGCAACATGGGGCTCTTCAGTTCTTATTGACGAAGCTGTCCAGGTAAAAATAAGCTTCGTCAGTAAACCAAATGCTGCCCACATGCATATCGCCGTCATCAATCCTGTGCACTATATCGTTAGCGAATGTCTCTCGTGCAGCAATGGTAGCGGCGCTGAGGGGTTGCCGCATTTGAATTTTGTATGGATAGAGGTGTAAACTCTGGCGCATGAGACGATACGTGGACGTTGGCGTCATTTGGACCGCAGCTGCAACACGGCGAATGGATCACCTGCTGCACTAGCTGCGCGTTGCCCTCTGTGGTTGCCGTACGTGGTCGCCCTACCTTTCCAGCATGTTCATCCATCACGTTCCCAGTCCGTTGAAATTTTTCAAACAGATCTTTATTGTATCGCTTTTCGGTCCTTTGGTTACATTAAACCTCCATTGAAAACTTCATCTTGTTGCAACAACACTGTGTTCTAGGCGGTGGAATTCCAACACCAGAAAAATCCTCTGTTCTAAGGAATAAACAATGTTGTCCACAGCACACTTGCACGTTGTGAACAGCACACGCTTACAGCAGAAAGACGACGTACAGAATGGCGTACCCACAGACTGCGTTGTCTTCTATATCTTTCACATCACTTGCAGCGCCATCTGTTGTTGAAAATTGTAACTACTGTAATTTCGAAAGTTTGTCCGCCTGAAAATGTACTGTTGTCCCAAGCATATTGCAACAAATGGTGTATTTCTATCGCTGCTCGTTTAGTTTTTATTGCCATTTCAAATATACTGGTAATTTTTAACACCCTATATATATATATATATATATATATATATATATATATATATATATATATATATATATATATATATAAAGAATTTAAATAAAAAGAAATAAATCAGTTTATATTTGGAGATTTATTTTAACATTGATCATTGAAATTTCAGCATATTAAACTTGAGTCATAACTAAGCTGGTGCCTTATTTAGGATTGTGAAAATGTGAGTTTGTAATCTTACGGAACACATCAAATATGGAGCCAAGACTGGGAGGCTGCATACAAGACTGCATTCATAAAGTAACACACGAAGAACGTTGAAACATATCCAAGAGGAAATTAACCACAACCAACCGAGTCAATTTTCACCCAAAGAAGTTACGTTCGTAGCGCAATCCTGTCCGTCATGTAATTACCACACACTGGTATACTAAATTCATACTAACTCTCTGTTAAATCTTCAAGTAAAGAATAGCTGAGGGCTACTTTGATGATTACACGGCATGCTTCACGTGGTCTACTTGGTTTACACAAAGAGTGTAACTCCACAATAATTTTGGTATTTAAAATAAATTAGACCGAAATGCAATTTACAAAATAAAAACCTCGAACTGGTTACTATCGTCTTACTATTAACCAGATGGGCCAAACAATTGTATAAGCACGTGGTACTGGTCTCACAAAGTACACCCCACGTGGGTTGAACATAAAGAAAAGTCGCTATATTGAAAAATATTGTCAAGACGAGATGTTATAATCTCGCGCACATTCGCATTTAAGATTGATGATCTTAGTTAGAGTTACTGATCAACACGTGGCTCCACTTTACTCACAAAGTAGTGACAAAGCAACTACCGGAATATATTCTGAACTTCACACTCGAATTACACTGCGTTGCAATTTAAGATAACATTAGATATTTTAGAGCTAAACCTGAAACAAAGGTCATTAAATTTTCAGTTAGGCTGATCTTAAGAAATCCATTGTCCTACAGACTTACCAGACACGCGCTTAGCCGGAGATCTTACCACTTCAGACGCTCGCCACGAACAGACTGACCTGGGTTCCTACCAAGGGTGCTTCCGTCACGGAAGTGACCAGACAGGCAGTTTCCTATACCAACATTACAAGGGACGGACAGAACCATACTAAGGATAGAAACCTCTTTGCTTTTAGAAAGCGGAGCTACCTGTTCCGACGTTCGTCCTACTGTTCTCTAGCAGACAGGCTTGTCTGCTACCATCAAGCATGCAACTAGAAATACATTTGCTCATTCATTCTTTCACACAGAAGGGAAGGGGGATGACAGTATTTATCATATACTGTATATGAAAGAAAGGAGATGTAGGTTCCATATGAGACTGTGTGACATGAATTACATATAAACTGTGTTTTAAAGTGTAGTAGTGTGACAGATCGTTCTTGTTTATGTGTAAAATAACACGTTACACTACTAAGTCTCCTCCCAGATAGTCAGAAACACCACAGTAAATTTATAAGAGGAATTTATGCCGTAAATGACAACAGATTTAAGAAATTAACATGAAAGGAATCCAACAGAGACATTTCATGGTTGCTTCTGGCTTTCGCAGCGAAAGCGTCGGATGCTGTTGCATAAATCAGCGGAACTAGTCTTGTCCCGCTTTCGATTCTCTTTTCCATGAATCTCGGACATTGGCTTTTACTTGTGTGGTGAATTCGAATGCTAATGATCTTGATTGGTTGGTCGTCAAACCAAGGAAAACATCAGAAGCATGTTTCAAATAGTCTTCTAAAACATTTTCTTGTTCTGCGGTGAGCACCCACGAAAAAAGAGGTCGAAAAGTAAAGAAAAATGCAATAAAAAGGTAAAAAATTTGCTTCGTATATTAAAACTTATAAGACGAATGTCAAAAACATTTGCTATCTCACTGTGGTACGGCCTACAGAAGCAACAACAATATCATTCAAATTGACTTCAGTACGTTGCGTAGTCACTTCATTAGCACGGCGGTGCAACAGCAGTGTCGATCTCGGAATGTTAAAATCACGAGCGACAGCTCGTAAAGACATTTCCATTTGCATTTCAGCAACTGCTCGGCGAACATCGTTTTGATTGCGTTTTGTCGTTTTTCGTTTGTAATTTCGTGCCATTTTTCTAAAAATAAACAAAACTTCACTTTGTTTACATAAATAAATAATTCCACAGATATAAACGATAAAAAATATAAAATCACAAGGGCAGATAACGGCAGCACTGTGGTCGTTAAGAGCGACAAAGATTTTTGTAATGAAAAACCGAAAAAGTTTTCTCTTCAAACGGGTTAACGAAGTGACTAGAGATGCAAGAAAATGTTTTACCCCACCATGCCATTCTTGATTTAACACACAAAGAAATAATTTACACGAAATTTCCAACAAAAACGATATATACACTGAACAGGCCACTAAACACACTACACAAATCACTTACCGTTCGTTTTGCCATCGTTTTATTTAATAAGGTAAATCTAGTGATGCAATTTGCACAAAAATTAAATTGAAACAATCGATAACAAACTTATTGTCTTTTGAGTGTCTAAATGTCAAATGGCAAAGCTGTCAAGGTGACAGTTTCGTTATTTCGAATGCTCTCACAAATAAGGGGCGGTCGGGTGTACCCACCCGGTCAGATTTACTCCACCTTACCCTACTTGCAAACACATTAAACAATATGTAGCAGTAAAAAGTACCTTTTTGCTTTGTCCTTTGTATCTTGTTTTCTTGCTAAATGCCGAAAACATCAAAAATTACTTTTCTCGACAAATAGTTCTGCCTTTGTCACTCTTGAAATAATTTTCATTAAAACAGGTTTGTCTATTTACGTTCTTATTTATACACAGTGTAGGCTTATGCTCTGTGAAACGTAAACGTCTTTATGCTTTTAGATATTTCCTCTGTTTTGTAAGAGAAAACTAGTAGCAAAAAATTTCAGGAACATGTTTAATTTTTCAGTGTGTCACGAAAACAAACCAAATAACACAATAAAGGTTAAGGAGACACGAAAGCACAAAATCCGTTTCTACAATACGAGTCATCTCGGACAGAATAGGTAAACTTTCGATTTTAGCAGACGCCACCAAAATCCCAGGTTTTTGCAGGCGTGTATAGTGTGCAGCATACTCCGAAAATTTAGTATTCCACACTAGGCACAATCTGTAGGTCACTGACATCGTAAACACACTTGCGTCGTGGCTGGTTGCTGATTTACACTCAGGCACAAAAGATGCACGCACTTTCAGTTGTCGGTTTTGACCAAAAAGTAGCTTGTGTAAAGACGCTGCCTCCATCTAGTGCCGCTGGCTGTGTGCCGCGCGCCAGGTGATTGCGGGAGGTGACAAGTGCTGCCTCTTGCGGCCGCCTCTGGTATCTGTGGTCGCGGTGCTTGAACGCTGACGCGTGCTATACTTGAAGTAGTCTCCCGGTTTGCGTCCGCGGTTGGTTTGTAACCGGTGGGTTATTACACACAGGTCGACTTTTATACATGCTAAAGCGGTAGTTCTCCACCTATCTTGTAACTGTAACGTCGAGGTAGTTGATGACTCTTTTATTTTCGAACTCAACTGTAAACCCAATTGTTGGGTGAAGGGCGCTCAGTGACTCCGATGTGTTATTAATATCGGTTTCACTTTGATCTCCTTGATCTAACAACACGGTGTCATGCACATAGCGGTAATAGTAGAGAACTTTGCTGGCTACTGCAAGGTTATTAGTGAAAAACTGGTGTTGCAAATGATACAGGAAAATCTAAGCCATAATGTTGGCTAGGGAATTCCCTACGGTTAGTCCTTCAGGTATGTGGTATATCTTTCCGTTAAACGAGAAATATTTGTAAGATAATGTCACTTCTAGAAGTTACATTAATTCAAGTATTTCTTCCACAGCCATTTTATTGTGTTTTATAAGATTGCACCTAATTATTTCTATGTCTCTCGGGCAGTCACATTAGTGTACAAAATCATCACGTCTAGGGACGTAACATGGATTCAACCGTGTGCCTGAATCCCTAACTTAGTTGGCAAACCTGTAGGTATTTTTGAAACCATACTGCTCGTAAAAGGTGTGTATGGTTTTTAATGTTTGGGCTAGTGTAGCATTTATCATGGCTTTAGGACTTCTTCTCGCATTGGATATAAGCCTCATGAATTTCTTCTTTTTATGAAGTTTTGCCTGTGAGCGAGCGTCTAGATTTGCAGGTTCATAACTATATATTGCTTTCTCCCTCTATCAAGAAACAGAAAACCAGACTTTTTAATTTTGCATTTAGTTGTGGGTGAAACATTTTTCTGTATCTGTAATCACTTCGTTAATCCCGTTTGAAGAGAAAACGTTTTCGGTTTTTCATTAAAAAAATCTTAGTCGCTCTTAAGGACCACAGTGCTGCAGGTTTTGTGTGTGTGTGTGTGTGTGTGTGTGTGTGTGTGTGTGTGTGCGTGTGTGTTACGGTTTTAGGGCGCAAAACTGTTACGGTCATTAGCGTCCGAGTGCTGCCGTTGTCTGGCCTTGTGATTAACGGTTTATGCATCTTTAACTTCTTATTTAAGTTATCTGTAGTCCTACTTTCATTATTACGGTTACTCTCTTACTGCAACTGTGTTTTAACGCGTTGGTGACTTAGACTGCTTGGTCGTTCCGTTTACGAGTGGGAAGCTAGCGAATTTGACCTCTGCTATAATACTTTGTCTTTCTGTCCTAATGTTGGTTTGAGATTATAACAAATCTTTTGACAGAAGGCATATTTTTTTCAACCATAAGATCTTCGTAACATAAACAAGCTTGTCGGAAAAGCTTGTTTTGTAGGAACAGTATCGTTTTCACATTTCCTTCCACTTCTTTTCTTCTGATGCCTTGCAATTATGTTTATTCTTTCAGTGTTCACTCTTCTGTCAGTAAATGTACTCAGGCTGAAAAACTGTACAGGAAATAACGTTTTAGCTACCTTTAAGTATAGTAAGTTCAAATCTTCATTTCATACGTCCTTGTTTTTGTATGACTCCCTGATTTCTGCTTTTATCTACTTAATTCCACTTTTCTTCTGCATTGCGCGAGCTGTTGCTCTTTTACTTCCGATTTTCACTTGCGCATACCTTGGAATTATATTTTGATATAAGGATTCCTAGTTAAAGTTATGTTTACAACAATTTTACATTAATTTTAGTTTCAAGTTCGGTGAGTAAAGTAGTTTCTCACCGCCTGACTCGGCAACATTTTCACTATAACTGATGTATTCGTCTCAAATCAGCGACTGTTTTGATATTAAAAAGAATTCTCTTTTATTCTTCAGTGTAAGTTGCATATTTCTAAACACATTAGATATTTCGATCACTCTGTATCATCTTCAGATCTAACGCAAAGGAAAACTAAATACTGCAGTGTCACTACCTAGTTTTAGTTGAACTTGGACTAATTTGGAGGCCGCCACCTCGCAGTACTGCAGTTGCTACCGCTGGTTAGTAAACGCAGCGTGGTGACATGTGGGTCAGAAGAACATGAACGTAAATGATTGCAAAAAGGGCTAGCCGTACTTAGCAGACAACTGCACCATGCAGGGGTAATAGCTGTACCGGGCATGACAGTCTCACCACACCAGGGTTGGTCTCTTGTTGTGACCCACGTGACTGGGTGCGGGGACTCAGTGCAACAAATGCGGATCAGAGCTGAGGATTTTGAGGCAGATTCATTTGGAGTCCAGCAGCACAACCAAGATGTCAGATCCACGCCAGGTGATGAGATGACTCGGCAAGGCCAACCATTGGTTTGAGGCCGGCTCAGGCCAGCTGCCACTTGCCGTGAGTGTCCTTGTGGGATTTGGTGCCACAGTGCCACCAACCTCCCGTCTACATTGTCACTGTATGACTCCTGTCCGGGGACAGTAGTTTGTGTCCCATGCACGGCAGTCTTCCCTCAGCCCAGCAGTGAATACAAGCTGGGCTTGGGTTGCCCAAGTGCAGGTGTCCACCACTGCAGAATTCAGCCGCAGTAAAACAGAGAGTGCACTGCTGCCGTCAAGGCCATGGTCCACAGTCGGAATAGTCGTCACTCAGCCTGACATCAGCATCACGGAGTGCCTACGTCAGCGACTCCTCACCAAGGCAGAAGCAGCCAGCTGCGAGTATTCGCCGGCCTGGGTCGCCAGAGTGGAGCATGTCTGCTGCGCCTTGCTAACAGCATAGTGTTACTTGAAGTGAATACAGCTTTTCTCTCAGTCCTCAACGTTTCACTGGGCCTGAGGAGCGCATCATCACCACCACTCACACTGACAAGTGCCGTCTGACTCTACAGAGTGGTATTAGGAGAGTTGACATCGCTGCCAGTGGATAACACAAGATGTACCACCCCCTGCAACACGACATCCAAGGCCCAACCTGTAGGATGAGTGAGGCTGTTAATTACGTTCCGGTGACAATCATGGGGCCACGAGAAAAGGGTCATGATAACTGTAGGGTTACTTTTGTGAGGCCAGAAGAATTGGTAGATACCTGCCAGTTTAAGGATAATTCTAGGGATCATTTGTTACAACCTGTGCGATGCACGCAATGTGATTTACAGGGGCATTCCGTACTTTGTGCCAAGTCTGTGGCAGTTGTTTGTTTCATGTGTCATCGTTTTAGCCACATACCTAGGCAGTGTAGGAAGTCCACATGGTTCAGTGTCATACAAAAGAGGTAAGTATAGTAATGTGAGTAGCTGAAGAATGTTCTGTCTGCATTATTCTTGAGTTGTTATGTCTGAGTCTGTATAAATGGGTAAATGTGATGTAAAGGCGAAAGCAGACCACAAGATGTCACCAGTGAGGAAGCTGTACAGTCATTGGTTAATCAGGTAGCGCAGTTAAGTGCAGAGAAAACATTCATAATTAATGAGCTAGCGGAGAAGAATGAAGAGTTAGGATTATTGAAATCCCAACCGGGTGGATCCAGCTGTTGCGAACCCCATACTCCGTTTCTGCAAGGTTGTATGAAGATGTGTTGTTATTAGTGGACGATCTCGTGTAACGGCTGACATAAGACGTTGGTTCAACAAGCAGTTGTTGCAAATAGCAAGACTACATCTGTCAGTGGAAACAAAGTCATTTGATGTTGCACAGAAGCACTGGACAACTTTTGAGAAACTTAGGCATGGATTCGTACAAAATATCGTAAGCAAAATAGTGCGTCATTTTTCAGTGAATAGTTGAGTTATATTTCTAAGAAGCATAATGAAGCTATAAAAGGATTTGCGGGTAGAATTAGGAAGCTTAATCTGCATATATACGAGTTGACTAGAAATGGGGAGACAAACAAAATGATGCCATCGAAAGGTGAGCAAAGGCCACTCGATGCCCTCCTTACTGCTTTGGTACCAGAAATGTGTAGGAGGATACGCACTGGAACGCCTGGGGATCTTGATACGCCTCTTTCTGGATCGCGCGAAGCGTCGCCTGCGAATTTTCTCTTATCTCGTCTTATCAACGGGGTTTTTAACTTTGGAAATAAAGGAAGGTCTACAGGGGCCAGATCCGTCGAGAACGGAGGATGAGACATTTTTTGTGCTATAGTCACTCACCAACAGGGATGAATATGCAGGTGCATTATCGTGATGCAAAAGCCTGAATTGTCTCGCCACATTTCAGGCTGTTTCATTCTCAAATTTTCTAGCAGGTGTCGCAGCGCGTCCTGATAGTATCATCGATTAATAGTGTGGAGCGAATTCATAATGAACTAATCCTTCTAAGTCAAAGAACACCACCGGTATGGTTTTTGCATTTGACCTGATCTGAGGCGCAATTTTTGGTCTTGAAGAACTTTTCCCGACCCCTTGTGAAGACTGAACTTTTGTTTCAGCATCATAACCATAAACCCACGTCTCATCGCCAGTTATGATTCTCTTAAGGAATATCTCGTTTTCATTTGCGCGATCCAAAAGTTCTTCACAGATTGCGAGACGAAGGTCTTTCTGGTCTTGACGAGAGACGAACTTGGCAGCAACACGTCGCATTTACAGATGCCGTGTCAGGATTTCATGATATGATCCAACTGAAATGTTACATTCTTCTTTCGTGTCTCGGACACTCAGTCTCTACTGGCAGCCACAATTTCGCTTGACGTTCCTGACAAAAGCGTTTTGGTGGACGTCCTGAGCGAGGATCATTTTTAACTTCCGTCCGGCCATTTTTAAACCGTGTGAACCATTCGTGGCACCGAGTACGTCTTAAGCACTCGTCACCGTAGGCTTCCTGCATCATTTGGTGTGTGTCTGTACAGATTTTCTAGAGTTTCGCCCAAAATTTAATGAAAACGCTCTGCTCCTCTAACTCTGCCATCTGGAAATTCGCAGACTGTGTGACACAACATGCTACTCAGTACAATACGGAATAATAACTAGCAGACATACAACAATGAAACTTCCACATTAAACACAGGCGTGTGTAGGGATGCCAACCGCATTTCGCTCCATCACACCATTGGAGCGAATTTACGAATGTTGCGAAATTTTTTGAACAGATCTCCTACAGTGTCGCTTATTTCCACATGTGTGTACAGCGTGTGTCGTGTCTTTACTGACTGGGAGTGAGAAATGAATGCACAGTGTAACACTGTCCATTTTTTTTTTTTTTTTTTTTTTGTCATCAGTCTACTGACTGGTTTGATGCGGCCCGCCATGAATTGAATCCCTTTCCTGTGCTAACCTCTTCATCCCTGTCCTTTTATCATTATTAAATTACTTATTTGTAAAACAGTATTATACACAAAGGATAAACATAAAAAGATAGGTTTTAACCAGAGTGCCCTTGTATTCGGGAGGATGGAAAATCCAGTCTTCATCCACTCTACCTGATTTAGGTTTTCTGTGGTTTCCATAATTTATTTCAGGCAAATGCCGGGATGTTTCCCACTATACGTCAGGGGCAAGCTACCTGTCCTATGCTTGTCAATGTAGACCTGGACGTCTGTAAATGTGTATGTATGTGAAATACATTATTTTGGTTGCCCTAAATTGTAATACCAAGACATGTCCAATATCCTTATCAAAAACATCTATAGATAAATAAAACTACTACTAGTAGTGGTACTATTATTACATCACTCCCCACACTAGCCGGCTTCCAGTGGGATGATTAGCAGGACTGGCCTAGTAACATCTCCTCCATCCAGGGTAGTGAAGAAAGCAGTTCGAGGTAGTCCAACTTGACCTCTTCCGCATGTGTTGGGGAAGAATATCATCTTGTGGAAATGCAGCATTTCCAGACTGATCCTCAATGGTCTGACATTGTTCTTGTCTTGACGCAAAGTTGAAGTAGCAATAAATACTCTTTGCTCCACCCCTTTCCAAAGTCCTCGTGTATCTTCTGCTGAACCTTGAAATGACTTACCTTGTCTGTTGTATTTGGTGGCTCAGGTCCTGTAGGTAGTGTGGTAAGCACACTCCATCAATAAAATGAGCTGGGATAGGTACTTCGGTCCCAGTTTGTGTGGTAGATCTTAAATTAAGGACGGTTTCCATTTTTTTTTGTAGGCCTTCCCATCCATTGTGCAGCGCCCCAGCATTTAGCGGAAGAATTGTTTGGTCGAGCAAACCATCCATTCCCACCATCCTCCGTACTAAGACGCTCGTGGTGCTGTAAATTTCCATGTGATACCGTATTGTGCGACGAACTGGCTTGTCGTGTAAGCAGATATAGCAGTCCATATTTTTGCTGACTCTCAGTTAGCTGCATGAGAAGTTTGTTCGTTATCACTTGAAAGGTGGACATACATACATCGACTAGACATTAATTTGCGGATAGTTTCAGAATGAGTGGACATTTCATGTTACGACATCAAAGCATCTATGGAATAGTCGACTTACGGCAGTGACAGTAGCATCTCTGAACTTACGTATCTTCAGCTCAGTTGCAGAGGGGAAAGTAGTCGAGTGTTGGACATGGAGTAAGTTAGCACAACTTTTAGTGCAGTGCATATTGGAGAATATTGCTGAAGAAAATTGTTAGGAATTATTAATCTGATGGAAGGACATAAGGTGCAGCATTTACGGAACAGAAACAATGGATTTGCATTATGAATATACGAGGGTTATCCACAAAGTACATTATGTTTTGGAATTAAAAAAAATAAAGTATTGAAATTTTTTTATTATATGCATATGAAAGCCACACTTAAATACTACTTTTCTACATAGTTGCCATTTAAATTAAGACGCTTATCGTAGCGATGGACGAGCATGGAAATTCCTTCGTCGTAAAATTCGGCCTCCTGTGCTTTCAACCACGTGATTACCTCTTCTTGAAGCTGTGCGTCGTCATCAAAACGCTGCATAGCCAACCACTTCTTCATTGCTGGGTATAAGTGGAAGTCGCTCGGTGCCAGGTTCGGACTGTACGGCGGATGAGGAAACAACTCCCACTTAAAAGATTCGAGAACTTCACGAATGACATTTGCCGTGTGGGCCCGGGCGTTGTCGTGAATCAGCAAGATCTTTGAGCCCAACTTTCCCCTGCGCTTGTTTTGTATTGCTCTTCTGGGGTTGTGCAGAGTTTGACAATACCTTTGAGAGTTTATTGTAGTGCCTCTTTCCAGGAAATCCACAAAAATCACACCTTTTCTGTCCCAAAAGACAGTCGCCATCACCTTCCTTGCCGACATTGTCTGCATGCATTTCTTGGGTGTTTGGAGGGAATTTGTGTGCCCCCACTGCATTGACTTCAATTTTGTCTCGCAGTTCACATGCTTAACCCATGTTTCGTCACCAGTAACGATGCGATCGAGTAATAAGTCGCCATTTTTCTCGTAAGCGTCCAAAATCGTTAACGCTGCAGCCATTCGCTGATTTTTGTGAATCTCTGTCAAGATTTTTGGTATCCATCTTGCACAAAACTTGTGGTAACTAAGCTTTTCCGTAATGATTTCGTGCAACTATGTTCGTGAAATTTGTGGAAAACTCATAGAGAGTTTCGTTATTGTGAAATTACGGTTTTCACGGACCGCGGCATCGACTTTTTCGACAAGTTCGGCAGTCACTATGCTGGGTCTTCCACTTCGCTCTTCGTCGTGAACGTTAGTTCGGCCAATTTTAAATTTTATGACCCATTGACGCACTCCACCTTCAGTGATTATGTTGTCCCCATACACTTCACAAAGCTGCCTATAGATTTCTATCGGTGTACAGTTTTTTGCAGTCAGAAACCTTATTACAGCACGCACTTCACACTTCGCGGCATTTTCAATTAACGCTGACACTTCAAACTGGCACAGTAGCAGGAACCTCTCATTGGCACGGCAGGATGCCGACTGAGCGGCGGAATGCCATGACACCAAGATGGCCGCGCTAGCCCCGCCCCTAACGGACACAAACGAAAACGTAATGTACTTTGTGGATAGCCCTCTTATTTTGAAGCGTACTGATAATGTTAGCGATTCTTGCAACAGAAAAGTCCACATTCCCACCTCAGTTTAAGTGGCTTCAGTTTAATTCATTTCAATTTTCGTAATTGTAAAAGCATTTCCTTATAAGATTTTTGTAAAGAAATTAAAGTTTTTGGTTTTCTGTGAGTTTAATGTTCTTGTGAAATAAGAGTTCAAAATACAGCATTGTCATTACAATGAACAGATTAGTATTTTCACTTCAAGTAAGAAGTTTCTTTTAATTTGAGAAAATCATACCTATCTTTCTCCCAGTAATTTAATTTTTAGCTTACTTTAGCTGGCGCGATTTCTTCATGCTGTGTTGTTGCTGCTTATTATGCTGTAATTTTTCAGGTGAGGTTCTTTTCATATATTGTTAGTTCTTTCGTTCTTCGTCTCACACTTCCATTGCGCAAATTCTAAGAATTTCCTTTGTAATTCAGATTTTAATGGGCTAGTGAACAGTGTGTGTTTCATAGTGTTGCTACGTAATTTCAGAGTACCGATTTTTTGGGCGGTGCACGGTTTGATTTTAGTAGTGGTTTTTGAGTAACAGTTATTATTTAATTTATTGCACAGTAAACGCCAGTTAGTTCGGTGACTTTTGGCTGGCTCACTGAGAATGGATCTGCTTCCAAGTTCCATATCATTCCTAGAAACATGACTTCGTTTGGAGATCTCTCCCTTCCACCTTCTATGTTACGGATAATTGTTGAGAATTAGTCTCCGAAATCGACAGTGGCAATTTTATTTGCTTCATTAATCAAGATAACGCATAATATAACTGCCTTCCGATTCAGTTCCTACAGCAAAGTAGTCCATGTACATGTTTTAATGCAGTAAAGCAGCAGCTGTAGGGAACTGGGACTGATTAGTACTTCACGGATGGTAGCTGAAAACAGAAACGGGTTGCATGAGGGGCAGATATGAAGAGTTGAGAATCCATAAATTCTCCTTTGTCTCGCATTAATATCATCTTCATCTTTATTAGTGTTCATCTCGTACCAGAAGAATCTAATAAGATCTCTATTGTTAGGATGTAGAGAAGCTGTAGAAGGCTGTATTAACGTCAGCAATAACAGCGAAGCTACGCAGACGGAATCTCAAAAGGGGAAGTTAGGGCCTACTTACAAAGGTTCATCAAGAGAGGGTACACCCCGTTCGTGCGAGGATCCATCAAAAAGTATTCGCCATTTTGTGCTTCCCTGTCATTCTCGCTTGGCAAAGTGATGAGGCAAATAAAATGAAATAGCAGATTCTTCTGTAGGAGCAAACTCTGTATATTTATATATATTCCAAAATTAAGTTGTAAACATGTCTTAGATCATCACGAAACTTCTTCGATATCGATGACGCTTTGCTTAATCGTTCTTGACCGGGGCTGATCCAATTGATTATATGTACCATAGGCTAGGCGTACGGATAGTGCCATTATTCGGTTGTTCAACACCTATGTTAATGAGATTGACAGTTGAGTGTTTAGCTAAAACACCAAAGCGACGTCAACTGAGAATCAACCCGGGGTCACGATGATAGACACGGAGAAATGCGTATCGACGCGACGTCGTCCACTATATCCTAGTACTGATCCGCTATAATAAATAGTTCCATAGGAATGTAAGCTTCCTCTCCAGTATGGTCTGTCAAATGTAGGTGTTTGATATTTTGATTTATCTTGATATTCTTGGGCTGAGCCGGATATATCTTGAAGCTATGTGAACTCTCGATGCATTGGATCTAACAAGAACATTCTTCCTTGCGCCACAAACAAGGCATGGTCGTCAAAGAAGATCCGAATGCATCTGAAGACAAAGACCAAGCATCGAAAACTTGTATAGGTCGAACATTCGTGCCGTCTGAAGTTGCGTGGAACTTGAGCATACCGTGACGACATTGTTCTCTGCAATATTAGTAAGGACGCTGGAAGATGGTTTGCTGAATGAATTAAATTGATTCGAATCATCACAAACTGATCAGTAACTAATATCCTTGCATTAAGAGCAGGCGGCTCTTGCTTTCTTTCAATAGTCTAACAATAAGGCCTTGACTACGACAAAGAACCTATATCTCGATCTTTGTATCTTGAAGCGTTCTGGAGTACCCTTTACTGTCTTGCAGTCTTGTGCCCGATCGTCGCTATTCTCACAAAAAATCGCAGTAAGGCCCCACGGTACGTGTGATCTTCGAACGACCTTGTTTGCAATTAACGTTAAACCAATCACTGCGCATTGTGTCTCAGCGGTCATTTCGCATGTGTTCATAATTTTCAAGTGGTGCGAAAAAAGACGCAAAATGCATTATTATCGTGTTAAATTGTTCCTTTTTAAATATTTATAGAGAAGCACATGTTTTCTTTTTGAAAAAGTACTCTATTAGGAGTAAAAAATTTGTAAGTCATTACATTAGTAAAGCTTCAATGAGCGGTATCTTTCGCGACCAAAATTCAATCAGAAAGGTGCATTACATTGTATACAAATATATCTACGTCACTTTGGTTGCCATATTTTGTACATGCAATATATCTTCTCTGGGCTGCTTTTCTTCTTTGACGTTCCTGGGATTAGCGAGATAAATGGTGCTCTATTAGGGGTACTGGATTATAACCATCAGCCGATATTCTCCCCCGACAACCATTTGCTTCTGGTCGCTGGTGTGCTCTATGATCTCCTTGATGAGTTTCTGCTGCACGCATGGGTGTTCAGCAGTGATAGATGCACAATTTAAAAAAAATACTTTTTTATAGCATTTTACAATTTTCGTACACGTTCTGACGTAGCATCATTTCACTCCTGTCGTAGGCCACTTAGTTTCAGTGTAGCTTACTATGCAGGCTGGTTTTCTTCTTGCTTCATCTGTGTTACTGTCAGCTTTATCAGTCTCTGTAATTTCGCTTTTATGAAGAGTTGAAAGCATCATCACTTCCCACCTGTCTTACCACTTGAGTGCTAAAAGTTTATCTGTTTACAGAGACTCGGTGTCAACTGTTACAAGTAGTTTTTTTCATCACAGTTTCACAAGCCTTAGTCACTCTGTCATACCGATAAGGAGATAACGCCGGACTATTGTACCAACTGGCAACCTAGGTAGCGTTCTAGTAAAGTAAGAACAATGCGTCCATCTACTCCAACTTTTACTCCAAAATTTACACCAAAACATAAATAATAAAGTCAAGAATATATCCAGTCCCACAATCCAGTCATAACTCAAAGACACCGACATGATCACCAGAGGAAATCCGTGGACGCCTTGGTGGATAAACGTTGCTAACAGCTTAAGCGCCAAGCATGTCCATTCCCACCAATCTTTCTTTCTCTACGAATCAGTAACGTACTCCCCTCCTCCTTCCTCCATCCGTCATACTTTTGAAACTGTCAAGAGTGCTTCTATTTTCAGCTAAGCAGACTCGCTGGTAAAATGAGGACTCATAACAAAATATACCCTACATGTATAATCGACATTACTGGAAGCCTTATATACGAACCAAGGAAAAATCCAAGTATGGTATGTAATTTCGACTGATCCATAGAATTCGAAAGAAACATACTAAGCAGCCAGCACACTGATGTATCGCATTTGCTATGAAACTTACCTGTGCATTAAAAATGAGTATCCCTCACACGTGGGCATGACTGGTGGAACTGACATATCCCCCCACTATGCGTGACTAATGATTGATTTGGGAAAAGATTTAGTGAGTGAATCAACGGTGGACTAGGACTACCAGACACGTTTCTCTAGCAGTATTATAGTGTGGCATCACTACCTATAAGTCTCATAAGTAGATGCGGAAATAATGCAGACGAGACTGAGAAATGGTCACAATGCAGTAAAAAATAAACTCTTCCTACATACAAAGTCATAGACTCGCAGAGGTCACGATACTACAAAATGCGACCTTAGAGATAGAGCATCATATACCGATAACCAAATCCTCCACAGACCAAGTTACATGATTTTAAAAAATGTGAACAACGCACGCAGAATAACCACTGAAACATCGACTTGCAAGTACCTGATAACAGTGCAGTCAGCACCATGTGTATGATAAGAGGTTGCTTGTATATGCAGGCGCTACGGACCCAGAAATCGCGAGGGCCGACATTGACATTGCCACTTTGAATGTGCAGACAGACATGGGCATACATCGACGCTCAAGTTGTCTCTCCTATGTCCCTGAGGAAGAGCCACCTTCCTGCTTCCAAGTTACTGTGTGAAGCGTCTTGCGCAGACTAAGAGACTGGAGGGAATCACCGAGGAGTAACGGTCCAGAATTATTTTCCAACAGCTCGTCTGATAAGTAGCGGCGTCTCGGTCTCAATGCAGGAATTGAGCCTAATGCTTCTGAGAGGAGCGAAAGCAGTCTACCTGCACAGTGAGATTTTCAAGTCAAATGTACTAGCAAAAAATGTTCTGGGGCAAATATGACTGATGGTCACCTTTAAAAATGTGTTCTAACAACAGATCTAGTGCTACATCACAAGACGGGCTTACTCACTGTTTCCTACGAAAAAGAAAAAAAAGAGCTGTAATCAGCTGATGTGTTTTATATGGTTGCTGACCATCTTCGTTGCAGCAACTCTAGAACACACTTCTTACTAAGCAGATGACTTCTCCTATGTCTAATATTTCTTTGGAATTAGAAGTATGTAAACACTGGACTGTCAGTAAAAAATGTACTTCTATGGAAGTAGCTCTTGGGAGAATAGTAGCCTACAGCCATTAAACGACCCTGGTGAGGGTCTCAGACTATTGATGAAATTTTGTATTTTGTCATAATACACCATTCTCCTCTGAAGGATGTTATGTGTATGATAAATAATTATTGATTCGAAGACCAATCGTAGCTACCAACATATTGACATTAGCAGCTTGTAGTGTAACCGTGACACATCTGGAAAGATTATATTTCTCTCACCCATATGTTTGAGAGCACGAGAAAGCTAGTTTCCCATTACTGATTCTAGAGGAAGTAATGGAACGGACAAAATGATGTTCGGTCAACTGAAAGAGTAATTCTGAATTCCACAATTAGTTCGGCTGCCAGTATGACTGTTTTGCGTAATCAATTTCCCATTAAAACTAAAGGCATAAGTACTTTTTTTATAAAAGGTTACGGGTCTTGAATGTCTTTGTTTAACTAAAGTATCAAGATACTGGATCCTATTATTGCCGAATAATCGATTAAAACTGCAGTCTTACACAACATGTACACATCCATCTAAAAGGGTTGTCTGTGAGTGGTTATTGCAAGTTGACCTCGAACGTAGGAGTTGGTCACTTTACTGTTACTGGATGGTGTGTTTACCACTCTGTGGAAAGGAATCAAAGTGTGCACAGAAAGCGTGACGTCATATGTGGGTTAGCGTTACTACAGCGCCAAATAGAGATGGCTCCGCAAAAAGAAGCAGTGGATGGAATGGGAAAAAACAGCGAGTGGCTACGGTGCACTCTGGTGATGGTTTCCATTATAGCATGACCCAAAACAACATTTGGAAGACTTCAAATGGGGAAGAATCGTACGGAACCTAGAAGAGGGGCGAAGTTAGACGAGTATAGCTTAGCTGTCTAGGAATGGAAGAACGATGGGTTCGTTGACGGTTTGGATGTACCGTGCACTATTCAGTGTCCCCTCGACGATCACCAGAGGTGTACGGCCAGTGTATGAGATCGCTCCCCACACCATGATGCCGGATGTTGGCCCTGTGTGCCTCGGTCGTATACAGTCCTGATTGTGGCGCTCACCTGCACGGCGCCAAACACGCATACGACCATCATTGGCACCAAGGCAGAAGCGACTCTCATCGCTGAAGACGACACGTCTCCATTCGTCCCTCCATTCACGCCTGTCGCGACACCACTGGAGGCGGGCTGCACGATGTTGGGGCGTGAGCGGAAGACGGCCTAACGGTGTGCGGGACCGTAGCCCAGCTTCATGGAGACGGTTGCGAATGGTCCTCGCCGATACCCCAAGAGCAACAGTGTCCCTAATTTGCTGGGAAGTGGCGGTGCGGTCCCCTACGGCACTGCGTAGGATCCTACGGTCTTGTAGTGCATCCGTGCGTCGCTGCGGTCCGGTCCCAGGTCGACGGGCACGTGCACCTTCCGCCGACCACTGGCGACAACATCGATATACTGTGGAGACCTCACGCCCCACGTGTTGAGCAATTCGGCGGTACGTCCACCCGGCCTCCCGCATGCCCACTATACGCCCTCGCTCAAAGTCCGTCAACTGCACATACGGTTCACGTCCACGCTGTCGCGGCATGCTACCAGTCTTAAAGACTGCGATGGAGCGCCGTATGCCACGGCAAACTGGCTGACACTGACGGCGGCGGTGCACAAATGCTGCGCAGCTAGCGCCATTCGACGGCCAACACCGCGGTTCCTGGTGTGTCCGCTGTGCCGTGCGTGTGATCAATGCTTGTACAGCCCTCTCGCAGTGTCCGGAGCAAGTATGGTGGGTCTGACACACCGGTGTCAATGTGTTCTTTTTTCCATTTCCAGGAGTGTATGGGGAGTAAGAGTGGACCCAAAATTTAACCCTGTGTGACTCTTTTTGTGATTTTATGCCAGTTGCTAAAATTTTCTACCTTCCTGTCACTGTATTACTTAGCGCAGCCATTGTTTGTCAGACATGATTCAAACCAACTCTGTGTAAAGCCGTTCCATAAAATTTGCATTTTAGTAAGAGAGTAGCATGATGTGCACAATCGATGGTCTTTGAGAGGTCACAGAAAGTACCAGATGCCGATAGATTATTATACAAGGCTTGTGCTGTTTGTCATTTAGTTCAATTGTTACGGAATCTTGTACAATGGCTGGCTGTCCTGTCCTCTGTTTGACAGTGACCTGTCTGCATTATCTATTTCTTCCAAGACATGTATACTTCTGGATATTTTAATGACTTTCCCTAAAATACTGCAGTATTTTTTTGAAGTATGCAAATAACGTTAGATCTAGACTTGCTCTCGCATTTACAAAAATTTCCTTCATCCTCTTATGTGAGATTTTAATTTCCTTAGTTACTCATGGCTTACTTATTCTTGTAATTCATCTTCTGGATAACTTTTTACGAAAGTAACATTCAAATATGTACAAAATTTACTGTGAAATAAATTGAATTTTACATGGCCATCTCTTTCCACACATATCTCGTCCCATACAATCCCTTTTAATTTACTCTTAGAACACTATATCCTGTTGCCATAATAAGCCTCACTGCTTTGTATAAACCTGCTTTTGGGTTGTAAAGTGTGTTGCGGAACGAAACATATATTTATTTAAAAATTGAGTTTTTGTATTCAGATGAATAATTCGTCATGTGACGCCAAAAGTGTTAAAGTGCGATGTGTTTTGTGCAACGGACATTAACATTTGTAAGAAAAATCTAGAGAACTAAAGATAATGATATCAAACCTTATTTATTTTATCTGTGTTGGTCAATGAAAGAAGACCAGAGACATTGTATGATGTGAATCACTCTATTGTCTTCGATTCTTATATGGGTGAAAGGTGCCATTGTACGTTGCATATAATTGTGTGTAAATTCTGTAAAAATATTTGGAACATAAATAATATTTCCATGTAATAACATTTACTTTTTGTACAGCTCACACATCTCATATGAGTGAACCAATATTTTGTGTAAATTTGTTGTTTTAGCGTGTGCTCCAGAGGGGACCACCATTTCTCTTGCAGCATAGGTCGGCCATTACGCATTCAAAACAATTATTATTATTAAATCATTTATTAAATGTAAATGCAGGAGAGTTCTCTGTGTATCTCAATCAATATTCTAAAGTCAGTAAAATTAAATTAGAGCTTCAATCATTAATATTTTCGTTCCATTGAGTCCAGTAAGTTTTCGAATGGCTGCTTAACATCACATGAGGAAAATCTCCTTAGTTTTGCCTTCCTAATGAAAAATAATAATAGCAATTTATTGCTTTTCATGAAAACTGAAATATCTCAGGTATTATTTGTCGTTTTAAAATTGTTATATAATTAAACCAGTTGCCATCAGGCCCCCCTGAGAATTAATTTTTATTACAACATTCCGCATAATATACACAGATTTTTATTAATAATAGCAGCCACTTAAGCAAACCTAAACGTAGAAGGCGGTGAGTTTCAAAAGTTGTAACGTACGCACCGCAGACAATCCAAGGTCTATGTAAATGCTTGTGGCGGTATTGAGTTTGCTTAACAGTCTCATGCTTGCCAAAATCAGAACTCAATGCTAATTATGACCATTCCTCTTTAAATCAAGTACCACAACAGAAATAGGAAATTACAATTCTACATAATACTGTCACCTACAACTGAATAAAAATTATTATTTTTTATATACCACCATAGGTGGCTTACTGTTTATTTCCATTAATTGTGCATCCTGAAATGAAATATCTTACATCGTAATATAATTGCTTTAAACGTGGCACCTGTTGTTCTCTGTGCACCAGCTGCAAATTTCTAGCCACAATAATTGAGACGTTAGTGAAATGCTCCAGAGGACAAGTAGACTATTATACACATCACTGAGTGAGACGCTCCTTTAAATAAAAATGACTTGGATTGAAGATGTGGATAATGTTCTTAGGTGAAATATTTCTTTAACAATGTGTTTTTAAATTATCTGATATATTATTACTTGTACGAAATTCATGTTACAACACTTACACATCACTGAGTGAGACGCTCCTTTAAATAAAAATGACTTGGATTGACGATGTGGATAATGTTCTTAGGTGAAATATTTCTTTAAGAATCTGTTTTTAAATTATCTGATATATTATTACTTGTACGAAATTCATGTTACAACACTTACACATTTAACACTTACAAAGGGCAATATTGATAATAAATTCATACCCTCACTAACGTTGGACAAATCATTAATAAACATGAAAAATACTTTACAATGAAAATTACTCAACCTTTAATGAAAATTCTAAAGGTCCCTGATACGGCTGTCTGATTTAACAATGAATCCTAGGTATGATCTACTGCAGAGTCACTAAATAAAAAATATTACCTTCATTCCTCTTCGTACTATTTTCATTCTAAATCGCTAATCAAATCCTTCTCCTCATTTTTCACAATATCCAAACACAAACCGTTTTACTTAAGCACATGTCTGTCGCACTACTACCTTAACGATAGAACTCCCGCGCTAGTGGCAGCCAAACAATAGGTATGTTTTAACTAGAATGCTCCTTAAGTAAAGGTCATACACTGCATACTGCCAACTGATACACTAGCCTAGCGTAATTTTTTAATCTGCATGACAGAGTGACTAACGGTTATGAAACTGTGAGGAAAAACCGAACATGCATGTCTGCTTTATAAAAAAAAATTACAATAGGTGTAATCGAGTTTGTCAACAAATAAACTTCTTGAGCTCAAGTAGCAAGGCAGTTTTTCATAAATCGAAATTATAGCGGCTGACAAAATTGACAGAAACACAGATGAAGCAAGAAGAAAATCAGCTTGCATAATAAGCTATAGTGAAAATATAGGGGTCGACGACAGGAACGAGCAGGCCGCTGTGGCCGGTCGGTTCTAGGCGCTTCAGTCCGGAACAGCGCTGCTGCTACAGTCGCAGTTTCGAATCCTGGATCGGGCATGGATGTGTGTGATGTCCTTAGGTTAGTTAGGTTTAAGTAGTTCTACGTCTATGGGACTCATGACCTCAGATGTTAAGTCCCACAGTGCTTAGAGCCACCTAAACCATTTTCTTGACAGGAACGACATGACTACTTCAAGATACTAAGTTAGAGAAGTCGGTGTTTCTTTTTGGCATTCAAGGGCATACTGTCAGAGACAATTCGAAGAAAGCAAGAGCCGCCAGCTCTTACTGAAAGTGAAGTAGTCATCGATCAGTTTGTGCTGATTCGAATCAATTTGTCATCCAGAAAACCATCTCTCAGGGTTCCCATTAATAGTGCGGTGGGCCGCGCGGGGTTAGCCGAGCGGTCTCAGGCGCTGCAGTCATGGACTGTGCGGCTGGTTCCAGTGGAGGTTCGAGTCCTCTCTCGGGCATGGGTGTGTGTGTGTGTTTGTTCTTAGGATAATTTAGGTTAAATAGTGTGTAAGCTTAGGGACTGATGACCTTAGCAGTTAAGTCCCATAAGATTTCACACACATTTGAACATTTTTTGAATAGTGCAGTGGACAATGTCGTCACGGGACGCTCAAGTTTCACGCAACTTCAGGCGACACGCATATTTAACTTACAGGCTATCGGTAATCAGCTTTTGACAGTAGACGAATTCGAAGAATCTTCGACTACCAGGCCTCGCAGATTTGTGCCTTTTGAGCTAAGTAGCGCAAGCAAGAACATTCATGTTAGACCCAATGCCTCGAGAGTTTACATCGCTTCACGAAACGTCCAAATATGCCCAAGAATGTCAAGATGAATCAAAATATCAAACACTTACAGCTGGCACACCCCTTTGAAGTGGAAGGTGATATTCCTATAGAACTACTTATTGCAGCTGATCACTGCTGGGAAACAGAGGACAACGCAGCACCGATACGCGTTTCTTCGTGTCTACAGTTGTTGCCCTCTAAACTCAGGTCGATTTTTCAGTGGAGGTCGCCAAGTTGTTTTGTAAGTAGGCTGTTTAGATTTTTTTATTGGTAACGCCACATAGCGCTCTGTATGAAAAATCACTGGCTGTGCTGTGTGCAGTCAGTGGCTGGTTGGAATTGTTGTAATACTCGCCTTTGTAGTGTTGGGCAGATGGCTGTTAGCGGCGCGTAGCGTTGCGCAGTTGGAGGTGAGCCGCCAGCAGTGGTGGACGTGGGGAGAGAGATGGCGGAGTTTTGAAATTTGTAAGAATTGGTGTCATGAACTGATATATATATTATGACTATAAAGGTAAATACATTGTTTGTTCTCTATTAAAATCTTTCATTTGCTAACTGTGCCTATCAGTAGTTAGTGCGTTCCGTAGCTTTAATCTTTTAGTTAGCTGGCAGTAGTGGCGCTCGCTGTATTGCAGTAGTTCGAGTAACGAAGATTTTTGTGAGGTAAGTGATTTGTGAAACATATAGGTTAATGTTAGTCAGGGCCATTCTTTCGTAGACATCTGACATCGACATATCTGTCGACCGCTGTCCCGACAGTGTCTGGCACCGAACTTCTGAAAACAAATGTTAGCTGATATGTGAGCGAGATCGCTGGTCGATCATCAGTGATCGGCTTGTTATCTTTGGCGCGTCCCTGGGCATGAGCATCTTTGCGTTTTCGGCTGGGGCGCGAGGGACGGCGAGAGGCAGTCGGTTTGGGGCGGCCGGTGAGACTGGTGGAGTTGTGGCTCCGGCGTAAACACATGTGTGATGTCTGTTACGCTGGGACTGTTTGCTAATCGTGAAACTCCTGCGGCGGTTACTGGCTGCCTGTAAGGCATTTCATATAAACTGTGCCAAGCCTCGCAGTGAGAGGGGAGTCCGGAGTTGGTGTTGGCCTAGATGTTTGTACAAATTGAGGTGCCTGTGTGAGAAGCAAGGCGTGGGCCTGCTGGTTGCTTCGTCCTTCTGGCAGCCACCGCAAGCGGATGTTCGGCCAGAATGTCTACAGTTTGTGGTGAACATAGTGTGAACAAGTTCTCGTAGGTTGTGCTCCCAGCCTGACTCTTAGCCTGTGTTACTTGTGGGTGCCGACCCCTTGTTCGTTACTGCTCCCGGGTGTCCTGTAAGATTTCACAGCAAAACTGTGCTTTTGTGGCATTCTGTGTTTCTGGCTGAGCCTCCGCCTAGAAAGGGGAAGGATTTGTGCCTCAACTGAAAAGGGGGGAGGGGGGGGGGTCGATTGGACATCTTTTGGAATTCCTTAATGCTGTAATTTAAACATATAAAAAAATTGTTCTTTCAGAATAAGTGCCAGTTTCTTTGGGTCACTGCAGTTCAAACAGGAATGGCGTAACGTTAATGAATATTTATTCGTCAAATGATGTGTATTTAATGTCTTACAGTTTTCTGGGGCACAACACTGCATTGTTGGAGCAAGAAAGCTCTGGGCGCTGAGTCGTAGGTAGCTTTCTGTGACGGAAAGACGATGGAGTAGGCAGATTTTATGGTGTGCTGTGTGAATCCACCAACAGTTAGATTAATTTAGGTATATCAATACTGTTGAACATAGAAGCAGAAGTCTTTATGCAAATAAGATAAAAATATTCAATAATTGCCGGCCAAGGTGGCTGAGCGGTTCTAGGCGCATCAGTACGGAACCGCGCTGCTGCTACAGTCGCAGGTTCGAATCCTGCCTCGGGCATGGATGTGTGTGAAGTCCTTAGGTTAGTTAGGTTTAAGTAGTTCTAAGTTCTAGGGGACTGATGACCTCAGATGTTAAGTCCCATAGTGCTCAGAGTCATTTGAACCATTTTTATTATTCAATAAATATGATTTCTGTTTTTGCCAGCGCGTTAGTATAGATGAGCTGGCTGATAATTTGTAATTGTTGAGTAACCCCAGAATATACGTAAACGGTTTTGACAAAAAGGCTAGTTAGATATTTCATTTTTGTGGTGCTTTTAACATTTGTTAACAGGGCTATGTGTAATTTGATGATCTGCATTTATGTTGGATTAATGAAGTTGGATAATGCTTGCTGTTTTAATCTCATTGTTTGTGAATTAATTGTGAGTAATGTAGCTTCACTTGTCAGATGTTTTTGAAAAGAGAAACTAAACTTGCAATATAATTTTGTTAAGAAAACGCAGTGTTAGTACACCATAATCAGTACCGCCTCCCAGTCCAGGTCGTATATTTTTTAAAGAAGTCGAATTATCTTAAATGTTCTCGTTTATCAGCCAAAAAAGTTTCACGTGCAATTCACGTACTATGGCCAGCATTGTATACTGCTGAGCCTGTAGCTAGCACATTCATATTTTTTATGACAGACCATAATATATATCGTTACTCCGTTGCTGCTTTAGAGGATTGACAATTTAATTTATTTGCTATGTGCACAGGGGTCAAACCTATCTGTTATGAACAGGGCCAGATGATTCAGTGCCTAAGGGGCTAAATGTATTTTGCAGTGATTGTATGCCTTTACTGGAATTGGGAGTTGCATTGTCCAATCGATTCGTAAAGTTTTGCTAACAATAAGACAGAGTAAGCACACCAGTTGCACTTAAACACGCAACGAAACAATTCGAGTTTTGTATCCAGTCCACAGATCAGGCTTGACTCAACGTAATCACCATCATTCTCATTCTTTTGAAGAAAGTTAAGCCTTGATCAGTTGCTGGTTATCTCTGTTACTGTCCGCAGCTCGTGGTCTTGCGGTAGCGTTCTCGCTTCCCGCGCACGGGGGCCCGGGTTCGATTCCCGGCGGGGTCAGGGATTTTCCCTGCCTCGAGATGACTAGGAGTTGTGTCGTCTTCATCATCACCATTCATCCCCATTACGGTTGGAGGAAGGCAATGGCAAACCACCTCCGCTAGTACCTTGCATAGTCAGCGGTGCGGTTCTCCCGCATCGTCCCCTCCGCTCCTCGATGTATGGGACCTCATCATCATCATCTCTGTTTCTATATACCTGCTCCCACAATCCCATTTGGTTCTACTAGTTAACTATGGGTCAATGTAGTCGACAGACAGTGTGGATCAGAAACACAGGTAGTCTCTCATCCCTTCTTTTGATTCTTATTATTCGATTATTTAAAACTTTGTGACCTACTTATTGCACAGTGTCGTAAACCACACGGCTCTTATACGTACTTCCCGTTTAAATACATTGTTCCTGTTCAAATACAACGAACTCCTATATGTTTCCCTGCATATCTGATTTCCCTTACTTTTTCCTGATGATCGGTTTTGTCTATGCAGGTCTGCACTGACATAATATTTTCTCAATCTGATGGGGACTTCGAACGACTTGTTGAGTCCATGCTACGTCGAGTTGGCACGCTACGCCAGGCAGTATCAGTTGGGGTATTACACTTCTCCGTATTACTCGGTCGACTTTCCCGCTTCGCTAACCAAAATTGCAACTCTCAGCCTCTAGTGGGATCCGAATTGTACCGTGTAGCACGGCACTGCGTCTCTTAACTATGTTGGTAGGTGAGAGACCATCGGAAAACTGAAAGCACGGATTTGAAGAGCTCGTCCACACATGGAGCACCCACTCCTTCAGCAAGTCAATTCCAGATCACATACAGGCGTTGCGCGAGCCTTGGGTCCCGACTTGGTTCCATCCGATTTTGATCTGTTTCAAAAACTTGAAGAACACCTTCGAGGCCTCAGTTTGATAATGATAATGAAGCGGTGGAAGCAGAGGCTGTGGTACCGTCAACAAAGTCAAACATTCTACAGTAACTGTTCAACAAACTGGTCTCTCGTAAGGATAAATGTGTTTACCACCAAAGTGAAATATAAAAATGTAGACATGAAGAATAAAGACGCAGAATGTTAATAAATTTTATTTCATTTAAAGGGTGAAACCACCAGAATGTCGAATGCAAGCATGACAGCTTACCTGCATTGTATCGTACAGGTGACGGATGTCAGTTTGTAGTATTGAGTTCATACCTGTCGCACATGCTCAGACAATACAGAGAAGTTTAATGCTGATTGTTGAAGACACTGGAGATGTCGTCCTAAGACGTCTCATACGTGTTCGGTTGGAGACAGATCTGCTGATCGAGCAGGCCAAAGCAAAATGTCGGCAATCTGTAGATCATGCTGGGTCACAACAGCGGTATGTGAGCGAGAGTTATCCTGTTGGAAAATATTCCCTGGAATGCTGTTCATGAATGGTAGCATAACAGGCAAAATCATCAGATTGATGTACAGCCCGGTCTTTTTGCATTCGTGCCTCCCGGTGACCACCACTGTCAGCAGTCATGTACAGTGGCTACATGTCTGCCAAGACTTTCTCCAATACTGCGGAAGGAACGTCCAGCTCCTCGTAGCCCTGTTAGACAACCTCGTTCAAACTAAATGAGCTGCTGATAATGGCGTGTTCTTCGCCTTAAAGGCATTCTTGATTAGCCTCGACTCACTATGCCCAAACTCAACGAAAACGAACGCTCACGATCTCTACACCGAGTATTTCAGGCAAACCTGATTTTCTTCCTCTTGGTGGTTCTACTAGTGCCACCGTTATGTGACTTGTTAGAAATTTGAAGCCGCATCATTTTTCAGATGCAGAATTTTTTATTTCTTTTTCCTTTATTGTAATTTCATTCCCCTGCCGCATATGGGCCAGGGAGGGCTGGCAGCAGCACATTCCACCACTCCTCAACCAAATGGTTTTAACAAAAATACAAGGGCAACTCTTACATGAAAAGATGAGGAAAAAGGGGGGACATAAAAATACAGTAAATGGAGAAGATAGGAGTTAAAATATACACTGTAAGAGGTCCATGACTAAGGAATTTATTGCTAGCGCTCTCGAGCAGATGTAATTTCGATGGATTGCTCACGCGCTGCCTGCGATATGTAATCTATAAGAGAATCTCAGACCAGAGAGCAGTTTTGGCTCCAGTAAGAGCAGTGGCAGTAGCAAAAATACACTGGTAGCGACCAGCTGAGGAACTGGAGGTTGGAGAGGAGGGAAAAAAAGGGTGATGGGGAGGCGGGAGGACGAGGAAAAAGGGAAGGGGCAGGGAGCGCCCCAAGAGGCAGGAGACATGCAGGGTGGGAGATGAAGAGGGAAGACAAGGCAGGAAAGAGTGCAGAGACACTGAAGGGAAGCATGGGAGAGGGAAGTGGTGTAGGACGGGGAAAGCCGCTCAGGAGAAGGGAGGAGGAGGAGAGAAAGCCCTGAGGAGGGGCAGGAGGAAAGTGGGGCTAGATATGGTAGGAGGGGCCAGATGTAGAAACACGGCTTCTAACTTTTAAATGTTTATCTAGCACAACTCCTTCTTGTAGTTTCGATTTTTTTTCGCTAGTGTGTAATCAGATCATGTCCATTTCATATCTGTTGGCTAAACACATGAGGGCGTGCTAAAAAGTAATAGCTTCGTTTTTTTTTTTTTTATTCTGTTCTCAGTGTCGGTTCGGGTATTACACGTCATGCATATCACACAGTCGGTTTTTCTTCTTCGCTGACCCAAGTTACACACCTCTGTCGTTAGAGGGTTCCGAATTTGAATGTTTAACATGGTGGTGTGCACAGTAACTATATCGGTGTGCGAGAAACAGCGTGCTGTAATCGAATTTCTAAAATGTGCCTCTGTTTCTATTTGAAATCCGTGGAAGAATGAAATCTGTTTACGGCGTTGATTCGTTGACATCAATAATTTGCGACGTTAGCTTCTTCGTGCTCGTAATGAAATATTAGTGCTAACTTCAATATGTGGGACAGAGCTCGGAATGGGCGACCGCGTTCGGCAACCGACGAGACCCATCGGTATCGGGTTGACGAATTCGCCAAAGTAAGAACATAGACACAGCTCTCAAGTAAGTGTGGCGTGTCACGATAGGGTATACAGGCCATCGCTACTGAACTATAAAGTACGCCAATAATGTTTCAGTTGTGTCAGAAATTATAAATGACTTGAAAGATATGTTAAATGGAATGAATAGTAACGCAAGAAGAGGTCATACGAAGAAAATAGAAACAAGTGCGAGGGGCATTCAGTAAGTAATGCAGAACTTTCGTCTCTGTCAAATTCGGTTGCAAAAACGCGGAATTTGATGTCGGACATCGTAGAATATCCTGTTTCAACCACTAATGTTTCATGAAGTTTCAATAGGTGGCGTCGCTGTATGTAGTCTTCAAAGTGACGTCTGCAAAGGAGGTGTGTTCCAAGCAGAAAACTGTCATCGAGTTTCTTTTATCAGAAAATCAGAGCGTCACAGAATGTCTACGGAGGCCTAGCTGTGAACAAAAGCACGGAAAGTTATTGGGCTCGAAGTGTTTGTCATCATCGCAACAAGGACTCGCAAACCTGTCCGGTCTCTCACGTGCCGATCGGCAGCACACTCCAGTGACTGCTGCAACGTTGGAACACTCATTCGACGTGATCAACGGATCACAATCACCACAGGGCTGCACAAATGGACGTCTTCGATGGTATTACTGACGCACACGTCCACCAATCGGGATGATCATAGGTGTGTGCCCACTGGGTTCGTAGCCCCCTAACAGACGACCTTAAAGAGCAACGATGGACCATCTGTGCGGAATCGATTCCGCATTACGAGGCTGATCGTGACGCATTTTTGTCGAACGTTATCACAGGCGATGAAACATGGGTTCATACCTTCGAACAGGAAACAAAACGGCAATCAATGGAGTACCGCCACACCACCTCTCCTCCGATGAAAAATTTATGGCCCAAGACTCAGCCGGTAAAATTATGGTGAATGTTTTCTGGAACTCTGAAAGGGTTATTTCGTTTGATGTCCTCGCAAATGCTGTAATGATCAACTCTGAAGCATATTGTGCTACCTTCAGGAACTTAAAGAAATGACTTCAACTTACTCGTTCTCCTTCTCCATGGCAACGCAAGCCCTAAACAAAAATGCGCACCAGAAAGGAGTTTACAAAGCTTCATTGGACTGTTCTTCCGCGTTCACTCTAGAGCCCGGATCTCGCACCTCCCGACTTCCATCTATTTGGCCCAATGAAGGATATACTCTGCAAGAAGCAGTACGTTGCTGATGCGGAGATCATTAATGCAGCAGTACGTTGGCTTCGACGTCGACCAGCAGAGTGGTAACTTGCGAACATACATGTCCTGCCATTAAGTGTTTTTAAGGCTGTGGCACTGAACGGAGATGATGTTGAAAAACAGAGTTTTGTAACCAAAATAAGGTGGAATAATATGGTGTATTGGAATCCTGAATACAACCAACCTGATTTCAGAAAAAGGTGTGCTGCATTGCTTAATGAACGCCCTTCGTAAAACGAGGTAATCGTGTGTTGTCTGAATAAGACAGATAATGCAGACGCAATTAGAGCAGAAAATGTGACACTGTAAATAGTAGACGTGGCTTGCTACCTAAGCAGCAAGAAGGCGAAATAACTGACGCCGGCAGAAATAAAGGCTATACACAATGCATATATTGTGTGCGTGGAAAAAATCGCAATACCAAAAAATAATTAATGTATAGTAATGAAATTTCTGGAATCCATTCGTCTAAGTAAATATTTAATTGATTAACATTGCAAGATCTCATGTTAATGTAAGCGCGGGATAAGCCATTACAAATGTAAAATGCTGGTTCATTAATAGCCGGTGTAATCGCCAGAATGTTGAATGCTAGCATGCGAACGGGTATGCATTGTGCTGTATACGTAACGACTGTCAGTTTTTGAGATGGAGTCCCATGCCTAGTGCACATGGTCGATCAATATAGAGCGGATTAATGCTGTTTGTGGATGACGCTGGAGTTTTGGACCGATGATGTCCCATATGTCCAAAATTAGAGACATATCTGGTGATGGAGCAGGCCAAGGCAACATTTCGACACTGTGTAGAGCATGTTCGGTTGCAGCAGCGGAATGTGGGCGCGCCTATCTTGCTGAAAAAAAAACTGGAATTCTGTTCATGAATGGAGCACAACGGCTCGAATTACCGGACTGACGTAAGAATTACGAGTCAGAGTGCGTGGGATAAACACGAGAGCGCTCTTGCTGTCATACGATATCGCACCCCAGACCAGGCACACAGACAGTTTGCTTGCAGGCCCTCAACTGGCCTCCTTCTAACCAATAGACCGCCATCACTGGCACCGAGGTAGGACCAGCTTTCACCCTGCTCTCCAATGAACTCTCGTTCGACGCCACTTAAGTCCCAAATGGTGATGATGTGGGTTCAGTGGAATGTACGCTACAGGACTTCTGGCTCGGAGCTGCCCTTGAAATAACCGATTTGTAACAGTTCGTTATGCCCCTTTGGTGCCAACTGTTGCTCGGATTGCTGCTGCAGATGTGCACCAGAGCCACACGCCGAACATGATGGTCGTCCCTCCCAGTAAAGCCACATTCCTGTCAATCTTTCTGCACTATCGCTAAAGGAACATCCAGTTTCGTGTAGCCCTATTACACAAACTCGTTCAAACTCAGTTGGGTGCTGATAATGGCGCCTTTGTCGCCTTATAGGCAATCTTGACTAACATTAGTTCACCATGTCCAGTCGCTAACGCTCACGATATTGCAGCGTGTGTTCAAAGCAAACCTGATTTGCATCTTCCTGGCGTGAAATTTGAATAGACGTCGTCTTTCTAAGGTAGAAACACTCTTGCCAACTTCCGTTTATGTCGCACAGCCCCTTTTTGGTGTTACCCCTTCTTTCTGAAATATGGTTCTACTGAAAAATTCTGAAGATAAGATGGCTGTATCCAAAAACTAATGAACAGATATTGACTCGATTTGAAGCTAAAAGAGACATACGGTTGAATTTGACTAAAAGTAGAGATAGCGTGATGGGATTTAGATCTAAAGTATCAATAAAGTGTTACGTGTGTGTTTGTGTGTGTGTGTGTGTGTGTGTGTGTGTGTAAAGCAAAACAAAGTCTTAAATAACTTCGTGAATCAAAGGAATGCAAGTTTGAGTAGATTTGGGACAGATGAAAGGATTAGTACAAAATTGACTAGTACGGAAAGGTACATCGAATCAGTCATCTAAGTGGTGAATGGAGCAGAAATTACTGCTTCGTGGTACCACTGTAGGCAGTGATATGTCTTGCAGCTGAGCGCGGAGGTTACTCTGAGCCCAGTGGCGTGGGTGTTTTGCTGTCGCAGGGTACCCCGATCTTCATTACGAACAATCTGATACGTTACTAATTAGCATGTTAGTTTTCTTTCAGTGCTTGTAAATGTGTTACTGAAATTTCTACCTTATAGGCTTCACTTCGATAATATTTAAGCCAGCACGTGATATTCCAAATCAGTAAGATCTCCAGATTGTGCCCTATGCTCCACATCGGAGTAAAAGGAATGAAGTCAAGTCAAGATCTCCATACACAATGACACAATTGAAACGAACGTCTTTTCTGTTACTGTAAGTTTCTGTTCCACCTATCAATTGTTGTGAGTGGTTATCAGCTGTACCCGCTGCCTGTTGTCTGTCCGGGTGCACGCTGTCATATCGTAGCTCATTTATTTCGGTGATAGCTATAATGGCTTATGGATGAGAAGAGCAGTAGGCACCTTGAGCAAATTTTCAATTTATCCATTTTACTGTAATTTACTTGACTGTTTCAGTAGTGAGTAAAATTTAATTCTTACAAAAGACATTCCACATGTTGCAACATGGAATTTACTTCTATTACATATTTTGTATTTCCCTGTTTTAGTTGTCAGAAAACGGAATAAGAGTATTGGTCTAGTTAGTCGCTGGACTGTTAGTGAGTGAAAGAACGCAAGATTGAGATAGCTTGTGCCGTGGGGGCAAAGTCTTACCTGAAATTAATATTTAAAGATGTTCGTATTTCGTTTAAACGCTTCCGCTTCTGTTACTGGTTTTATTCGTATTTGATTTCTTACTTCTCGGATCACACTTTTTGCCACATGCTATGGCGTTTTGGAAAACTGCGAGGTCTCTTATCAGTAGAAGATGAAGCCTTATTCCACCCCAGTTCCACCGTGATCAGTCTCACATGAAGTCTTTATGAAACATTACTTATACACTCCTGGAAATTGAAATAAGAACACCGTGAATTCATTGTCCCAGGAAGGGGAAACTTTATTGACACATTCCTGGGGTCAGATACATCACATGATCACACTGACAGAACCACAGGCACATAGACACAGGCAACAGAGCATGCACAATGTCGCCACTAGTACAGTGTATATCCACCTTTCGCAGCAATGCAGGCTGCTATTCTTCCATGGAGACGATCGCAGAGATGCTGGATGTAGTCCTGTGGAACGGCTTGCCATGCCATTTCCACCTGGCACCTCAGTTGGACCAGCGTTCGTGCTGGACGCGCAGACAGCGTGAGACGACGCTTCATCCAGTCCCAAACATGCTCAATGGGGGACAGATCCGGAGATCTTGCTGGCCAGGGTAATTGACTTACACCTTCTAGGGCACGTTTGGTGGCACGGGATACATGCGGACGTGCATTGTCCTGTTGGAACAGCAAGTTCCCTTGCCGGTCTAGGAATGGTAGAACGATGGGTTCGATGACGGTTTGGATGTACCGTGCACTATTCAGGTCCCCACCAGAGGTGTACGGCCAGTGTAGGAGATCGCTCCCCACACCATGATGTCAGGTGTTGGCCCTGTGTGCCTCGGTCGTATGCAGTCCTGATTGTGGTGCTCACCTGCACGGCGCCAAACACGCATACAACCATCATTGGCACCAAGGCAGAAGCGACTCTCATCGCTGAAGACGACACGTCTCCATTCGTCCCTCCATTCACGCCTGTCGCGACACCACTGGAGGCGGGCTGCACGATGTTGGGGCGTGAGCGGAAGACGGCCTAACGGTGTGCGGGACCGTAGCCCAGCTTCATGGAGACGGTTGCGAATGGTCCTCGCCGATACCCCAGGAGCAACAGTGTCCCTAATTTGCTGGGAAGTGGCGATGCGTTTCCCTACGGCACCGCGTAGGATCCTACGGTCTTGGCGTGCATCCGTGCGTCGCAGCGGTCCGGTCCCAGGTCGACGGGCACGTGCACCTTCCGCCGACCACTGGCGACAACATCGATGTACTGTGGAGACCTCACGCCCCACGTGTTGAGCAATTCGGTGGTACGTCCACCCGGCCTCCCGCATGCCCACTATACGCCCTCGCTCAAAGTCTGTCAACTGCACATATGGTTCACGTCCACGCTGTCGCGGCATGCTACCAGTGTTAAAGACTGCGATGGAGCTCCGTATGCCACGGCAAACTGGCTGACACTGACGGCGGCGGTGCACAAATGCTGCGCAGCTAGCGCCATTCGACGGCCAACACCGCGGTTCCTGGTGTGTCCGCTGTGCCGTGCGTGTGATCGTTGCTTGTACAGCCCTCTCGCAGTGTCCGGAGCAAGTATGGTGGGTCTGACACACCGGTGTCAATGTGTTCTTTTTTCCATTTCCAGGAGTGTAATTGGCCCAATGAATTATTTCAAATAAGCGCAGCTGATATTCACATCCATAATTCAGCGCAACGATCCAGGGAATAGTTTCATTAATTATTTATTATTCATTTATCCAGCAGGGCTCTATTCATTACTGATTTGACAAGGTATAAAGCAAAATGGTGGAATACACTCGGGGGAGGGGGGGGGGGGAGAACGAAGAGTGAATGATATTCCATAAAAAGAACATTTATTCGCTAGAAAGATATTCCCTCTAGTCTCTTGCATCATATACTAAAAACAATCTTATTAACATGTTTCCTTACAAGGGAGAGGGGGGTGGGCTTCCCTTAAACATACTTTACATCTAATACCAGAAAAGGATATTTGTTCAATTATGAAAAGATATGGATGCTTTTGGGGAATATCCATGTCTTTTCATACATCGCAATACACGACACTCATATGAGCCAGTAAAAATCTACGGGAGGAAGTTGAAAAGGATTGTCATACAAGCATGCTCTACCATTACATCCGGATCTCAACGGAAATAAGAATTCATGTCTACCATGCTGACTAAAAGTGTAATTATTGAAATAAATCACAAACTATCATAATCTTCTCTCGCTGGTGAGCATTCATTCTCATCAGGAAGTTCAGTAGGACATGACTGTACGGTCCTGGTGCGGGTGGAGACTAACTTCAATGTCGACCCATGAAAAGTGTATTAAAACTGATAAAATCCGGCAACCGCAAGTTTGTCTACGTAGCTAAGTATTCATTCAACTCAGTGAGAAGAGCGGTTGTTGATTATGGGGATGGCGATTAGATGCAGATATCGTCTGCCACCAGATCCGAGTGATCAGTTTCTGAAGCAAAAGAGAAGTTGTTAATGCACCCGTGGGTTACGGGAAGCGTCATTGACTAATAATCAAATTGTTCGCGGTTCCACGCTCAAACCCCTCCACCGCTTAAATTTTGAATAATAATCAGAATTGGCGGCCTTTCGGCGTAAGAGGTCACCCTCATTCAGCCAATGGTCTTGTCAAAGAGGACGGAATGGGAAACTGCTCATAAGAAGAGAAAGAATCTGCGACGATCAATGGCATGAGGATTCAGAAGGCGATGGGAACCACTGCATTGAAGACACGTAGTGTGTACCCACAGGACATGTGGCCTATAATTGAAAAACTGTGATCTCTCCGTTGGCAAAAGATTCCTGAATTATCACCCATTCGGATCACTGGGAGGGGACTGTCAAGAAGGAGTTGACCAGGAGAAAAAGATTGAATAACCAACGAGAAGATAACGTTCTACAAGCTGGGACGTAAAACGTCAGAAGTTTGGACATAGTAGGGAAGCTTGAAAATTTGAAAAAAGGGAAATGCAAAGGCTCAATCTAGATATAGTGAGCGTCAGTGAAGTGAAATGGAAAGAAGACAAGGATTAATAGTCAGAGGAGTATAGGATAACATCAACAACAACAGAAAATGGTACAACGGGAGTAGGATACGTCATGAATAGAAAGGTAGGGCAGAGAGTGTGTTACTGTGAACACTTCAGCAGTAGGGTTGTTCTCAACCGAATCGACAGCAAACCAACACCGACAACGATAGCTATGGTATGCAACCAGACGTCGCAAGTTGAAATTAAAGAGATGGAGAAAGTATATGAGGACACTGAACTGGCAATAGAGTACGAAAAGGAAGATGCAAGTCTAATAGTCATGAGGACTGGAATGAAGTTGTAGACGAAGGAGTAAAAGAAAGGGTTACGAGAGAAAATGGTCTTGGTACAAGCAATGAGAGAGGTGAAAGACTGAGTCCTGTAATAAATTTCAGCTAGCAATAGCGAATACTGTATTCAAGAATCACAAGAGGAGGAAGTACATGGAAAAAGCCGGAAGATGCGGGAAGATTACATCATGGTCAGGCAGAGACTCCGAAATCAGATATGGGATTGTAAGGCGTACCTAGGAGTACATACAGACCTATATTACAATGTAGCAGTGATGAAGAATATGCCGAAGTTTAAGAGATTAGTGAGAAAGAATCGATACGCAAAGAAGTGGGATACGAAGGTATCAAGGAATGAAGAGATAAGCTTGAAGTTCTCTAAGGCTATAGACAGAGAAATAAGGAATACCTCAGCAGGCAATTCAGTTGAGGAGAAATGGACATCGCTAAAAAGGCCAATTATAGAAGTTGGAAAGAGTAAATTAGATACAAAGAAGGTAACTGCGAAGAAACCATGGATAAGAGAATAAATACACTCCTGGAAATTGAAATAAGAACACCGTGAATTCATTGTCCCAGGAAGGGAAAACTTTATTGATACATTCCTGGCGTCAGATACATCACATGATCACACTGACAGAACCACAGGCACATAGACACAGGCAACAGAGCATGCACAATGTCGCCACTAGTACAGTGTATATCCACCTTTCGCAGCAATGCAGGCTGTTATTCTCCCATGGAGACGATCGTAGAGATGCTAGATGTAGTTCTGTGGAACGGCTTGCCATGCCATTTCCACCTGGCGCCTCAGTTGGACCAGCGTTCGTGCTGGACGCGCAGACAGCGTGAGACGACGCTTCATCCAGTCCCAAACATGCTCAATGGGGGACAGATCCGGAGATCTTGCTGGCCAGGGTAGTAGACTTACACCTTCTAGAGCACGTTGGGTGGCACGGGATACATGCGGACATGCATTGTCCTGTTGGAACAGCAAGTTCCCTTGCCGGTATATGAATGGTAGAACGATGGGTTCGATGACGGTTTGGATGTACCGTGCACTATTCAGTGTCCCCTCGACGATCACCAGAGGTGTACGGCCAGTGTAGGAGATCGCTCCCCACACCATGATGCCGGGTGTAGGCACTGTGTGCCTCGGTCGTATGCAGTCCTGATTGTGGCGCTCACCTGCACGGCGCCAAACACGCATACGACCATCATTGGCACCAAGGCAGAAGCGACTCTCATCGCTGAAGACGACACGTCTCCATTCGTCCCTCCATTCACGCCTGTCGCGACTCCACTGGAGGCGGGCTGCACGATGTTGGGGCGTGAGCGGAAGACGGCCTAACGGTGTGCGGGACCGTAGCCCAGCTTCATGGAGACGGTTGCGAATGGTCCTCGCCGATACCCCAGGAGCAACAGTGTCCCTAATTTGCTGGGAAGTGGCGATGCGTTTCCCTACGGCACCGCGTAGGATCCTACGGTCTTGGCGTGCATCCGTGCGTCGCAGCGGTCCGGTCCCAGGTCGACGGGCACGTGCACCTTCCGCCGACCACTGGCGACAACATCGATGTACTGTGGAGACCTCACGCCCCACGTGTTGAGCAATTCGGTGGTACGTCCACCCGGCCTCCCGCATGCCCACTATACACCCTCGCTCAAAGTCTGTCAGCTGCACATACGGTTCACGTCCACGCTGTCGCGGCATGCTACCAGTGTTAAAAACTGCGATGGAGCTCCGTATGCCACGGCAAACTGGCTGACACTGACGGCGGCGGTGCAAAAATGCTGCGCAGCTAGCGCCATTCGACGGCCAACACCGCGGTTCCTGGTGTGTCCGCTGTGCCATGCGTGTGATCATTGTTTGTACAGCCCTCTCGCAGTGTCCGGAGCAAGTATGGTGGGTCTGACACACCGGTGTCAATGTGTTCTTTTTTCCATTTCCAGGAGTGTATTTGGCCCAATGAATTATTTCAAATAAGCGCAGCTGATATTCACATCCATAATTCAGCGCAACGATCCAGGGAATAGTTTCATTAATTATTTATTATTCATTTATCCAGCAGGGCTCTATCCATTACTGATTTGACAAGGTATAAAGCAAAATGGTGGAATACACTCGGGGGAGGGGGGGGAAAACGAAGAGTGAATGATATTCCATAAAAAGGACATTTATTCGCTAGAAAGATATTCCCTCTAGTCTCTTGCATCATATACTAAAAACAATCTTATTAACATGTTTCCTTACAAGGGAGAGGGGGGTGGGCTTCCCTTAAACATACTTTACATCTAATACCAGAAAAGGATATTTGTTCAATTATGAAAAGATATGGATGCTTTTGGGAAATATCCATGTCTTTTCATACATCGCAATACACGACACTCGTATGAGCCAGTAAAAATCTACGGGAGGAAGTTGAAAAGGATTGTCATACCAGCATGCTCTACCATTTCAGACGGATCTCAAAGGAAATAAGAATTCATGTCTACCATGCTGACTAAAAGTGTAATTATTGAAATAAATCACAAACTATCATAATCTTCTCTCGCTGGTGAGCATTCATTCTCATCAGGAAGTTCAGTAGGACATGACTGTACGGTCCTGGTGCGGGTGGAGACTAACTTCAATGTCGACCCATGAAAAGTGTATTAAAACTGATAAAATCCGGCAACCGCAAGTTTGTCTACGTAGCTAAGTATTCATTCAACTCAGTGAGAAGAGCGGTTGTTGATTATGGGGATGGCGATTAGATGCAGATATCGTCTGCCACCAGATCCGAGTGATCAGTTTCTGAAGCAAAAGAGAAGTTGTTAATGCACCCGTGGGTTACGGGAAGCGTCATTGACTAATAATCAAATTGTTCGCGGTTCCACGCTCAAACCCCTCCACCGCTTAAATTTTGAATAATAATCAGAATTGGCGGCCTTTCGGCGTAAGAGGTCACCCTCATTCAGCCAATGGTCTTGTCAAAGAGGACGGAATGGGAAACTGCTCATAAGAAGAGAAAGAATCTGCGACGATCAATGGCATGAGGATTCAGAAGGCGATGGGAACCACTGCATTGAAGACACGTAGTGTGTACCCACAGGACATGTGGCCTATAATTGAAAAACTGTGATCTCTCCGTTGGCAAAAGATTCCTGAATTATCACCCATTCGGATCACTGGGAGGGGACTGTCAAGAAGGAGTTGACCAGGAGAAAAAGATTGAATAACCAACGAGAAGATAACGTTCTACAAGCTGGGACGTAAAACGTCAGAAGTTTGGACATAGTAGGGAAGCTTGAAAATTTGAAAAAAGGGAAATGCAAAGGCTCAATCTAGATATAGTGAGCGTCAGTGAAGTGAAATGGAAAGAAGACAAGGATTAATAGTCAGAGGAGTATAGGATAACATCAACAACAACAGAAAATGGTACAACGGGAGTAGGATACGTCATGAATAGAAAGGTAGGGCAGAGAGTGTGTTACTGTGAACACTTCAGCAGTAGGGTTGTTCTCAACCGAATCGACAGCAAACCAACACCGACAACGATAGCTATGGTATGCAACCAGACGTCGCAAGTTGAAATTAAAGAGATGGAGAAAGTATATGAGGACACTGAACTGGCAATAGAGTACGAAAAGGAAGATGCAAGTCTAATAGTCATGAGGACTGGAATGAAGTTGTAGACGAAGGAGTAAAAGAAAGGGTTACGAGAGAAAATGGTCTTGGTACAAGCAATGAGAGGGGTGAAAGACTGAGTCCTGTAATAAATTTCAGCTAGCAATAGTGAATACTGTATTCAAGAATCACAAGAGGAGGAAGTACATGGAAAAAGCCGGGAGATGCGGGAAGATTACATCATGGTCAGGTAGAGACTCCGAAATCAGATATGGGATTGTAAGGCGTACCTAGGAGTACATACAGACCTATATTACAATGTAGCAGTGATGAAGAATATGCCGAAGTTTAAGAGATTAGTGAGAAAGAATCGATACGCAAAGAAGTGGGATACGAAGGTATCAAGGAATGAAGAGATAAGCTTGAAGTTCTCTAAGGCTATAGACAGAGAAATAAGGAATACCTCAGCAGGCAATTCAGTTGAGGAGAAATGGACATCGCTAAAAAGGCCAATTATAGAAGTTGGAAAGAGTAAATTAGATACAAAGAAGGTAACTGCGAAGAAACCATGGATAAGAGAATAAATACACTCCTGGAAATTGAAATAAGAACACCGTGAATTCATTGTCCCAGGAAGGGAAAACTTTATTGACACATTCCTGGGGTCAGATACATCACATGATCACACTGACAGAACCACAGGCACATAGACACAGGCAACAGAGCATGCACAATGTCGCCACTAGTACAGTGTATATCCACCTTTCGCAGCAATGCAGGCTGCTATTCTCCCATGGAGACGATCGTAGAGATGCTGGATGTAGTCCTATGGAACGGCTTGCCATGCCATTTCCACCTGGCGCCTCAGTTGGACCAGCGTTCGTGCTGGACGTGCAGACCGCGTGAGACGACGCTTCATCCAGTCCCAAACATGCTCAATGGGGGACAGATCCGGAGATCTTGCTGGCCAGGGTAGATGACTTACACCTTCTAGAGCACGTTGGGTGGCACGGGATACATGCGGACGTGCATTGTCCTGTTGGAACAGCAAGTTCCCTTGCCGGTATATGAATGGTAGAACGATGGGTTCGATGACGGTTTGGATGTACCGTGCACTATTCAGTGTCCCCTCGACGATCACCAGAGGTGTACGGCCAGTGTAGGAGATCGCTCCCCACACCATGATGCCGGGTGTAGGCCCTGTGTGCCTCGGTCGTATGCAGTCCTGATTTCGGCGCTCACCTGCACGGCGCCAAACACGCATACGACCATCATTGGCACCAAGGCAGAAGCGACTCTCATCGCTGAAGACGACACGTCTCCATTCGTCCCTCCATTCACGCCTGTCGCGACACCACTGGAGGCGGGCTGTATGATGTTGGGGCGTGAGCGGAAGACGGCCTAACGGTGTGCGGGACCGTAGCCCAGCTTCATGGAGACGGTTGCGAATGGTCCTCGCCGATACCTCAGGAGCAACAGTGTCCCTAATTTGCTGGGAAGTGGCGATGCATTTCCCTATGGCACTGCGTAGGATCCTACGGTCTTGGCGTGCATCCGTGCGTCGCAGCGGTCCGGTCCCAGGTCGACGGGCACGTGCACCTTCCGCCGACCACTGGCGACAACATCGATGTACTGTGGAGACCTCACGCCCCACGTGTTGAGCAATTCGGCGGTATGTCCACCCGGCCTCCCGCATGCCCACTATACGCCCTCGCTCAAAGTCTGTCAACTGCACATACGGTTCACGTCCACGCTGTCGCGGCATGCTACCAGTGTTAAAAACTGCGATGGAGCTCCGTATGCCATGGCAAACTGGCTGACACTGACGGCGGCGGTGCACAAATGCTGCGCAGCTAGCGCCATTCGACGGCCAACACCGCGGTTCCTGGTGTGTCCGCTGTGCCTTGCGTGTGATCATTGCTTGTACAGCCCTCTCGCAGTGTCCGGAGCAAGTATGGTGGGTCTGACACACCGGTGTCAATGTGTTCTTTTTTCCATTTCCAGGAGTGTACTTCAATTAATCGATGAAACAAGGAACTTCAAAAATGTTTCGGTAAACTCAGGCATACAGAAATACAGGTCGCTGAGGAACGAAATAAATAGGGAGTGAAGACATCGAACAAGCAATGATTGTCGGAAAGACTGAATCAGCAAACACGAAAGTCTAAACAAGCTTCGGTGAAATTAAAAGCAAGGATCGTAGCATTAAGAGTGCAACAGGAATCACACTGTTAAATGTACAGGACAGAGATGGGATAGGTGGAAAGAGTACATTGAAGGCGTCTATGAGGGGAAGGTTTGTCTGATGTGATAGAAGAAGAAACAGGAGTCAATGTGGAAGAGATTCGGGCTCCAATATTAGAATCAGAATTTAAAAGAGCTCTGGAAGACTTAAGATCGAGTAAGGCAGAAGGGATAGATAACATTCCATCAGAATGTTTACAATCATTGAGAGAAACGGCAACAAAAGACTATTCACCTTGACGTATAGAATGTATGAGTCTGGTGTTATACCGTCTCACTTTTGGAGAAACATCATCCATTCAGTTCTGAAGACTGCAAGACCTGAGAAGTGCGAGTATTGTCGCACTGTCAGCTTAACAGCTCATGCATCCAATTTGTTGGCAAGAATAATATACAGAAGAATGGGAAAGAAAGTTGAAGATGTGTTAGATGGTGGTCACGTTGGCAGTAGGAAAAGTAAAGTCACCAGAGAGGCAGTTCTGACGGTTTGGTTGATAACAGAAGCAAGACTGAACAAAAATCAAGAGACGTTCATAGAATCTGTCGACATGGAAATAGCGTTCGACAGCATAAAATGGTGCAAGATGTTCGAAATTCTGAGAAAGTAGCCGCAGGCTTTACGGAGAGACGAGTAATATAAAACATGTACAAGAGGCAGGAGGGAATAATACGAATGGACGGCCAACAAAGAAGTGCTCGGATTAAAAAGGATGTAGTATTTCGATACTACTGTTCAATCTGTACATCGAAGAAGCAATGATGGAAATAAAAGTAAGGTTCAGGAGTGGAATTAAAATTATAGGTGAAAGTATATCAGTGATACGATTCTCTGATGACACTGCTATCCTCAGTGAAAGTGAAGAAGATTACGGGTCTGCTGAATGGAATGAACAGTTTAATGAGAATAGAATATGGATAGAGAGAGAACAGTGAGTAACTTAATATGCGGTCACGAAATAGATAAAGTTAATGAATTCTACTGTCTAGGCAGCAAAATAAACAATGAGAAACGGAGCAAAGAGAACATCAAAAGCAAACTAGCAATGGCAAAAAATGGCATTCCTGGCCAAGAGAAGACTTTTAGTATCAAACATAGACCCTAATTTGAGGAAGAAATTTAGAAAATGTACGTTCGGAGCACAGCATCCTCTGACAGTGAAACAAGAACTATGGGCAAACTGGAACAGAAAATAATCGAAGCGTTTGAGATGTGGTGTTACAGATGAATGTTGAAAATTAGGTGGGATGATAAGATAGAGAATGAGGTAGTTCTGCGCAGAAGCGATGAGGAAAGGGATATGTGAAAACCACCGACAGCGAGAAGAGACAGTATGACAGGACATCTGTTAAGACATCAGGGAATAACATAGTAGAAGGAGCTTTAGAGGGTAAAAACTGTCGAGGAAGACAGAGGCTGGAATACACCGAGCAAGTAATTGACGAGTAGGCTGAAAGTGCTTGTAACCTCCTCCTCACTTATCGGCCTTAATGACAGTGAGAAATTAAACCGCGTGTACCTAATGGGAATTTGGCAAAAGCAATCGTCACCGAAATTAATCTGTCGGTAAAGAGGGAGGAAAGGGTTACATCGAAATGAAAGGAAAAATGCAAATGAAACTGGTGGAAATTAATTTTTTAAAATGGGTAAAGTTAATAAAGAAAGTAAATGTGCGGCCGTTACGTTAACAGTTAACTAACGGTAAATAGATATTTGAGATTTGGGGAAAATTACGGTCGCCAGTCCTGTGGACAATTACTATAGGAACTTGAAAAGAAAGGTTATTGCACATATAATTAGCACTAGAAGCGTGGAAACTGAAGGTTGACACGTGTAGTGTGAAAACTGAAAGTTTGTGGGAAGTAATAAATTTCGCTACACTCTGACTTAATTTAGCAAAAGAGTTAATAAAACCGGAAAATTGAAAGTTAATTTAGTGACTGAAATTAATAGTGAGCTTTGTTTCTGAAGCACATCGAAATTCAACGAAATACGGTTAGTCTTGGGCTACCTCAACAATCATTTCAAAAGCTACTTGAATCTATGCAATTTAGAAATAAGAGATTTAACTTTGAACTTGAATTAAATGATTCTGAACAAATAACAATAGTAAAATTTAGTACGTACCAAGCTGAGCTGCAGTCACAGGTAAGCTAAAATACGGTAACAAAACTTGCACTCTTAATTTGTGCTTGTGTAATCTAAACTTTGTAGCCAGCTATGAATACCTTAACTGAACTTTGAAATTAAAGCAGTGAAATCGAATGATATTTCTTTAATGCTGGCGTTTGAATTTCAACGACACTCGGGTTCATTCCGGAAATGGAAGGGACCCTGCTTGGTAATGCAATTGGGACAATGAGAAACAAAGGTTCATGCTACGTTGCTGTAACTTAGTGAGAAAAATTTAACAGTTTGAAAAGCTGAGGTCTGCCATACAGTTCTAAAACTTTACGTACTACCAGTCTTCCTTGTTGGTTGAGTGAAGGTTTGAAGTTATCGATCTTGGAGGTGGCGACAGTCACTCAGTGTCGGCCGTCGCTGTTGCAGAAGCTTGATGTTGGCGCGCCTTCTCGACACAGCCTCCAGCCGAAACGGGCTCTTGATGTGTGCCAGCTAACGCTTCCCGTCCGCGACACCGTGTGAGAAACTATCATAGCAATTCGAGCGCAATTACATGCTGCCAAACCCCGAAAGCGCGGCAACTCGCGGGAGCGTCACTCAACACGCCTGCTCCACTGCACTACTCCAGTCAGACTCCCCTCTGCCCGCGCTCCCCGCGACAGAGTTAACACTAACAAATATCCTAAACACTTTGGTTCTCCACACGACCTATCGATGTATTAATTCGATAGCATAGTTTTCCCTAGGCCAGACCCAGCGTATAAATACAAATAATATTCACAAAACAAACCAATTATGGAAACCAATTATACGTCGACATAAATGCATATATATACAAATAGTAAAACAATTACAATATATAAAGGCACAGAAATGTTATATCTTCAGGTAACAAAATAAGGGAAAAAATTTATAGTACAATATATGGAAATAGGAGGATATGTATTTCTGGCGTTCCACGTGCCCCACATTGTCTGAGGATGTTCGTGTAACCTAAAGAGACTCATAAATGTCCCAAGAAAAAAAAAAACAGCGGAAATGCATATGCTCAAAACATCAAGAAATTTTAGCATTAAGCTAATTAACCATAAACCAATTTTAGACCATAATAATTGAGTGGAGACACTCCTAATCTTATTCCACTGTGTCTTCTTACACAAAAGAAAACAGGTCGACAACATATTAAATTCAAAAATCATCTAAATTCCTAACAGTATCTAGAAATGGAATACTATTTACAAAATAATCAGAGTACATGCTCATAAAAACAGGTAGATCAAAATACGCAAATTAATAATTAATTACATAGAATACACAATTTTATGTAACCTTTTCATAATTAATATTCTCGCCATGAGAGTCCACTTAACGCTAAACAAGAAAATAATATTCAGCATAAATACTGACAGCAGAATTCTTTCACATCTGTCTCCGGGAAGAAAAACTACTCCGCCTTCAGTACACGCAAGTACAAAGAATGCCGACAGCGGCACAAGAGCCGACAGCGGCACAAGAGCCGACAGCGGCTCAGCCTCGCTAGTATTGTTGCGCCCGCCTGTGCGGCACGCTTGATCTCACTCGCCCTGTGTAACGGCATTTCCAGAACGTCCGTTTCACTGAATTCTTTCGGAAAAACACACTCCCCAGTAATCTCAAGGAGTCCATTAACACTATCACAGTGGATAACTCAACACTGTCCATCATCACACGCATCTACTAGCCTGAAACTTAAAACAGCGTCGAAGTACATCGGCAATGACTAGTAAAACACACATTCATGAAATTTACAGCTAGTTACAAAATAACATTTACATTCCTTAATCTACTGCGACTCAGCTGAAAACTCAAAAAGCAGCTTGGATTTTTCTATTGATTTATAATTAGTTACTCTTAAATCATTTAATCAAAATTAATAACTTATTAATTACAACTTGTTTAATGACCTCTTGGTGAGGTAAAAGCATGGCAACCTAGAAAATCCTTAAATCATTCACTCTATTACATCCTGTACAAGTTACCCATTCTGTGGTATTAATCAATTCTTGGTTGGTACAATTTCAAATCTACAATGTTCTGTATACCTAATAGTTTTCCAGAGCTTGGATACTCCAAGCAATAAGCATTTGTGTGAGGTATACCAATGACTTTATATGGTCCATTATAAACAAACTTAAATTTAGAGATTTCATTGTCTATCTCGCTCGATTTCTCATGAGCTTTTAGAAGTACTAAATCTCCGATTGCAAACTTAGCAAAACGCGCTTTAGCGTCATGACGACGTATGCGAGCATAGGCTTTTAGCTTCATTATTTCTCGCAAACGATCTTTTTTCGTACCAATACTAATGTCAATCTGTGGAGGGAATTTGATTATCTCTTCCACAAGTCCCGGTTTGTCTGAAAACACAATCTTATTCCTCTTTGCTCGTGTGTTACGTTTGACACACCATCTACAATACTTTCCAATTCACTTTCTACACTATTGTCAATGCCGAGATTCCTCACGTTACAGTAGTTCAAATTCATACCTACGTCAATGGCATCTAGCCAGTTAACAATGTGTATAGGCTGGTATTGCCTATGCACACCATCTCCTGCCTCGTCAAAACTAACTACTATTGTTTTATCTTGTGACATACATGTCAAAGTTTTGCTTTCGCACTTAATCACTGCACGGTACTTTAATAGCCAATCTAATCCGATAATTACTTCCGTAGTTAAGTCTGGCACGACGACAAACTCTTGTTCAAATTGTGCCCCACATATCTCGAAGTTGACAAAAATCTGTTTTGTGACCGGTTTACTGGCCTTCCCAGTAGCACCGATAATTTTCACTCCAATTACTGGCATAGCCACGATACCAGGTCTGTCTTTCAGTAACTCAAAAATTTTCCCAGATACAGCACTCAATTCTGCACCGGTGTCAATCAACACGTTTAGTTGTAGGCCGTGCATATTAACAGACACTACTATCTGTCTACACTTGTCCTTGACTGTTTATTTATTTTCCCTCAGTAAATCCTCGTCTATATCCAGGCCATTCCAGAAAAAACCACAAGGCTTTGATCCTAAATCCGGCTTATCTGGCGGCTTTTTCAGTCTCTGTTCACATACAGTTTTAATTTCAACGCCTTTGTCCTGAGGCTCAGTCTGTAGCTTCGCCTCCAATACCGAAACCATTTCCTGTAACTCGTCAACTAGTGAGTGTTGCTTTGCTATCAATTCACTAATTGTCACCTTCGTTGATTCCTCTTTGGTCAGATTGATCTCATCTGCCAATCTACCTGGAGGAATGTGCCCAGTAGTATCTGCAATTACTTCCTCTGGATCTGCGCAACCCACACTGCTACCGTCTGACCGTATAACGCCAGCTCTAACCTCATACATGCTGTAATCTACGTGCTTTTCTACCAATCGTGTCCGGCTATCACTAAAATTCTCGTAATCTTTCTCCTCAATACTTTCGTAATGTTTAAACTGGAGTTTTACGTCGGATGGGTCGGCTACTTCTACCACTACAACTTTCGGTAAGGTCTGCAGGCTAGGGCCAGAACTTTCCGTTACTACTTCAACATCCAATTCCTGCGGGACGAAACACGACGAATCTTGCTCGTGCTCCCCATTAACATCAACTATTTCTGATAAAAGTCTGCCGGTTAGGGCCAGAACATTCTGTCATTTCACAAACACTATCTTCCTGCGGGACGAGACGCGGCAAATCCTGCACGCGCTCCCCATAAACACTTCTCCCATATAGGCGCCTATAATCTCTTAGCTCGTCGTATAAGCGACCGAACTACCTTAATCAGACCTCATCACTCTCTGCATCCCCTCGCTCGATGACGGACGTGTTATCCCACATCTGATCTTCTCTCAACAATTGCTAATCATTCTTAAACTCAATCTCCATTTGCGCTGTGGGTGTTACAGTTGCCAATTTATAATCGATTTCCGGAACACTTCTTAAATTGTTCTCACTGACATTGAATGTATTTTCTACTGCCGTGTCTACAACTGATCTACTACTTCTGGGTGCACTCCTTTCACTTAACACTGGCACACTCTCCCGCCGTTGATTATTCCATACGGAATTTTCATAACGACGACACCTGGGTTTTCTACTGTTATAGGGCCGCCAAAATTTCTCCACGCCCGGTCGGCCCCTCACCGGCGGAGCTAATGGTTTCCCTGTCTCGTCCCAGCAGATCTGCTACCCGGATGCTGCTGGGGCGGCTTATCACACCCTCTGGCGTTATTACTATTCTGCGAAACCCGTATCACGCTAGTATGATACTGGTTTCCGTCATTCCTGTTATTATTTGCATTGTACCGATTGTCATTACGGCCCGAACCATTATTTTTATAGCTTCCATGGTTGCGGTATGCATTATTCCCATGGTTATCGTTGTTGTGGTACCCGTTATAGTTACCACGGCCTCTACCACTGTCGCGATTATTGCGCAAATTGTCCTCGTCTTCAACTCTTTCCAGGAAATCGTTGATTGTCTTGTAATTGCTTCCTGCGTAGCGTTTTGTATCATCTGGAAGCTTCTTGTAGAATTCCCAGACTATTTCGGATTCCGTGCGGCGATCACGCAAATATTCCAACTTGCGGATCCAGCCCTCACAAAACTCCTTCATCGAGGCGCGCGAATTCGCATCGAAAGGCCTCGATATGACAAATTCGCGCCAGACACTTTGTTGTTTTTCCTCTGACCAGTATTCAGCCAGAAACAAATTTTTAAACTCGTCAAAAGTCAGGTTCGTGATGTTGAGGTTTAAGCCCCAACGCTTGTCATCACCAGCCAACACGTGAATAACCGCATTAATTTTCCTCTCATTAGTCCATGATCTGGGTGAAACTCTTTCACAATTTTTAATGAAATCCGTCGCGTGTATACCGCCTTTTTTCAAGGGGTCGAACCGCTCCTCTTTCGTCAACAATTCCGAACTGTGTGCACAGATTGGCACATAGCTCTGTTTTTCGTCAAGTTTCTTTTCTAATTCCAAAACTCTCGTAATTCCTTGGCAAGTGGTTGTAGCAAGCGTTCCCACTTCCCTCTTTTTCTCTTCGCAGGTATTAGTAACCTTCCTCACTTTGGTATCTACTTCGGATACTAAAGCCTTTAAAGTTTCCACCTTCTTTTGATCCTCTTTTTTCACTAATTGAATTTGTCCCGTCACCTTATTCTCGATGATCGGAGCAACTGCTTCTCCTACACTTTTCTCGATTCTGATAATTTCGGAATAAAAACGAGTATTTATGCTCGCAATTTCCGCCTGAACGCCTATCATTTCCTGTTTAAGATGACCGATTTCGGTATCAATTACAACAATATCTTCTTTGATTTTATCAACTTTTGTGTTAACAACTCCAACATTGTTGTTAACAACATTAATAGCTTTGTTCTTATAGTCTAGCTTCCGTTCAATTTTTTCAGACTGAGCTTCTTGCTTGGCAGCCTGAGCTTTAATTTCTGCCGATTGACTACCAGTTTTACTTCCGTGGCGGCTTCCTCTTCAATTGTTCCTCCGTAATTGTCATCAACGGGTTCAGATTTGATTTTCACTTCCGATTCCGAAACATTTTCTAAAGTTTGGAATTCCATTTCTGCTCTTTGTTGCGTTTCGGCGGTCGCGTCTTTCATGCTAGCCGCCTGCCCCTGAACAATGGGTACCGCGGCGCGCGTTTCCCACTGTTCGACCGATTGTTCAGTATCCAAGTCTACCAAATTTTGGTAATTGTTGCCTTCACTCATTTTAATAATTTTCAATATAAATACCAAATCTCAAATCAATTTTTTTATAGGATTCCTCACACTAGTTATTCTCGCTGACGTAACTACCTGTTCGTAACCAGTACTCTGTTACGGGATTTCCACAATGCAAAATCCATGTCCAGAACAACCTCAAATCCGAAGATTGTCCTGTCACCAGGTCGCCACGTGTACCCTCCTCCTCACTTATCGACCTTAACGACAGTGAAAAACTAAACTACGTGTACCTAATGGGAATTTGGGAAAAGCAATCGTCACCGAAGTTAATCTGTCGGTAAAGAGGGAGGAAAGGGTTACATCTAAATGAAAGGAAAAATGCAAATGAAACTGGTGGAAATTAATTTTGGAAAGGGGCAATGTTACTAAAGAAAGTAAATGTGCGGCCGTTACGTTGACAATTAACTAACGGTAATTAGATATTTGAGATTTGGGGAAAATTACGGTCGCCAGTCCTATGGACAATTACTATAGTAACTGAAAAAGAAAGGTTATTGCACATATAATTAGCACTAGAAGCGTGACAACTGAAGGTTGACATGTGTAGTGTGAAAACTGAAAGTTTGTCAGAAGTAATAAATTTCCCTACACTCTGACTTAATTTAGCAAAAGAGTTAATAAAACTGGAAAATTGAAAGCTAATTTAGTGACTGAAATTAATAGTGAGCTTTGTTTCTGAAGCACATCGAAATTCAGTAAAATACGGTTAGTCTTGGGCTACCTCAACAATCATTTCAAAACCTACTTGAATCTATGCAATTTAGAAATAAGAGATTTAACTTTGAACTTGAATTAAATGATTCTGAACAAATAACAATAGTAAAATTTAGTACGTACCAAGATGAGCAGCAGTCACAGGTAAGCTAAAATACGGTAACAAAACTTGCACTCTTCATTTGTGCTTGTGTAATCTAAACTTTGTAGGCAGCTATGAATACCTGAACTGAACTTTGAAATTAAAGCAGTGAAATCGAATGATATTACTTTAATGCTGGCGTTTGAATTTCAACGACACTCGGGTTCATTCCGGAAAAGGAAGGGACCCTGCTTGGTAATGCAATTGGGACAATGAGAAACAAAGGTTCATGCTACGATGCTGTAACTTAGTGAGAAAAATTTAACAGTTTGAAAAGCTGAGGTCTGCCATACAGTTCTAAAACTTTACGTGCTACCAGTCTTCCTTGTTGGTTGAGTGAAGGTTTGAAGTTATCGATCGAGGAGGTGGCGACAGTCACTCATTGTCGGCCGTCGCTGTTGCAGAAGCTGGATGTTGGCGCGCCTTCTCGACACGGTCTCCAGCCGAAACGGGCTCTTGATGTGTGCCAGCTAGCGCTTCCCGTCCGCGACACCGTGTGAGAAACTATCATAGCAATTCGAGGGCAATTACATGCTGCCAAACCCCGAAAGCGCGGCAACTCGCGGGAGCGTCACTCAACACGCCTGCTCCACTGCACTACTCCAGTCAGACTACCCTCTGCCCGCGCTCCACGCGACAGAGTTAACACTAACAAATATCCTAAACACTTTGGTTCTCCACACGACCTATCGATGTATTAATTCGATAGCATAGTTTTCCCTAAGCCAGACCCAGCGTATAAATACAAATAATATTCACAAAACAAACCAATTACACATCGACATAAATGCATATATATGTTGTTGTTGTGGTCTTCAGTCCAGGGACTGGTTTGATGCAGCTCTCCATGCCACTCTATTCTGTGCAAGCTTCTTCATCTCCCAGTACCTACTGCAACCTACATCCTTCTGAATCTGCTTAGTGTATTCACCTCTTGGTCTCCCTCTACGATTTTTACCCTCCACGCTGCCCTCTAATACAAAATTGGTGATCCCTTGATGCTTCAGAACATGTCCTACCAACCGATCCCTTCTTCCAGTCAAGTTGTGTCACAAACTTCTCTTCTCCCCAATCCTATTCAATACTTCCTCATTAGTTATATGAGCTACCCATCTAATCTTCAGCATTCTTCTGTATCACCACATTGCGAAAGCTTCTATTCGCTTCTTGTCCAAACTATTTATCGTCCATGTTTCACTTCCATACATGGCTACACTCCATACTAACACTTTCAGAAACGACTTCCTGACACTTTAATCTATACTCGATGTCAACAAATTTCTCTTTTTCAGAAACGCTTTCCTTGCCATTGCCAGTCTACATCTTATATGCTCTCTACTTCGGCCATCATCAGTTATTTTGCTCCCCAAATAGCAAAACTCCTTTACCAGTTTAAGTGTCTCATTTCCTAATCTAATTCCCTCAGCATCACCCGACTTAATTCGTCTACATTCCATTATCTTCGTTTTGCTTTTGTTGATGTTCATCTTATATACTCCTCTCAGGACACTATCCATTCCATTCAACTGCTCTTCCAAGTCCTTTGCTGTCTCTGACAGAATTACAATGTCATCGGCGAACCTCAAAGTTTTTATTTCTTCTCCATGGATTTTAATACCTACACCGAATTTTTCTTTTGTTTCCTTTACTGCTTGCTCAATATACAGATTGAATAACATCGGGGAGAGGCTACATCCCTGTCTTACTCCCTTCCCAACTACTGCTTCCCTTTCATGTCCCTCGACTCTTATAACTACCACCTGGTTTCTGTACAAATTGTAACTAGCCTTTCGCTCCCTGTATTTTACCAATGCCACCTTTAGAATTTGAAAGGGAGTATTCCAGTCAACATTGTCAAAGGCTTTCTCTAAGACTACAAATGCTAGAAACGTAGGTTTGCCTTTCCTTAATCTTTCTTCTAAGATAAGTCATAAGGTCAGTATTGCCTCACGTGTTCCAGTATTTCTACGGAATCCAAACTGATCTTCCCCGAGGTCGGCTTGTACTAGTTTTTCTATTCGTCTGTAAAGAATTCGTGTTAGTATTTTGCAGCTGTGGCTTATTAAATTGATTGTTCGGTAATTTTCACATCTGTCAACACCTGCTTTCTTTGGGATTGGAATTATTATATTCGTCTTGAAGTCTGAGGGTTTTTCGCCTGTTTCATACATCTTGATCACCAGATGGTAGAGTTTTGACAGGACTGGCTCTCCCAAGGCCGTCAGTAGTTCCAATGGAATTTTGTCTACTCCGGCGGCCTTGTTTCGACTCAGGTCTTTCAGTGCTCTGTCAAACTCTTCACGCAGTATCGTATCTCCCATTTCATCTTCATCTGCATCCTCTTCCATTTCCATAATATTGTCCTCAATTACATCGCCCTCTATATACTCCTTCCACCTTTCTGCTTTCCCTTCTTTGCTTAGAACTGGGTTTCCATCTGAGCTCATGATGTTCATACAAGTGGTTCTCTTATCTCCAAGGGTCTCTTTAATTTTCCTGTAGGCAGTATCTATCTTATCCCTAGTAAGACAAGCCTCTACATCCTTACATTTTTCCTCTAGCCATACCTGCTTAGCCTTTTTGCACTCCCTGTTGGTCTCATTTTTGAGACGTTTGTATTCATTTTTGCCTGCTTCATTTATTGCATTTTTATATTTTCTCCTTTCATCAATTAAATTCAATATTTCTTCTGTTACCCAAGAATTTCTACTAGCCCTCATCTTTTTACCTACTTGACCCTGTGCTGCCTTCACTACTTCATCCCCCAAAGCTACCCATTCTTCTTCTACTGTATTTCTTTCCCTCATTCCTGTCAATTGTTCCCCTATGCTCTCCCTGAAACTCTGTACAACCTCTGGTTTAGTCAGTTTATCCAGGTCCCATCTCCTTAAATTCCCATCTTTTTGCAGTTTCTTCTGTTTAAATCTACAGGTCATAACCAATAGATTGTGGTCAGAGTCCACATCTACCCCTGGAAATGTCTTACAATTTAAAGCCTGGTTCCCAAATCTCTGTCTTACCATTATATAATCTATCTGATACCTTTTAGTATCTCCAGGGTTCTTCCATGTATATAACCTTCTTTCAGGATTCTTAAACCAAGTGTTAGCTATGATTAAGTTGTGCTCTGTGCAAAATTCTACCAGGCGGCTTCCTCTTTCATTTCTTAGCCCCAATCCATATCCACCTACTACGTTTCCTTCTCTCCCTTTTCCTACTGACGAATTCCAGTCACCCATGACTATTAAATTTTCATCTCCCTTCACTTGCTGAATAATTTCTTTTATTTCATCATACATTTCTTCAACTTCTTCGTCATCTGCAGAGCTAGTTGGCATATAAACTTGTACTACTGTAGTAGGTGTGGGCTTCGTATCTATCTTGGCCACAATAATGCGTTCACTATGCTGTTTGTAGTAGCTTACCCGCATTGCTATTTTCCTATTCATTATTAAACCTACTCCTGCATTACCCCTATTTGACTTTGTGTTTATAACCCTGTAGTCACCTGACCAGAAGTCTTGTTCCTCCTGCCACCGAACTTCACTAATTACCACTATATCTAACTTTAACCTATCCATTTCCCTTTTTAAATTTTCTAACGTACCTGCCCGATTAAGGGATCTGACATTCCACGCTCCGATCCGTAGAACGCAAGTTTTCTCTCTCCTTTTAACGACATCCTCTTGAGTGGTCCCCGCCCGGAGAACCGAATGGGGGACTATTTTACCTCCGGAATATATATACAACTAGTAGAACAATTACAGTATACAAAGACACAGAAATGATATATCTTCAGGTAACAAAATAAGGAAAAAGTTTATAGTACAATAGATGGAAATAAGAGGATATGCATTTCCGGCGTTACATGCTGAGATGAAGAGGTTGTTTTGGAGCAATTGAGAAGGTGACAGGTGGCTTCAAGGTATTTACGCCATGACAACTCTCCTTATTTTTACCTCTTGCTTGACAGTTGGAATGACACTAGCGCCGCTAGCGGCGAGAAAGTTATTTGTAAGATCAATGTTTGCTCTCAATTATTTTTCTACATAATTAACGGAATAGTTATTATATTTTTGTGTTCCAAGAATTAATACATTATAGAGGTATATGAAATATCGTGAAATAATTGTCATAAACAGCCTAATCTCACTGATTCAGTGACCTAAGCTTCATCTTAGTTAAGAAGAAATACTTTCGAATAATTGCATAAGTGCCGTTTATTTCATTGAAACCTAGAGAATGAAAACAAACGTTTCATGCATGAGAAGCATATACGAATACTCCTGTTGTTTAGGAGTGCGTAATTCCACGGCGACATGTACTAATAAAAGTTTCTCGTTCTTTCAGCCGCGTCAAGTGGTTTAAAATCCACGAGATTTCGGCCGGAAACCCACCCACACAGACCAATATCTACAGTCCGCCCCCGGTAGCTGAGTGGTCAGCGCAACAGAATGTCAGTCCTAAGGGCCCAGGTTTGATTCCCGGCTGGGTCGGAGAATTTCTCAGCTCAGGAACTGGGTGTTGTGTTGTCGTAATGATCATCATTTCATCCCCATCGACGAGCCAGTCGCAGATGTGGCGTCCAATCGAAAGACTTGCACCTGGCGAACGGTCTACCCGACGGGAGGCCCTACTCACACTACATTTACAATTTTAATATGTGCGTGCTAACAGCTATCACCATCCGACGAAGAAAAGTTCTGTTCAGAGGACCTTAGTGCTTAGAGGCGAAACCGTCTCAGATTCTAAAAACTTGCCGAAGGAACAGAGCCACTTATGGAAAGTATTCATGGAAAACGGCTACAACAATCGCCAGATTTCGCAAGATATCTTTCAGAAAATACGTAACTAGAAAGACTCCGAGGAGGCCTCGAAGAAGTTTGCGTTCGTACCTTTCTGTGGCTCAATAACAGGAAAGATAAACCGTCTCCTAAAGAGGCATGGTTCAAATGGCTCTGAGCACTATGGGACTTAACATCTGTGGTCATCAGTCCCCTAGGACTTAGAACTACTTAAACCTAACTAAGGACATCACACACATCCATGCCCGAGGCACGATTCGAACCTGCGACCGTAGCGGTCACGCGGTTCCAAACTGAAGCGCTTAGAACCACACGGCCCCAACGGCCGGCTGAAAGAGGCATGAAATCGATTCGGTCTTCAGGGCTTCTCCAAAAATTCGACAACTCTTGAGGCGTGTGAAGAACAACGAAGGCCTCAGAACGCCAGGAGCATATGAAATACCATGTGGGTGTTGGCAGTTCTATATCGGACAGACAGTGCGTACCATTGAACAGCGCTGTGTAGAGCACGAGAGATATTTTCGTCTGCGATACCCAGAGATATCAGCGGTATCAGAGCATGCACTAGAAAACGGTCATCGTATTGCATTCGATGAGACATCTATCACACGGACTAACAGATTTTGGGATAGCATAATAAAAGAAGCGATTGAAATAAAAATTTGTGACAACACGCTCAATAAAGACGACGGCCTGATGCCGGAGCGGGTACCACTGACGTCACGGAAGGCAGCGCGGCTATATAAGGGCGGCAGCAGCAACCAGAAGACAGTCACCACTTGACAATGGCCAAGGAGTATTCGGCTGAAAGCTCGTGTATTTTAAACCACTTGACGCTGCCGGAAGCCTGAGATACTTTTATTACTCCTGTTGTTGTCAGTTCTTTTTGTGATAGGCACTTTCTTTGACATATAGCACTGTTGTTGCAGTCTAATAATTCGAACATTCTTGCACATCACTCGACTCTCCGATACACAAATATTTTTCTAAAGGTATTTAGGCATACTCTTGTTTCAAAAGCGAATGTGTTGAAGATTCTTATCGTTTATGGCTCAGATGTGGCACGAATCGTGCAACTAATTTCTTCTGTGTAGGGAAACGGTGTTATTGCTTTGGCCGTTTATTGTCACGTCTGTGTAGTCTTCCTTTCATCTGCAGTTATGGTGGCTTATTTGGCACGTTTAATAATATAGGTATTGCATTCCATGCAAGCTTCCTACGTCAGACATTCACTGATTGGCTGGAAGTGTAGTGAAAAAGCTTCACGTTGCTGATAGGGCTACACCATGTCTTTCTGGAAAAGTTCAGGTCTTCTGCCGTTTACAAAACCATTTTTTGTTCTTAAAAGAAAATGAAGCTCTTCGCTAAATATCTATACGTTACAAGAGAAATTAAATAAATTATTCCGTAATGCATCGTTGCACATCTCACAGTGTCCCTAGGAACCCAAAGAAAGATAAATGCGGTGTATTTTTTGTTAGTGCCGATTTTTATAGCACTTCATACGCTCCATACGTTACAAATCAATATAAACGATAGTAATCTTAATCGTTCGATATCGTATTCAGAATATAGCTTTCTGTCCGATGCTGTCGCAGTGTGTAACAAACGTGAGCGGAAATGTGACTCTATGCGTTAGACCTTGTTATGCATACACTCATCAGCCAGAACATTATGACCACTGAGCTACTATCGATAGCCGCGCGGGATTAGCCGAGCGGTCTAGGGCGCTGCAGTCGTGGACTGTGCGGCTGGTCCCGGCGGAGGTTCAAGTGTGTGTGTTTGTTCGTAGGATAATTTAGGTTAAGTAGTGTGTAAGCTTAGGGACTGATGACCTTAGCAGTTAAGTCCCATAAGATATGAACATTTCTACTATCGGTATAAACCCGTCCAGATGACACCATCGTCACCTGAAAGGAATGACTGTTAGTCACACACACGTACGGCGCACATAGTACCAGCGAGCATGCTGTCCGTGTGTAGAATGGGGAAGGCGGGCGATCTATTTGAGTTTGGCGTAGGGCAGTTTGTGATGGCCCGGAGGCTTGGCACGAACATTTAGAAAACTGCATGACTTGTCGGGTTTGCGAGGACTGCAGTGATGAGTGTCTTCAACACGTGGAGAAATCAAGGTGAAACCACATCCAGACGCTGCGGGGTTGGGCGGCCACCCCTCATTGCAGATGTCGGACGTCGTAGGCTGGACGGACTGGTAAAACAGGTCAGGCGGTGGACTGTGGCGGAACTAGCAACAGCCTTTAATGCTGGGCAGAGTACAAGTGTGCACCGAACACTCCTACCGATGTACAAATTTTAATACCGCGACATGGACAACTTTGACTGGGCACGTGACCATTGGCATTCGATCTTGTCGCAGTGGCAGAGCGCTGCATGGTCTGATGAAACACGATACCTTCTTCATCATGCCGATGGGAGGACGCGAATCCGTCGCCTTGCAGCTCCGTGACGTCTGCACTGCAGGGCGGAGACAAGCTGCCAGTGGATCCATTACGCTCGGGGAACATTCTCGTCGGCATCCGCGCGTGCAATGGAGCTCGTGCAAGGCACCATGACGGCCAAAGAGTATCGTGAATTGGTTGCAAAACACGTACACCCCTCATGACGATCATGTTTCCCGTCGATAGTGGCATTTTTCAACAAGATAACGTCACAAAGCCAGGAGTGTTGTGTAGTGGTTCTAGGAACACAGTGACGAGTTTCAATTGATGTGTTTTGACCCCTCCCCCCACTAGCTTGTCAGATCTGAAACCGATCGAATACATCTGGGATGTGATTGAACACGCCGACACAGCTCCCCGAATTTTGTGGGAATTACGTGACTTGTGTGTACAGATGGGATGTTAACTCCATCCAGCGACCTACCAAGCCCTCATTGCTTCCATGCCACGACGCGTCGACGCTGTTATCCGTGCCAAAGGTGGCCATACATATAAGACAAGTCGAATTACAACGAACTTAAAAATCATAGATCTGGGTGATCAGTGTATTCTATGATGTGTACCAAAAATAATTTTTGTATTTACAGCAATTGCCAATGACAACTGCACACATTTCGTAAAAAATTACTTATGCTGATGACTTTTATGTATATATAAATTACGTAATCGTATTATTGCATGAACATTACCAAATGTTGTCGTTAGGATACCCTAGAAAACGTTACATATAAGGCAAGTCAAAATTCCAACGAACTGAAAAACCACAGATACATAAAACTCTACAACATACACTAGAACTAACTTACTTTATTGTTATAAGGAGCATGTGTGTTTTGCTATGAAGGGCACCGCCCGAAACTAGTCCGGTGAAACAAAAAACCTCACACAGCAGCTTTTGTCGAACACTTCATTAATACGATGAGGTATTTACAATTTGTACAAGCTGCAGAGCATCAAACTTACTAGACATTCTACATCTACATCTACATTCATACTCCGCAAGCCACCCAACGGTGTGTGGTGGAGGGCACTTTACGTGCCACTGTCATTACCTCCCTTTTCTGTTCCAGTCGCATATGGTTCGCGGGAAGAACGACTGTCTGAAAGCCTCCGTGCGCGCTCGAATCTCTCTAATTTTACATTCGTGATCTCCACGGGAGGTATAAGTAGGAGGAAGCAGTATATTCAATACCTCATCCAGAAACGCACCCTCTCGAAACCTGGCGAGCAAGCTACACCGCGATGCAGAGCTCCTCTCTTGCAGATTCTGCCACTTGAGTTTGCTAAACATCTCCGTAACGCTATCACGGTTACCAAATAACCCTGTGACGAAACGCGCCGCTCTTCTTTGGATCTTCTCTATCTCCTCCGTCAACCCGATCTGGTACGGATCCCACACTGATGAGCAATACTCAAGTATAGGTCGAACGAGTGTTTTGTAAGCCACCTCCTTTGTTAATGGACTACATTTTCTAAGGACTCTCCCAATGAATCTCAACCTGGTACCCGCCTTACCAACAATTAATTTTATATGATCATTCCATTTCAAATCGTTCCGCACGCATACTCCCAGATATTTAACAGAAGTAACTGCTACCAGTGTTTGTTCCGCTATCATGTAATCATACAATAAAGGATCCTTCTTTCTATGTATTCGCAATATATTACATTTGTCTATGTTAAGGGTCAGTTGCCACTCCCTACACCAAGTGCCTATCCGCTGCAGATCTTCCTGCATTTCGCTACAATTTTCTAATGCTGTAACTTCTCTGTATACTACAGCATCATCCGCGAAAAGCCGCATGGACTTCCGACACTATCTACTAGGTCATTTATATTTATATTCGCTACATTCGTAGCGATATAGCTTATTAAAAAGCGTAGAGCATATATTATCTCATAATTTTTTATGCAAGCAGCAAAATGTTAAACATTATAACAACAAGAAGCCATGAATTCACCAATGAAACACAGATACAGAAGAATAGATTCGAGTGGGGCGTGCGGTAGCGTTCTCGCTTCCCACGCCCGGGTTCCCGGGTTCGATTCCCGGTGGGATCAGGGATTTTCTCTGCCTCGTGATGGCTGGGTGCTGTGTGATGTCCTTAGGTTAGTTAGGTTTAAGTAGTTCTAAGTTCTAGGGGACTGATGACCATAGATGTTGAGTCCCATAGTGCTCAGAGCCATTTGAACCATTTTTGAAGATTCGAGTGAACAGAGAAATGAAAGCATTGAACTGACTTAAGATTACGTTTCCCCTAGGAATTCTAAGTTAAGGAATGGCAGCAAAGTTAAGACATAAGAGCTGGTGAGTAAACCAGGATATCACTCGTTCAGACTCTCTCCATCCAAAAAGTCAAAACAGCGTAAACAAAGCACTCTCGCCGACTGGTTGACGAACGCAATGCTCTCTCTCCGGATCGAAGAGGAAAAAATGTGGTTCAGGTACTCGGATGAGCAACCATTCCACCTACGAGGGTCATACTAAAAATAAGAAACGTCTGGATTTCCCCATCCCAGCCCCCTGCCCCCCCTCCCCCCCCCCCCCCCCCGCCCTAGCTTCCTTCTACCGTATCACAGATCTTCCTAATCGTTGGCTCCAGGAGCAGGACCGCTTATTTACTATTTATTGTATGATTTTAAAGTGTGTGACAAAATTAAGTGTAACAGCAATCGTGATATTCGTAGTGTATTATGGTTTGTGAATGCAGAAGTGGTTCGTTTTATCCAAATTTACGGACGGATGGACCTAAGTGACGTATATGGAAACAATTCATTAGATTTTCATTTCGGACCATCGAATATTCGTGATGAAGAGCGATGAGATCAACCTTCAATTGTGGCTGATGAACTCAAACCATGTAAAAAAATTCAAGAAATTAGACGTTTTACAATTGTTGGACTGAGTTTGTGCTATTCTGAAACTTCATGATCAGTTCTTTATGAAACTGACTGCTGTGATTTGACCTAGTGAAAAGTGTGTGCCAGATTCTTCGTTGTTTCATAGATGAACACGGAAAGCAACGAGTGGCAGCTGGAGCGACATTACTCGTTCAGTATGACAAGGGTGGCAAGGAGTCCTGAAGCCGAGCGTTACTCAACGGAATGACAACATAGACTAATCCCTAACAAAATGTAAAGAAACAAATTTAGAGCAGTGAAAATCTTATGACCACACTGTTTTGGAATAGAAAGGGCGTCCTGGTCATCGACCTTATGCCTAGAGGAGAGCTTTAATAGCAACGGTTTCACCGACTATGCTGCATCGTTCAAAAAAACGGCGTGGATTATTTTCCAGTGACAATGACGCATTATGCTTCTGCGCTGCATAGATGAAAGTATCTGGTTGACCACTTTCAGTGGAAAGTTATTAAATATCCGCCTTATAGCGCCGGACTTAACCCCGAGATACTCCCTACTTTTCCAAAATTGATGGACTTATTGACACACATATATTTTACTCATTTTATTAATGTTGATAGCTACTGTTTCTTCAGCACATGAATCGTTTTGTTCATTCTTAAACCAGATTCTCCATTGATTCACTGTGAAACAGGTATGTTCTTTGTCGTTAAAAATTTTAACTTCAATATATACATGCTGTTTCCGTAAGAACGTGCAAAAATGTAGCACGAGATAGAGAATGCGCCACTGAATAATTTTATGTAGGGAACCTGGGTTCGGAGAAGCCAGCTTAACGAGGTATGGAAGTACACTATGTGATCAAAAGTATCCGAATACCCCCAAAAACATACGTTTTTCGTATTAGGTGCTTTGTGCTGATACCTACTGCCAGGTACTCCATATCAGCATCATTAGTCGTCATTAGACATCTTGAGAGAGCAGAATGCGGCTCCGTGGAACTCACTGACTTCGAACGTTGTCAGGTGACTGGGCGTCACTTGTATCATACGTCTGTACGCGAGATTTATACACTCCTAAGCATCCCTAGGTCCACTGTTACCAATGTGATAGTGAAGTTGTGACATGAAGGGACACATACAGCACAGAAGCGCAGAAGACGATCTCGTCTGTTGACTGAGAGACCACCGACAGTTGAAGAGGGTCGTAGTGTGTGATAGGCAGTCATCTATCCAGACTATCACACAGGTATTACAAACAGCATCAGGATCCACTGCAAGTACTATGGCAGTTAGGCGGGAGGTGAGAAAACTTTGATTTCATGGTCGAGTGGCTGCTCACAAGCCACACATCACACCGGTAAATGCCAAACGAGGCCTCGCTTGGTGTAAGGAGCAAACATTGGACAATTGAACAGTATAAAAACGTTGTGTGGAGTGATTATCACGGTACACAATGTGGCGATGCAATGGCAGGCTGTGGGTATGGCGAATGCCCGGTGAACGTTATCTGGCAGCGTGTGTAGTGCCAACAGTAAAATTCGGAGGCGGTGGTGTTATGGTGTGGTCGTGTTTTTCGTGGAGGGGCTTGCACCCCTTGCTGTTTTGCGTGGCACTATCACAGCACAGGTCTACATTGATGTTTTAAGCACCTTCTTGCATGCCACTGTTGAAGAGCAATTCGGGGATGGCAATTCCATCTTTCAACACGATCGAGCACCTGTTCATTTTGCACGGCATGTTGCGGAGTGGCTACACGACAATAACATCCCTGTAATGGACTGGCCTGCACAGCGTCCTGACCTGAATCCTATAGAACACCTTTGGAATGTGAAACTTCCTGGCAGATTAAAACTGTGTGCCCGACCGAGACTCGAACTCGGGACCTTTGCCTTTCGCGGGCAAGTGCTCTACCATCTCAGCTACCGAAGCACGACTCAAGCCCGGTCCTCACAGCTTTACTTCTCCCAGTATCTCGTCTCCTACCTTCCAAACTTCGTGTTAGGCATCACCGACTGACGTCAATATCTCTCCTCAGAGCATCACTCCGTGAAGACTGGGCTTCCATTCCCCATGAAACCTTCCAGCACCTGATTGACGTATGCCTGTGAGTGTGGAAGCTCTCATCAAAAATGAGGGTGGGCCAACACCATACTGAATTCCAGCATTACCGATGGAGGACGCCACAAACTTGTAGGTAATTTTCAGGCAGGTGACCGGATACTTTTGATCGCTTAGTGTAAATTTGTCTACCGCTTTGTCTAGCATCATTGTTTTCCAACTTATTTAAAACTAACACGGGCACATATTTACACTGCTGTGCTGTTTATTTACATTTACATTCTTTATTTCGTGAGGGAGACAAAGAGGACGAGCCTGATTACAGGTTTTGTTTACTTTTCCTGGTTTCTTTGTTATACGGTATTTACATTGTCCCATGACAGAACGTGCTATGATTCAATGACAGACCCATTCACTATGCTGTGCTTTTCAGATTTACAGTATAATAGGATGGAGCAGTACCGGTACCGTATTTCCCGGTCACTGGATTGGAAGCGGAAGTCCTATCCCCTGGCCTGAGAGGTTACCTGACCTTAATCCCCTTGATTATTTGCTCTTGGGATATCTAAATTCACTTGTGTATGAGACTCCAGTGGATACGGAGATGGAATTAGCTGCCAGAATTGTAGCTGCCTGTGATGTGATTCGAAACACACCAGGATATTTATACGGTGAGTCAGAATTTTGTTCGCTGATGTCACTCTTGCATTGAGGTTGATGCCCATCAGTTTCAGTACGTTCATTGTGTCAGTGATGTTAACTAATGTAAATAAAAAAGTACATATTGCTGTAATTTAATTCCTACTATCTCCTTAAGCGAACTTCCCGATCTCTACCTCAACTTGATCAGCAGAGCATCCTCTACGTCCTGTTAAACTTTCGCAGGCTCTTACAGAAACACCGTGTGTATTACTTAAGACCAAGATCACAATCATAGAAATTCTAATAAATACACAACATAATTAAGAAAATTGAAGCACACAGAAATGAAGGAGGAAATGAAATGGAACTTCAGGTGTAGAGAGAGGAAGTGATACTATTTCAGTAATTGCAAAATCGAATCAAATTTGCATAGAACATGGCAGTTTCGGCCCATTTATCGATATGACGCTGCACACACTCTGCCCTAGATGCATGGACTGATTCATCTAGGAAGGTTTTCGTAAAGCTGCTGTATTCTGATGCAATCTGAGCCACAACTGCTGTAACTGGTCCGTGATTCCTGGATACTGATAATGGGGCAGACTTGACATCCTGTCTGGTCTCACACGTATCCTGTCAGTGACAGAAGTCGGGATCTCTCTAGCTGTACCGGCCTAAGTGGCTGTGCGGTTCTAGGAGCTGCAGTCTGGAACCGAATGACCGCTACGGTTGCAGGTTCGAATCCTGCCTTGGGCGTGGATGTGTGTGATGTCCTTAGGTTAGTTAGGTTTAACTAGTTCTACGTTTTAGGAGACTAATGACCTCAGAAGTTGAGTCCCATAGTGCCCAGAGCCATTTGAACCATTTCTAGCCGTGGGAGAACCTCAACATAACGCAAACAGTTCAAAAGGACACCTGCCAGTTGTAGGCGAATGTTGTACTGTTGAAAAATGACACGGCCGCGTGGGGTATCCGCGTGGTCTGGGGCACCTTGTCACGGTCTGCGTGGCTACTCCCCGCCGGAGGTTCGAGTCCTCCCTCATGGATGGGTGTATGTGTTGTCCATAGCGTAAGTTAGTTTTTTAAGTTAGATTAAGTAGTGTGTACGCTTAGGGACCGATGACCTCTGCAGTTTGGTCCCATAAGATGTCACCACAATTTTTTAAAACTGACACCGCGATACTGTCACGTGAGAGGTAACACATAACATAGCAGGACGTCCATGACGGGGCACGGTGCCATCAGAGCAGCCTCAGTCACTACCAGCTGTCTATCACATCTGAAGTCATACCCGATGGCTCCCGGCACCATGAGGCCGGAAGTAACGCCACTCTCCAAAACATTGGACGAATGTGACATCATCCCATGTCACCGCCTTACTCACCGAGGATAATAATAACATAATGCGGCACTACTCGTCGGCAGTCCATGCTCCCGTACTACGAAAACAGAAATGGGTCAAATGGCTCTGAGCATTGTGGGACTTAACATCTGAGGTCATCAGTCCACATCAAACCTAACTAACCTAAGGACATCACACACATCCATGCCCGAGGCAGGATTCGAACCTGCAACCGTAGCAGCAGCGTGGTTGCCGGCAGCGGTGGTCTCGCGGTTCTAGGCGCGCAGTCCGGAACCGTGCGACTGTTACGGTCGCACGTTCGAATCCTGCCTCGGGCATGGATGTGTGTGATGTCCTTAGGTTAGTTAGGTTTAAGTAGTTCTAAGTTCTAGGGGACTGATGACCGCAGAAGTTGAGTCCCATAGTGCTCAGAGCCATTTGAACCATTTAGTAGTGCGGTTCACGACTGAAGCGCCTAGAACCACTCGGCCACAACGGCCGGCTCCCATGTCACGAAAGCACCTGACGACAGCCTACGGTGCCTTTAGCCCTGTTGCTGCTAGTCTGTGATGAATGGGGTGAGATCACACAGAAAGTTACATGTCGTTCATCAATTGTTCTAGGATGGCAGGCACAAATGTGAAGTGGTTACAAAGTGCTTGGCGCACAGTACGGTCATCCTCCATTGTGGTGGTCACACGTGGTCACACATTGATGACGAGTATACTTGTCCTCCATTTCCCATGCAGTCCAACACTGAGCCACTGTCACATCCAAATACGCGCAAATGCGTATGTTCCGTGATTCAACCAGCTGTTCAAATAGAGACCCACAGTCAGGCTCCTTTCAAACTCTGTCAGATACCCATAACGCAGTCTCACGAGTATGCATCATCTCCGTGTCCTTCACAGTGAGCACTCAGCATATATCCTAAGAGGCCTTAAACAACTCTAATCACGAACAACACTAATGCATACGGGTGGCAGTTCTATCTTTTACCCTTTTACGAAGAATTGCAACTCTTATCATTCTCATACCCGCCGATGGCGTCAGGCAGGTGGCAAAAATGGCTTCTGGACAGATCTTATATTTACTCAGTGGTTCTGTAGTGCAAGACAATGTATAGTTTACAAAATTGTCTGTCTCCTTGTAGGTTCAAATGACTCTGAGCACTATGGGACGCCGGCCGCTGTGGCCTTGCGGTTCTAGACGCTTCAGTCTGGAACCACGCGGCTGCTACGGCCGCAAGTTCGAATCCCGCCTCGGGCATGGATGTGTGTGTTGTCCTTAGGTTAGTTAGGTTAAAGTAATTCTAAGTCTAGGGAACTGATGACCTCAGATGTTAAGCCCCATAGTGCTAAGTGCCATTTGAACCATTTGAACCACTATGGGACTTAACATCTGAGGTCATCAGTCCCCTAGAACTTACAACTATTTAAACATAACTAACCTAAGAACATCACACACATACAAGCCCGAGGCAGAATTCGAACCTGCGGCCATAGCTCTCGTGCGGTTCCGGACTGAAGCGCCTGGAACCGTTCGGCCACACCGGCCGACTCTCCTTGTAGCTTCCTATACTTAAATGATAAAACTTTTGTAGTTAGCAACATTAACTATATACGCTGTGTAGTACAACAATTCTACCAGCAGAAAATGATACAAAATTTTGAAAATTTTACAGATGTCGAAGTTTATTTTGAATTATATAATAACCCGAAGTAAGTATTAGGAGCTGGAAGACTGTTTTACCAGCAGTAAGGGAGGAAAGTTGATGATGATGTTTGGTTTGTGTGGCGCTCAATTGCGCAGTCGTCAGAGCCTCTACTAAGTCCCAATTTTGACACAGTCTATCTAGCCACTTTCGCGAATGATGATGATGAAATCACGAGGACAACCAGGCCGGGAATCGAACCCGGGACCCCGCAATCCAGAGTCAGCGACTCCAGCCACTAGACCACGAGCTGCGGATGGGGAGGAAAGTAAGTAGTAGACATGCAACAGTAGACATCTGGGCACTCCTTGGGAGCAGTTTGTAACTTAAGTTAACCGTTTATAAGTAAAAGACATCAAATGAACTCCTTACTTTTTATTGATTAGAACAAATTACATATGTCGAAGGAGTTTCTGTAAAATAAGTATGCAAATTCATATACACTCCAGGAAATTGAAATAAGAACACCGTGAATTCATTGTCCCAGGAAGGGTAAACTTTATTGACACATTCCTGGGGTCAGATACATCACATGATCACACTGACAGAACCACAGGCACATAGACACAGGCAACAGAGCATGCACAATGTCGGCACTAGTACAGTGTATATCCACCTTTCGCAGCAATGCAGGCTGCTATTCTCCCATGGAGACGATCGTAGAGATGCTGGATGTAGTCCTGTGGAACGGCTTGCCATGCCATTTCCACCTGGCGCCTCAGTTGGACCAGCATTCGTGCTGGACGTGCAGACCGCGTGAGACGACGCTTCATCCAGTCCTAAACATGCTCAATGGGGGACAGATCCGGAGATCTTGCTGGCCAGGGTAGTTGACTTACACCTTCTAGAGCACGTTGGGTGGCACGGGATACATACGGACGTGCATTGTCCTGTTGGAGCAGCAAGTTCCCTTGCCGGTCTAGGAATGGTAGAACGATGGGTTCGATGACGGTTTGGATGTACCGTGCACTATTCAGTGTCCCCTCGACGATCACCAGAGGTGTACGGCCAGTGTAGGAGATCGCTCCCCACACCATGATGCCGGGTGTTGGCCCTGTGTGCCTCTGTCGTATGCAGTCCTGATTGTGGCGCTCACCTGCACGGCGCCAAACACGCATACGACCATCATTGGCACCAAGGCAGAAGCGACTCTCATCGCTGAAGACGACACGTCTCCATTCGTCCCTCCATTCACGCCTGTCGCGACACCACTGGAGGCGGGCTGCACGATGTTGGGGCGTGAGTGGAAGACGGCCTAACGGTGTGCGGGACCGTAGCCCAGCTTCATGGATACGGTTGCGAATGGTCCTCGCCGATACCCCAGGAGCAACAGTGTCCCTAATTTGCTGGGAAGTGGCGGTGCGGTCCCCTACGGCACTGCGTAGGATTCTACGGTCTTGGCGTGCATCCGTGCGTCGCTGCGGTCTGGTCCCAGGTCGACGGGCACGTGCACCTTCCGCCGACCACTGGTGACAACATCGATGTACTGTGGAGACCTCACGCCCCACGTGTTGAGCAATTCGGCGGTACGTCCACCCGGCCTCCCGCATGCCCACTATACGCCCTCGCTCAAACGTCAACTGCACATACGGTTCATGTCCACGCTGTCGCGGCATGCTACCAGTGTTAAAGACTGCGATGGAGCGCCGTATGCCACGGCAAACTGGCTGACACTGACGGCGGCGGTGCACAAATGCTGCGCAGCTAGCGCCATTCGACGGCCAACACCGCGGTTCCTGGTGTGTCCGCTGTGCCGTGCGTGTGATCATTGCTTGTACAGCCCTCTCGCAGAGTCCGGAGCAAGTATGGTGGGTCTGACACACCGGTGTCAATGTGTTCTTTTTTCCATTTCCAGGAGTGTAGTATACAAAAGGATGGAATGGAGGAACGTGAGCGGTCAGTGTGTTAGACTCCAGAAGCTTGCTGGATCCAGGACCGTGGGTTGGCGACGTTGGCGTAGACGCCAGGGTAGTCGGCCTCGGCGCAGCCGACACCGAAGGAGACGATGCCCACCTGGGTGGAGCCGGACACCAGAGGACCGCCGCTGTCTCCTCCGCACGAGTCCTTTCCACCTCCGTTCACTCCTGCGCAGATCATGCGGCTGGTGATGCCGCCGTAAGCGCGGTTGCACGAGTTCCGGTCCACGATCTGGACGGTGACCGCCTGCAGAGTGTTGGCTGCGCTGCCGTCCTCGGACGTCAGACCCCAGCCGGTCACTGTGGCAGAGGTCCCAGCAGAGGGCTCCGACGAGGTCAGGCTTACGGCTTGCACGTTGGTGCCGAAGCTGAAGGCGTTGGAGACTTGCACCACGCAGACGTCGTAATCGTAGTCCCCGTAGTCCGCGTGGATGTAGCCGGTTGCTGCACTGTGGACGGTACCACCGCTACCTCTGGTAGAGGTGCCAGAACGAAGCTGCATTTGGCCTACGGCGAATCCATCCACACAGTGGGCTGCGGAGAGCGCCCAGGTGTTGCTGATGATGGAGGCGCCGCACATGTAGTTGGCGTAGTTTGGTGTTACAATCAGTGACTGCGTTATACAGATCACTGAAGAATTACTATGGTATCTCTTACAAAATATCATGTATGCACAACAGAACACATAGTTTACGCCTTGTAGACACTGAGTAGGGTTGTCTATGCAGTGTGCTTTGCTCATTGCGCATGTGACTAACATCAAACCGAAACAGTCACGTAGTCTATGTACTAGGGTGAGTCAAAAGAAAACCTTAAATTTGCAATAACAAATCGAAATTTAGTGCCGTTATGGTTCAAATGGCTCTGGGCACTATGCGACTTAACTTCTGAGGTCATCAGTCGCCTAGAACTTAGAACTAATTAAACCTAACTAACCTAAGGACATCACACGCATCCATGCTCGAGGCAGGATTCGGACCTGCGACCGTAGCGGTCGCTCGGTTCCAGACTCCAGCGCCTAGAACCGCACGGCCACTCCGGCCGGCAGCGCCGTTATCCTGTAACTTGGTAAGCGTGCTACAAACAGCGTGCAGAATGGCCTGTAGGTGGCAGCATAGTGCAGATGCACACATACCGTCGCAGTATCAGTATAAAGATGCCCCAACCCACTTGCGATTTGCGCCAGGAAAGAACAGCGTTCTGTTATTCGGTTTTTGCTTAGTGAAGGTGTGAAACCTATTGAAATTCATCGACGAATGAAGGTTCAGTACGGTGATGTATTTTTGTCACAGCAGCAAGTCACAGCTTTGTACCACTTCTTCACAATAAATAATATTCAAAAAAATATTTAAGGGTTTCATTTGACTCACCCTCGTACTAGGTGATTCAAAAGTGATGGCCCACGCGACAAAACCTATATTGGTGATTCAATAGACTTGGCCCATAGAACAAAGTCGTATTCAGGGATATGACAGGGACGATCATTAGCAGAAAAAATGTCAAGTAAACATGTGCCCTAAATGGCATACTTTAAGAGCTATGAGTACTCCATATTTGATATTGTGAAAGAGATCTCTTCTACTGCAAGCTCTTTGCTTTCCGTATTTAGGGAAGTAGTAGTACGGGCGAAAACAAGAAAAAAAGTCTATAAGACATGGGCTGTGTAGTGCACACCTTAAGAGTTATGAGGACTTGTTTGTCTTCACTATTGTGAAGCACGTGTCTTTTACTCAACAAGTGCTCGTAGTATGCACTTTACAGACAACGTTTACTGGACTTTTTTTTCTTGTTCTCTCACTGTCGAAAGCAATAAGCACGTGTTCGTCTTCGCTACTGTGAAACACATATCTTCTATAGAGGACATGGTGTAAAAAAGATCTGAGGATGGTCATTAAGGACTGAAACCGGTCATCGTCTAAAGAACTGATATTGTCATCAAAGACTAGAATAAAAAACATTTTACAGTTTTGGATCACTGTTTGCAAACGCGACTATGTAGCAGTTGGTGATCCATTCAAGTGATTCCCAAGACCGACAGCGCTTAGCTCCGGTGATCTCACGGGAATTGGTGTTAACGCTGCGGCAGAGCCGTTGGCACAGTATGATACAGTCTGTTGTAAAACTCAGAATGCTTCAGAAAACAGAGGATATACAGGGTGTTACAAAAAGGTAGGGCCAAACTTTCAGGAAACATTCCTCACATACAAATAAAGAAAACATGTTATGTGGACATGTGTCCGGAAACGCTTAATTTCCATGTTAGAGCTCATTTTACTTTCTCAGTATGTACTGTACTTCCTCGATTCACCGCCAATTGGCCCAATTGAAGGAAGGTAATGTTGACTTCGGTGCTTGTATTGACATGTGACTCGTTGTCTACAGTACTAGCATCAAGCACATTAGTACGTAGCATCAACAGGTTAGTGTTCATCACGAACGTGGTTTTGCAGTCAGTGCAATGTTTACAAATGCGGAGTTGGCAGATGCCCATTTGTTGTATGGATGAGCACGGGGCAATAGCCGTGGCGCGGTACGTTTGTATCGAGACAGATTTCCAGAACGAAGGTGTGCCGACAGGAAGACGTTCGAAGCAATTGATCGGCGTCTTAGGGAGCACGGAACATTCCAGCCTATGACTCGCGACTGGGAAAGACCTAGAACGACGAGGGACTTAACATCTGAGGTAATCAGTCCCCTAGAACTTAGTACTACTTAAACCTAACTAACCTAAGGACATCACACACATCCATGCCCGAGGCAGGATTCGAACCTACGACCGTAGCGGTCGCGCGGTTCCAGACTGAAGCGCCTAGAACCGCTCGGCCACCTCGGCCGGCCTGAAAGTTTGGTTGTACCTTTTTGTAACAGCCTGTATAATAAGTTTTGTCATAGTTTTGATGATAATAGAAAGAGCTGGTTTTGGGTTTGGATTTCGTCCTATATCGTGGACAGACGTCATCTGCATGGCATACTACAATAGAAGTACATGGATAACAGATTAAGGAGAGGTAGCAAGCTGTGCCTCCTGCACTAGGACTCACATGGTGAAGTAGAGCTGCCACGGATACTGGGAGATGCTGACAGAGGAACCACCGACGATCCGACCATCCAGCCGAGGCCTCCAGGGCTTTCTCCCCTGGATGGGCTTCACCAGGGGAGAAGTAGCGGCGCCACAGAGCGCCACCGCCAACAGTACGACCAAACTCCACGATGGACGTATGGTTTGTGGAGGCTCTAAGGCGATCTAATGTTGCCAGACTGAATTTGTCATCGTCATCGTCGCCGTACTGTTCGTGTTTGTTCTGAGACTAGACCATGACACAATTGTGACTTCCTTTGTCTCCTTGGCGCCATTGTATGGACGCACCGATGTCGATAAGTTAGGTCTGTCAAAATCCCATGTAGGGGATGTATTTCGTCGACATATGGGGGCCCCAGAACTACGCCGATGGAGGCGGTTATTGGCGTCGTAGCTGTACACACAATTGACTTGCAGATAGGAGAGAAGATGCTGTACACTAGTTGCAGAGAGGAAACATGGGAAAGGTTGTAGAAAGTGTGGGTGAAACATTTCACTGGTGGCAAGGTTTAAACAGATGGATGGATGCTTTACGTTTGCGGTACAACAAGCAACGGGTATTCTCTGTCTTTCGAACTGATTTATTTTGAGCATCGACACTAAAAACCTAGAAATTTTAGTGTGTTTTCTACGACGTATACGTGCTCATGCGTTACTCTATAGACTTTATTTTTTTGTTTTAAGGACACTTGGTACAGGACGTAACTGTTAGTAATATCTAAGTATCACTGTGGGCCCCAGTGTACAGTGTTCATGAAGTTTAAATTAACTTTTAGTTGTTTTAATACATGGGGCCTTCAATAAATACCGCAACCCATTTTTTTCTCGACTAATTTCGGGTGAAAAAAATGCAGAGTTTGTTGCGGAACATAGTGGAATATTCCCGCTTCAGCCCCTTTAGTTCAACTTCAGCCCCTATAGTTTAATGAAATTTCAGTAGGTGCCTGCGCAACACGTAACTTTCAAAACAGTGTCTGTAAAGGAGGTGATACCAAGAGAAGAGTTGTCACTGAGATCCTTTTGAGAACCAGAGTATCTCACATATTCATAGGCGCCACCAGAATGTCTACAGAGACCTCGTAGTGAACAAAGTCACGGTGAGTCGTTGGGCTAGGCTGCCGGCCACACCACCTCTCCTCCGAGAAAGTATCTAACAACCGCGCTCTCAGCCGTTGATGTCCTCCCTCACGGTGCAACAATCAACTCAGAAGTGTATTGTGCTTACCTGAGGATAGCACAATACACATCTGAGTTGATCGTTGCACCATGAGGAAACTGAAGGAACGACTCCAGCACGCCCGTCGCCACAAAAATGCAAACGAACTTCTCCCTCTCCATGACAACGCAAGGCCTCAAACACGTCTGCGCACGCGAGAGCAACTAACGAATCTTTAATGGACTGTTCTACGTCATCCACCCAACAGCCCGGATCTCGCACATTCCGACTTCCATCTGTCTGCCGCGGGAAGCAGTGCGTCGATAAAGAGGAGGTTATTGGTGCAGCAAGACCTTGGCTCCGAAGACGACCGGTACAGTGGTACCATGAGGGCATACAGTAAGGCGCATAAGGCCGTCGCATTGAACAGAGATTATGTTGAAAAATTGTGTTTTGTAGCAAAAAGAGTGGGAAATAATATGTTGGATCGGAATCCTCAATAAAACCAATCCGCTTTAGAAAAAAAGATGTGCTGTTTCACTTACCGTACGCCCTCGTACAAACGTTTCATCTCGGCTGCAGTAATTTGTAGTAATTTGTAATTTCATTAGCCTAGCATTCATTTATTTTGAACTTTCGGGAAGTCTGATGCCGTTATTTTACTTACTGAGCTGAACCAGTCAGACGCAACCAATTCCTCCAGACGATGTAAGCTGTAGACCATAGTTTTGTTGCGTTCCAGTTCAGTGCAGTTCAAGAGATAGTTATTGTGTTATTGAGTTATGTCGCAGCGTTGCAAAAATTTTATTAGATGTGAAAGTGCCACTTATGTTTTAATTTGAAACTGGCATTCAATAAATGTGATTAATGTAAGACCTATGAACGAAAATCACTATTGTCGCATGAATATAACCCCATTGCAACACCAAACGTGGTGTCACCTGACCATGCCTTCTGGTGATGTAACAACACCAGACGACGTGATCCTTTTAACAAGTGACTCATACAGCACACGCGGAAACCGTATCTCTTGCCCTGGTCGACAAACTTACATCGAAAATGAAGTGCGCAGCACTTTTGTTAAAGAGATGATTTATTTTTCGTTTTGTCGATTTCAGGCTCAATTCCCTCACAGAGGCCCAAAAAGAATCTGTCCTGTTTACGCAGGCTCAAGTCATTTCAAAAGCAAGCAGTCAATGTTGACAGGCATCTCCATGCTGGGACGTAAACCGGCGTCTAGCTCACGAAAATGCGGCTCTTCGTGTTGGTACATGATTCGTAGGGAATGTTCTTAAGCCTTCATTATTTTTTGAATGTTGAGGGGTGCTTAACCAACTGACTGTTATTTTCATAATAAATAATTACATCCATTAGGTTGCGAAATAATTGTTACTATTCGTTTACAAGAAAGTAAGTGATTGTACAACATGTTCCATGGTTTTTGGGTAACACAGTGTCATAAAGGTTAAACACTTCGCATTATATGAGTGGAATTACACTCCTGGAAATGGAAAAAAGAACACATTGACACCGGTGTGTCAGACCCACCATACTTGCTCCGGACACTGCGAGAGGGCTTTACAAGCAACGATCACACGCACGGCACAGCGGACACACCAGGAACCGCGGTGTTGGCCGTCGAATGGCGCTAGCTGCGCAGCATTTGTGCACCGCCGCCGTCAGTGTCAGCCAGATTGCCGTGGCATACGGCTCTCCATCGCAGTCTTTAACACTGGTAGCATGCCGCGACAGCGTGGACGTGAGCCGTATGTGCAGTTGATGGACTTTGAGCGAGGGCGTATAGTGGGCATGCGGGAGGCCGGGTGGACGTACCGCCGAATTGTTCAACACGTGGGGCGTGAGGTCTCCACAGTACATCGATGTTGTCACCAGTGGTCGGCGGAAGGTGCACGTGCCCATCGACCTGGGGCCGGACCGCAGCGACGCACGGATGCACGCCAAGACCGTAGGATCCTACGCAGTGGCGTAGGGGACCGCACCGCCACTTCCCAGCAAATTAGGGACACTGTTGCTCCTGGGGTATCGGCGAGGACCATTCGCAACCGTCTCCATGAAGCTGGGCTACGGTCCCGCACACCGTTAGGCCGTCTTCCGCTCACGCCCCAACATCGTGCAGCCCGCCTCCAGTGGTGTCGCGACAGGCGTGAATGGAGGGACGAATGGAGACGTGTCGTCTTCAGCGATGAGAGTCGCTTCTGCCTTGGTGCCAATGATGGTCGTATGCGTGTTTGGCGCCGTGCAGGTGAGCGCCACAATCAGGACTGCATACGACCGAGGCACGCAGGGCCAAAACCGGGCATCATGGTGTGGGGAGCGATCTCCTACACTGGCCGTACACCTCTGGTGATCGTCGAGGGGACACTGAATAGTGCACGGTACATCCAAACCGTCATCGAACCCATCGTTCTACCATTCCTAGACCGGCAAGGGAACTTGCTATTCCAACAGGACAATGCACGTCCGCATGTATCCCGTGCCACCCAACGTGCTCTAGAAGGTGTAAGTCAACTACCCTGGCCAGCAAGATCTCCGGATCTGTCCCCCATTGAGCGTGTTTGGGACTGGATGAAGCGTCGTCTCACGCGGTCTGCACGTCCAGCACGAACGCTGGTCCAACTGAGGCGCCAGGTGGAAATGGCATGGCAAGCCGTTCCACAGGATTACATCCAGCATCTCTACGATCGTCTCCATGGGAGAATAGCAGCCTGCATTGCTGCGAAAGGTGGATATACACTGTACTAGTGCCGACATTGTGCATGCTCTGTTGCCTGTGTCTATGTGCCTGTGGTTCTGTCAGTGTGATCATGTGATGTATCTGACCCCAGGAATGTGTCAATAAAGTTTCCCATTCCTGGGACAATGAATTCACGGTGTTCTTATTTCAATTTCCAGGAGTGTAGTTTGTGTAGAACAAGAAGTGGTTGCAAGTGTACGAATAAGCTTTCCATAAGCTGGAAAGTTAGCGAAAGGCTCAAGAACGAGATCCGTCCAGAAACGTCATAACAACAATGTCGTCGCAAGTAAACGGTTCCAGATGAGAACAGTATAGGAAATCCAGGGAAAATATGTAGTTTATCCATCTGATTCTAACGGGCTTGCTTATTTCATCAACGAAGAAAAGTCAGTTGTTAGACACATTTTTAGTACTAGACGACACATGTTGGTATGTTGTATTAACGCCCATCACGTGTTCGTCATACCTCTGCTGCTATTGTCTGACAAAAAAGATAAGAGTATGCAGGGTGAGTATTCAGATACACGATTATTTTGGCATTAGGGACAGTTGGTCTCTGCTAGATCATTAACCAATTAATGATTTGCACCCCACTCACCTTCGCATCTGTAATAACATCTTCATAATAGTGAAAACGCCTGTATTACTCGATTTCAATAACACGAAAGAATCTGATTTAAGCAGGCCCCTACGTAGAAAGGTTCAGTTGTGTGTGAATTCCTAAGGGACCAAACTGCTTACGTCATCGGTCCCTAGACTTACACACTACTTAAACTAATTCTAAGAACAACACACACACACACCCGCCCTAGGGAGGACTAGAACCTCCGACGGGAGTGACCGCGCAGTCCGTGACATGACGCCTCGAACAGCACGGCCACTCCGCGCGGCTTGTAGAAAAGTAATATGAAGAGATTGTCGATGCTGCGAGAACAGCTCTGCAACATAGCGACGTTGCATTTACTGGACCCATACAATAGGTGTATATCGGTCGATCCTTCACTGGTAAACCTACCTATACAGCTGTTTATCACTGTTAACATACAACTGATACTGCCGGAATAACAAACGTGACATATAACCGAGCAGTAATGAAGGTAAGCTTGTGGGCGAATGATGAAGTGGGCATTACCATTGTCAGCAGCAAGCGCCGTGAGAGAATCGAACGACTTCGTTTCCAAACAATATACCAGCGTGTGCCGTCGACAATTTCACCCTTTTGCAGATACGTTGTCCAGTCAAACTGATGTGACCACGTCCTACATTCGACGTCAACGGACAGTAGTCACTCACAGTGGGCAGGTGGCAGCACTAGCAGAGGATGGCGTATGGAGAGTTTCTAGGGGACGCAGAAAACAATGCATTGTCGTAACGCGGGAACGGAGCGATTTGTCTTAGGTCCCAAAAAGCGTGATCATCCGGTTTCGGGCCAAGGGTGGAAGCATTTCCGAAATGACAGTTCGTAAGCTGTTCGCGTGCCGCCGGGTTAAAGCGGTTAAAGAATACTGTGCACGACAGAATGGCTCTATCCACAGTCGGCGCTGAGGTAGTTGTGGTGCATCACGGGTTAACGACAGCTGCGGAGATACGTACGGGCAAATAATCGTGCAACTGATGAGCAACTAATTGCGCAGACGTTGGCGTGTACGGCGTGAACGTGTGAAAACAAACGACCTGCAAACAGGTGGGAGCGTTGTGGTCTGAGCAATGTTTTCGTGGCATTCCCTGGGTAAAAAACAAATAATCGTATGGCATTGTTGACCGGGAGGTTCCATGCGGCTTCGGCAGCCGTGTTGCAAGTCCTCTTTAGCTGACGCCACTTTTTTTTAATTCCATTTTGCTCGTTGTTGATCGTTGTGTTTGTTCGTTGCGGACGTCACATGACATCCGGTAAAGTTCGGTTGTTGATCGTTTTACTCAGTTTTTTTTATTACAGAGGCCAACCTGCTCTCTGACCGAACACGCTGAGCTACCGTACCGGCTGTCTTCGGCGACTTACGGGTCAATCATGATGAAAATCACACACCACCCCAGTGCCCTGCCGGGAATCGAACCCGGGGCCCGTGCGTGGTAGGCGCAAACGCTAGCGCTACGCTACGGAAGTGATATCATTTTGGAAGGCACGGTGTTTCTACACAAACACGTACCTATCCTTGGGGGCATGTCCACTCCTACACGCAGTTTGTTTTCCTCTGGCACGATGACCTCTACCGGTAGGACAATGCAACACGTCACACACCTCTCACTGTACGTGCGTGGTTCGAAGAGCACCATGGTGAATCTACTGTATTCCTATAGCCACCAAACTCCTCCAATTTAAACCCATTCGAGAATCTGTCAGACCACCTCAATCGGGCTGTTCGATCTATGTACCTTCAGACACGAAACCTAGCGCAGCTGGCCACTGCACTGGAGTCGGCGTGGCATCACATCCCAGTCGGTACCTTCCACAGCCTCAATGACTCTCTTCCTGAACGTCTCGCACTGCAAAAGGCTGTTATTCATGCTTCTGATAGGTGGTCACATTAATGTGACTGGGTCACGTATTTTGAGGGCAGTACAAATATCAAGATAAATTACGGTAAGAAATGAAAATAATTACAATTACTCTGTAATAGCCACCGGATGCCGTACGTTCCTTACATCGAAATACCCAGAAAATGTGCTTGAATAACAACCGAAATTTTGGCGATAGAGTTCGGGTACGACCTAATAGTGCACACTTTAGTCAGTCTCTGTCCTGGCGGTAAGTGCACAAAAGTTGCGAAATTTTGTCACTTGGCGCCAGGTTCACTTCTGAAACTAATGTCTTGGATTGAGTTGCGTAAAGCTCTTTATCACACTCGGGTTTTCGATTTGAACAGGAAGTTTCATAATAAAACAGTAATTATATGATAACCTTGTAGCCAAAGTCATTATTTCATTCATTCTTTCTTTAGCACGTATCAGTTGACTTTCAAAACGAGGAGATATCTGAAGCAACCTCATAACTTCTGAATGGAATCTACCATTCACAGCTACCTTTCAGTTGTGTGTGCACTGAGGTACAATTCTTCTGCAAAGTTTTGTTCCAAACAGGAACTCTAAACTCGGTCACAGGTAGTGCTATTTCAAATAAGCTTGTTGACCATGCCTCAGGAACTGACTCAGAAAGTCAATCTGTGGTGACATTCTTTTAACTCTTCCAGATTCCACATTAGGATCGACCAATGAGAAGTCTTTGGAGAGTTCATTGTTTCAAATGTATAAAAAAAAGTGTCTGAACGACTGTATATTGATGCGGAATCGTTTGTACAGTTCCTACTAATATTTCGGGAATAACACATTAGAATAGCTGACATAAATTGTTCGTTCCGTAGATTTATAGCGAGAAAATTTTCGAATATCTTGCTAATGACAGAAAAACAGAGTACACCGGTCAGGTAGGCCGTGGTCCACCACTCTACATGTCATCCTCGAGGTCAGTTGCTTCAACGACTGTTGTTACATGGACTCTGCATCACATCCTCTTCCTGTCTGGTTGTTGTTGATACTAATGGCTGTTAAGAAATCATGTCTCGTTCCAAAATTGTACCTTGATTTAAACTTAATTAATTAAATAAAGATTACGTCCAGACTGCTCTTTCCTACTTAAATTGCTTTCGGTCTCGTAAGTTTCTGTTGCTTTAGTATTTAGCTGATGTATTATCTGGCTGATCATAATATTCTGGATGATCAGCAGTTACCAGTAACGCATGGAAATCGGTTTCCAATACAGGCGAAGGGTGGGCGTAACGGACAGCTCAAGTTTTGGGGATTTTTAAGCTAGGTTTAAATTGATCTAGAAACTCCAAAATAACCGTGTGTACAGTCACACTATCGTCCTACATAACTGATTTTTTTTTTTTCATTTTCATTGGACAAAAGCAAAGTTCCTAAATAATCAATAAATCTAAAAATACTCTAGTCGCCATTGCACTCGACGACAAGGGTCATAATGGCTCCATAGCTGCAAAGGGTTAAATAAATTGGGAAAACGAGTTTAAACTTTAAAAATGTATATTCAGAGAAAAAATAACTTATTTATAGTAAAAATTACATGTTCAGCGTAAAATATTAACTACATAATATAATGTGAATTTTTTCAAGAAAATTTAATCAGAAAAGTAATCTACGAAATTTCTAGGCACTGTTTTCGTATTAATAGTCATTTCCATCTTCGCCAGCAGCAGTGCACTGTTCGTGGAGAAACATGGCAAGAGCTGGGCGCTGGACCCCAAGCTGTGTTACAAATCTTTTGCGGAAACCAGCCATCCATTCTTGTCAAGCCATTCTGGTCTGCTTACTAAAAGTATGAATATTATTCCTCTCGTCTAGTTCAAATAGTGCGTATCTCACATCCTAATCTGTCATGCCGAAAAGTCTTGTCTCCAGCAACAGAAAATGGTCTTCAGTTTCCTTTGCTAGTTTTGTGGTACAAACAGACTCAAACCCTTTTGATGTCTTCTTCTTGCCAGCAGCTCGATGATTTCTCTTCAGAACTTTCCTCTTCAACGTATTTCTTGCACTCGATAGGTGGTTACAACCAACTGAGGGTTCCGGTTGGTGTGTAGAACCTATGAAAGTGGGCACATACCATCAGACTTTCGGAAAAATATCATCCACACAGTTCAGAAGACAGCAATTGTAGGTAAGTGCGAGAACTATCACACAATCTCCTCCATGCATCCAAGTTGCTAACAAGAACATACTATAACAAGGAAACCCTTGTCTGCGGGATCACAAATGCCAATGATGTTTACGGCATTCGATGCCCCACATATTGTCTACCACGCAACCATAATATTGGCTGCTAATGACAACAGAGGGCGGGACTGGAGATATCCAGCGTTGAGCACAAAGTGAGGCTACGCAGCTTATTTGAACTGCGTAGTCGACGAGTAATTCACAACAGTGCTACAGTGCTAGTGGAGTTGATACAAAGAAGAGCAACGTCAACGATAAACGAAGCAAACATCGCATTGTATATACAACAACATTTTCCTAAGTTGACTTTAATCAGAGATGAAACCAAGGAGTTTCACAGAGTAAGAAAGATGTGGTTCAAAATGGTTCAAATGGCTCTGAGCACTATGGGACTTAACATCTATGGTTATCAGTCCGCTAGAACATAGAAGTACTTAAACCTAACTAACCTAAGGACATCACACAACACCCAGTCATCAAGAGGCAGAGAAAATCCCTGGCCCCGCCGGGAATCGAACCCGGTAACCCGGTCGCGGGAAGCGAGAACGCTACCGCACGACCACGAGCTGCGGATGAAAGATGTGGCAGATGAAATATTAGCGTTTCTGCAAGATGTGTTAGCGGAATGTGTGTTGTCGTATATGGTTGACTGTGCGGACAATGTATATGAGGAGTACAGTTACGACGATACTTTCTTAACAAGTGAAAGTGATATTGAAACAGATGTCTAGCGCAAATCCCGTCTCCAGTGAAACGTAGTAAAGGACAATTGTCGTCCAAGGGACAAGAAATAAACATGATTACTTGCATGGAAGATGATCCGTAGCATAGTAAAAAACAATTTTGAACAATATCGTGTAAGTCTGCAGCAATATGACCGTGTAGCGCATAAGAAAAACTACGAATATTCAAAGGAGAATACGGCGCACTTGTTACAAAAACTGGTGTTTGTAAGTTTCAGTGATTCTGGATACAGTTGACAGAATGTGCATGACAGTGACTTACTATGTTTTGCACATCAAATTGCGCACGACATAGATTACAGTGATTTTAGGGGAAGCAGTGGATGGTTGCATAGATTCAAACAGTGTTACAGAATTGGAAACCGTAAGATAAACTTTCAAACAAAGCGCTAACTTAACGACGCACAACAAAATGGTTCAAATGGCTCTGAGCACTATGGGACTTAACATCTGTGGTCATCAGTCCCCTAGAACTTAGAACTACGTAAACCTAACTAACCTAAGGACATCACACACATCCATCCCCGAGGCAGGATTCGAATCTGCGACCGTAGCAGTCGCGCGGTTTCGGACTGAGCGCCTAGAATCGCTAGACCACCGCGGCCGGCCGACGCACAACAAACTGTGGAATCCGCCCAAAAAATTGTAAACACGTAAAACAAATTTACCCCTTCGTTCAATAAGGACTTTGTTTTCAACTCCTACCAGACGGGATTTCAAGAGGAAATGCTTATGAAAGGAACTCTGGAAATTAATTGTTCAAAAATGGTTCAAATGACTCTGAGCACTATGGAACTTAACAACGGAGGTCATCAGTCCCCTAGAACTTACAACTACTTAAACCTAACTAACCTAAGGAAATCACAAACATCCATGCCCGTGGCAGGATTCGAACCTGCGACCGTAGCGGTCGCGCTGTTCCAGACTGAAGCGCCTAGAACCGCTCGGCCACAACGAAATTATTGGTACCAAGGGAGTTGCATCAAGGTTAACTAACATCAACGCCTTAACACATTCTTAGACAATTATGCCGACTTTTAATCTGGATGATAAACTGGCTGAAAAATTATTTATTATGCCGTGAGAAGTTGGAGGTACTCTGCGCCCCACGATTCCTTCTTGTGTGCGAAATCTTGGAGGGGTGGTAAGGAATATTTACGTCACAGCAAGCAAGAGTTGGAAAATGGGCGTAAAAAAACTACAACTATGGTACGAGAACTGCTATTGGCGAGTGGCTGGTCAAAATAACTTGCTTTTACTTGATTCCTGATCTGTGTACAAACATGATACGACTTTAGAGCAACCTATGTCTCCTGAGAAGCGTGTGACTTTGCAATTCTTACCACTTGGAACCAATGGACAAATTCAGCTTCTTAATGTACGCTACTGGCCATTAAAATTACTACACAAAGAAGAAATGCAGATGATACGCGGATATTCATTGGACAAATATATTATTCTAGAACTGACATATGATTACATTTTCACGCAATTATGATGCATACATCCTGAGAAATCAGTACCCAGAACAACTAACTCTGGCAGTAATAACGGCCTTGATACGCCTGGGCAATGAGTCAAACAGAGCTTGATGGCGTGTACAGGTACAGCTGCCCATGCTGCTCAACACGATACCACAATTCATCAAGAGTAGTGACTGGCGTATTGTGACGAGCCAGTTGCTCGGCCACCATTGACCAGACGTTTTCAATTGGTGAGAGATCTGGAGAATGTGCTGGCCAGGGCAGCAATCGAACATTTTCTGTATCCAGAAAGGCCCTGCAACATGCGATCGTGCATTATCCTGCTGATATGTAGGGTTTCTCAGGGATCGAATGAAGGGTAGAGCCACAGGTCGTAACACATCTGAAATGTAACGTCCACTGTTCAAAGTGGCGTCAATGCGAACAATAGGTGACCGAGACGTGTAACCAATGGCACCCCATTCCATCACGCCGGGTGATACGCCAGTGTGGCGATGACGAATACACGCTTCCAATGTGCGTTCGCCGCGATGTCGCCTAACACGGATGCGACCATCATGATGCTGTAAACAGAACTTGGATTCATCCGAAAAAATGACGTTTTACCATTCGTGCACCCAGGTTCGTCGTTGAGTGCACCATTGTATGCGCTCCTGTCTGTGATGCAGCGTCAAGGGTAACCGCAGCCTTGGTCTCCGAGCTGATGGTCCATGCTGCTGCAAACGTCGTCGAACTGTTCGTGCAGATGGTTGTTGTCTTGCAAACGTCCCCATCTGTTGACTCAGACATCGAGACGTGACTGCACGATCCGTTACAGCCATGCGGATAAGATGCCTGTCATCTCGACCTCTAGTGATACGAGGCCGTTGGGATCCAGCACGGCGTTCCGTATTACCCTCCTGAACCCACCAATTCCATATTCTGCTAACAGTCATTGGATCTCGACCAACGTGAGCATAAATGACGGGATACGATGAACCGAAATCTCGATAGGCTACAATCTGACCTTTATCAAAGTCGGAAACGTGATGGTACGCATTTCTCCTCCTTACACGAGGCATCACAACGACGTTTCACCAGGCAACGCCCGTCAACTGCTCTTTGTGTATGAGAAATCGGCTGGAAACTTTCCTCATGTCAGCACGTTGTAGGTGTCGCCACCGGGTTCGACCTTGTGTGAATGCTCTGAGAAGCTAGTCATTTGCATATCACAGCATCTTCTTCCTGTCGGTTAAATTTGGCGTCTGTAGCACGTCATCTTCGTGGTGTAGCAATTTTAATGGCCAGTAGTCTACATGACTGCGAGACCAAGATTAAAAATGGTATAAGACAGAGATGCAGTCTTTCGCTTCTGTTGTTTAAGCTATGAATCGAAGAAGCTGCACAGAAAGTAAAACATAGGTTCAAGAGTTGGATTAAAATTCAGGTTCACAGTACATCAATAATAAGATTCGCTGATGACATTGCTATTGTTAATGGGTTGGGGTGTTTTGGGAAAGGAGACCAGACAGCGAGGTCATCGGTCTCATCGGATTAGGGAAGAACGAGGAAGGAAGTCGGCCGTGCCCTTTGAAAGGAACCATCCCGGCATTTGCCTGGAGCGATTTAGGGAAATCACGGAAAACCTAAATCAGGATGGCCGGATGCGGGATTGAACCGTCGTCCTCCCGAATGCGAGTCCAGTGCTATTCTTAATGAAAATGTAGAAGAATCACAAGAGCTTGCTGAGTGAAATGAACAGTCTAATGTTTGCAGAACATGGATTGAGAGTAGCCGAAGGAAGGCAAAGTAACGGGAATTTGATGAAATGAGAATGGTGAGAAAGCTAACATCAAAAGTGATGATCACAAGGTAGACGAAGTTAAGGAATTCTGTGTCCTTGAAACCAAAGTAACCCATGACGTTTGAAGCAAGGAGGACATAAAAAGCAGACTAGCTCAAGCAAAGAGGGCATTCATGGCCGAGAACAGTCTTCTTATATCAGGCACAGGACGTAATTCGAGAAAGACTTTTCCAATAATTTACGTTTAGTTCTCTGTTCCGTACGGTAGCAACTCATGGGCTATGGGAAAACTGAAACAGAAGAGGATCGTGAGATGTATTACTACAGAAGAATATTGAAAATTTGAAATTTTATGGAAATATTGAATAAATGTTGATGGTGTTAGGACAGTAGCCAGCCACAAATTTACTTTCAGTTCCTTTATTCAAAGGGTACCGTTACCGGTTTCGAATCGTTGTGATTCATCCTCAGACGGTTTACACGCTTTCTTTATGAAATGTGGTGTGGTTTTTACAGATTAATGGTAGTTAAACGTCGGTTTGGAGTGTTTGTTTTCATAACATTCGTCCAACAGATGTAAACGCATTCTCACTGCATTCTTATTGTTGCACACGTAAATTGTTCTTGCTGAACACTTTAGATTTGTCACTGAGAAGATTTCTACCACGCACCACATGTTTTGATACACACAAAGAGCTATATAACCTGGCGGTGGCTCCATTATGATCTGGGGAACATTCACGTGGGCATCCATGGGTCCAATAAAACTCATGCAAGGCGCCAAGACACCAATGAGTGGCGTAAACTGATTGCAGAACGCGTACACCACTTCGTAACGATCATGTTTCCCGATGGCAGTGGCGTTTTTCAACAAGATAACGTGCCATGTCACAAGGCCAGGTATGTGATGGAGTGGTTCGAAAAACACAGTGGCGAGTTCCAATCTATGTGCTGGCTCCCCATCTTGCCCTATCTGAGCCGCATCGAACAAATCTGTGTTGTGATTGAAGATGGCGTCAGATCTCATCTTCCCTCCCCGGAATTTAAGTGCAGATTTGCTGCCAACTCCCTCCAGCGACCTATCAAGGCGTCATTGCTTCCATGCCACGGTACGTCGCCGGTGTTATCCGTGGCAAAGGTGGACATTCCGGCTACTAGGCAGGTGGTCATAATATTCTGGCTTCCCATTTTTTCGTAGTCCTGGAAGATTAATATGCCAAGTCCTGTTTTAGAACTCTCTGTGGCCATGCAGAAGCCTTTGCTCAAATTTGACCGGATTGGGGCCAAAAGCCCAGAGCTGTCATCAATCTACAGAACTCTCTATCCATTGTCTCATCCCACATGAATGATGACTTCTTCCCTGTCATGGTACACAGTCTAAAAGTGGCTAGTTCTTCACTGTATGAAAATATTTTATTAAAAATTACCACCCCTACAAACACTCAAAGCTGTTTTCTTGTTTGAGGTATGCCAAATTCAGCTATTGCCTCCAATTTCTCAGCGTCTGGCGCTAACCCTTTCTGCTGAAATGATATGCCCTAGGATATGGATTTCTCTGGTCTTGACAAAGGACTTTTTAATTTTAATTGGGACTCCATGTCCATTCATCCTGTCGAGTAGCGCACCAAGTACCTCGTTGTGCCATCCCCACTTACTTCCTCCTATTAAGAAGTCATCAATCAACATAGCACACAATTCTGTCCCTAAGGCTTACACCTAGAATGGACCCTAAACTGCGAATGAATGCTGTAGTGGACACATTGAGGCAGAAAGATAATCATTAAATTGGAGACACTCACCGAATGTGATAAAGGCAATTTATTTCTGACACTCAGGCGCCATTTCAGTTTGCGAGAAACTCGACTGCAGATCAAGTGACTTAAACACAGAAATTCCATGGAATTTCTGTAATAGTTCTAATTTCTCCACAAAGTCTGTAACTTCTACAATTATGATTTTGATCTGTCTGGAGTCGGTCACTACATAGATACTCCAATCTTGTTTGTCTATGAGTCATAACGGGCTGTTGTAACTGGAGGAGGCTGGTTCAATCAGCCTATAGTCCATCATCTTATACAGGTCAAGAAAGGCCTTCTTTCTATAAGCAAGAGGGATGGTGAAGGATGGAACACGCAATGGCTTGTGTGGGTTGTGTTGGAACCAGTACTGGAATCCTTTTATTGATCCATGCTTTGGCAAGAACAATTCAGTATTGTGCCTCAGTATCACTTCTAGTTCTCTTTTACCTACATCTGCAATTTCTGTTAATTTCACTCATTTCAGTTGAGTAGCCTGATGGATTCTGGCCACTGCCACCACATCCCTCACACTATTGTTGCACTCTCCATTGTACTGTGGGTGTTGTTGTATGGAACCACCATCCAAGTTTTCCACCTAGAGCTTTAGGCAGCTAGAAATTATCTGCCCCTTTGTAGCTTCCTCGTCAAACCTGATCTCAATTTCTCCATTTTCACCCAACGGTACTATGTCACGTCCCAAGTCCATTATGTCCTTTTGTTTACTTATGGAATCCACTTCAAGAATGATCCTGGTCGCTATGTTAGGCCCCACGAACAGATTTGCGGCTAGTTTGTGTCTTATGATGCGTAGATTCTAGCCGGATCTAATTATTTTTACTTGTACTTTTCACCAAGATCTCTCCTCATATATTTGTTTCTTGTACGTTCAATTTCGGTGCATTTACACAGTCTACACTCACGCAGCTATTTCAGAAATGGAAGATAGCTGTCTTCCACTATCTAAGATAGCTTCTACGTTCACTTTGCCTATTAGGATTTCTACTATTGGAACAAATCAAATTTCTGTCTGGTATCCAATACGATTAACGACTACCTTATGCTGTCGTAATGAAATAATGCCATGTGAATGTAAGGTGGCATCATTTTGAGCGACATTACAACTAACACTCCGGAAGCATAAACATCGAGACAGGAAACCATTAGCGATACTGACATCGGCTAGGGATCTTAATTTGTAGAAGAATATGTGCACGTTGGGCGACAGTGAAGCGGATGGAGACGGGAGGCTGGCAGGAGAACGGGAAAGAGAAGCGTGGCAGGCAGGCCTGAGAGCTGAAGACAACAGCGCCCGTAAGCTACTCTGGAAACCCCAGGCGGGTGGACCGCGGCTTAGCGGGAGCCACGTGGCCGAGGACAAGGAGAAGACACAGGGGCCCGCTCAAAAAACGCGTGGCGGCGTGTAGGTGGTTTTCCCAACGGCCGGAGCGAAAGCTTCTGGAACAGTCTGGAAGATTCTAGAAGTTTCGGTCGGTTACAAAAATGAGATTGGTCGGCTCTCGGAAACGAACGCCTTCCAGCAGCATGATTGGCCACACACATTAAAAGGGGGAAGAAAAAAGAACAGGAGCTACGAAAAAGCGTAGCGACTGAGAAACACTTGTTGCTGGAGCGTCGAGAAGAGAGGTTGGTCCTGGCGAGGTGTGCAACCTCGTTACTCGGACAGAGTACTTGTAGCGAGAGCCTGAGGATCGTCTGGTGTTCCACGGCAGCCGTGGAGGTGCCCACGGAAGCTTTTGGTGAAGTTTAATTTATGTTATCTCGCTGAGCCGAGAACGTTTGCAGCTATAAGCGTCAGATCACTGTAGTGGTCGTGCGTTCGCAACGGCGGTTAGGGAAGTAAAGTAAATTGCTAATCACGTGTTCTTTTCGTTCTATGCTGAGGCTTCAAGTTGCTAGTCGCGAGTGTAGTTCTAAATATAATTGCAATTGCGATAGCTGATGACAGCATTCCGCGCTTGAAGTAACGACCGCGATTGTATATCACATGACAGTGCCAGACAGAGCGATTACCAAATGTGAACAGGCAGAACTATAATGTTGCTCGTACTGTGTAATCTTGAATAGAGTGAATTGCAGAAGAGTTAAGAATTTAACACTACTGAGTGTACCATTTCATAGCTAGTACTTTCCTTCGTCATTTTATTATGTCCTTATTTGTGTATTTCATGTTTGCAACCGCCTGGTGGAGGCAGTGTTTGTAGGTCAGCACATCTGAACATTCTAGCGTATACTGAGGGTATGGTTAGAAACTAATCAGATTTGCATACGACTAGTTAACGTCATATATAGAGCAAAGGATAAGCTTACCCTTCTGGAGAGCGTATAAGTGTCAGGGCGACAAATTAGCGTTATAAAATCCGTTGTGCAAAATTTTTCACTTATACATTCGGCTCTCAGGCTTACCCATCAGCAGAAAAGAGCAAAACAGAAGGGGTAGCTTACATGACTGCTTCCGATTTTATCTGCGGGTTTATGTATATTCTTTCCCAATTCGGAAACTAGTGAATTTTGTGGGCTTTCTTCTTCTCTTACTTATCTCAACTTTGGTGAACGAACTTCCACAATCGGATCCCCTTGCTGAGAATTGCCTTGTACATTCCCATTTCGCTGGAACTGGGTACCTTTGTTTGTACAGTCATTATTCCGGTTTCTGGTTGCTAAACTGCTGATCACAGTATTGTGCCCAGCTTCTATTACCATTCCAGTCACTTTGCTCTTTTGAAGTTTTCTTCATTGTTCACATTAGTGGTATGTGTGTCACATCTCCTTATTTATTGAGACCCCTGGCTACTTGTGTGTTCACGCGCCAGCTCTGTTTACGGATTCCAACTGGAACTACACTTCGCTTATTTGCCTGTGGCCACTGCTGTACCGTTGACGGCCGCAGGGTCCGGTTTCCACGCACCACTGGCACGCTGTTTTCAATGTTTCTTGCACCATCGCCCAGTCGTGAGGTGACGCTCCTTGTCTCGGTATTCGTAACGTAGCACCTGAATGTGTCCGAATCCTGCATATGCTTACGTGACCGACAGAAAACTCTTTCTTTTCGAGAAGGCCGCGCGGGATTAGCCGAGCGGTCTCAGGCGCTACAGTCATGGGTTATGCGGCTGGTCTCGGCGGAGGTTCGAGTCCTCGCTCGGGCATGGATGCGTGTGTTTGTCCTTAGGATAATTTAGGTTAAGTAGTGTGAAAGCTTAGGGCCTGATGACGTTAGCAATTAAGTCCCATAAGATTTCACACACATGTGAACATTTTTCAAGAAGTTAGGGTAGCCTCTGCCTCGATCGCTTCTCAATGTTCCAGTTCAGGATATTCAGCCATTAGCGGCTCTGAAGATAGCGCTTTATCCTGTTCCAGTTTCTTTATCCTGCTATGGAAATTACTTAAAAAGTTTTGTCTACCTTCGCTGTTGTTCTGGTTTCCGTTAAAATTTCTTGTGAAATACGCTTAGCACCTCATTGTATGATTCTCGCTCCCCGTACTTGTTTTTGTGCATCTGAAACATCATGTTTCAGTTTTGCTCGGAATACCAAGATCTGGTTTCCGAGCTGCTCTGTTTTTCTTCCTGTCTCTTCTCTTATTTCCTTATTCTCCTCTCACCTTTCTACCCCTACTTCTATCTAATTTTCCACCTAGTTCTTCCAAATAATAGAACATGCTTGACATCTAGTTAGCTTGCTTTCTCCCTCGTGTGTGTCTCCGTTCAGCCAAACTGACAAGTGAGTGTCTCCCTCATCACGATTATAGTCTTTCTCTGTTAAATGTTTGCATCTGCATGTGCCCGTCGCACTTCCTCGTCTGTAAGCACGCGACGAAGTCCCGCTGTGATACCTTCTGTGCACTTTTCGACTACTGGACTCACTTTCCGAATAGTTCTGCACAGTAACTACTGCATCCACATACTTTCACTTTTGCTCATGAAAATAATTTATAAGAATTTCAAAAATTCGTATACACTTGCTGAGTCTACAAAATCAATGCTCTGTGTCTATTGGTTCTCGACACAGAACACCACCCTAACACTAGCCGAAGTTCTATCATAACACTGTTATGTAACAACAACACAATGACAAAATAGCGATGAGGAAAAAAAATAAAGCGAGGTCAGAACACAAAAGAAATTCTGAAATGAAATACTGGATATTGCGCGATAGAGTGCATGTATATTACTTATTCCACGTATGAAGTTACGAATTTATTGCCAAATTGTGCAAAACTAGTAACAGTTCCACACGTTTAGTTTTTCATAATACTGAGCACTTTGCTGTCCATTAACCCCATACAACAAAACTGAGTTGATAGAATTAAGGCTTAAACTTGATCAGAAGATTACTATTTCTGCAAAATTCTGGCAGGGTCGCCGTTATGTAACACTGAGTGGGTTATGATTTTGTTCTGTTGGTGTCGCAATCTGACTAGCCCTGCTTTAGTTGACCATGTCAGACGTAACACAAAAATTCTTTTTATTGATCCTAATTGATTAACGTTCTTAAATAACCTATACATGATCAGTAGAGTAAAGACTAAACATAGTTAAATAAGAATGGTAGGATGCTATCAAGATATTTATTACAAAACTCAAAGCAAATTGTAAAGTAGAACGTGCAACTTTTAACATACAATTAATCCCAATTGTCAGACGAAGTTTAAGATTGGCACAACACCTACCTTCTCCGCAAAAATCGCGTCCCCTATTTTCACGACAGGAACATGTAAGTAGTTCATAGTGTCCAGCCTATTTGTTAGTAAAAACCTCCACCTTTACTGGCGCTCGCAACAAAGAGATAAGAGAACGATCTAGCGGAACTGAATTCGTTTATCGTTACAGTCCCGTAATTCTCAAGTCGAAACGCATTTGTTACCATAAATAGTCGAGTGGAGAGCACGTCTGCGGGTTTGATCTGTGGAAGGCTGTGAAGTATGATGTGCAGATGGGCAGACGTCAATTTAACCTCACAGGGACGTGTGGTCGGGTCTGCAAACTCCTAATGTGAAGTTACTCAAGTATAAATTCTGTTCAAGAGTCAAGTCAATCAGCTTGCATGCTTACCAGGAAATTTTTTTAGAAATTTGTCGTAAGTTCCTAAGGGACCAAAGTGCTGAGGTCATCGGTCCCTAGGCTTACACACTACCTAATCTAACTTCAATTAACTTACGCTAAGGACAACACATACACCCATGCCTGAGGGAGGACTCGAATCTCCGATGCGGGAGCAGCGCGAACTGTGGCAAGGCACCTCAAACCACGCGGCTACCTCGCGCAGCTTGCCAGGACCAGACACCAAGTGCGCCATTATAAGTGAGTACTTCATAATGCCTAAACTCCGCGGGGAAGCGCAGATTTGTCCCTCTGTTTGCAGAGAAACGAAATAATTCCGATTCAAGTGGCACAATCGGCACTTTCTCAGACTAAGTTTGACAATGACCACTGGGCACTTTCTCAGAAATGTCTCAAATAAATTATATGCTCTCCAGCTTTGTGTGTCAGCTGGACACCCAGCAGGGAATCCTTGACACATTCTGCCTCGGTTCACTAATGTGGACCCTCGACTCTGCTAATGACGGCCTTTGTTACAACGTTATTTCCTCCCACTATTTATAGATATGAATCTGCTCGCCAACTCCGTGCAGTACATATAAAAATGTTCAAGAAGCTTCTCAAACATTTCAAAGCAGATTTCAGCATGGTTAGACCAAGTTTAATACCTACCTTCTACCCAAAAATCGCGTCCCCCATTTTCACGGCAGGAAGACAGTTACCGTTACAGTTCCCTAGTCAAGCCATGATAGTAGTTGATTGGAGAGCATGTCTGCAGCCTCGATCTCTTGAAATCTTTTATGTATGATATGCGGATTCGCAGATGTGTAAATTCACAGATGTGTGGTTACGTCCGCAAACACCTACAATTGAAAATACTCAAGTGAAAAGTCCGCTCACGAGTCAAGACAATCAGCTTGCACGCTTGCCAAGAGTAGACACTAGACCAGTCTCTGGGGCTCTTGGAAACAGCGGCGGGAAAGTGTTACGCGTTCAGTATGGGTACAATTCTTAACTGTTGACTCCCGAGCATCTGTGTGGCGACAAGAGAAAAAAATTCCAGTCGATTCTTTTTGGATGTCTCTTTACTGCCTCCTTTCAACTTTCGCCCGCAATCCTGACATAAGTAGGCGGCTCTCACGGGACCGCTCGCAAGATGGCTTTGTGATAGGCTGTAAAAATTCTGCCCTTTGGCCGCTGAACAGAAAACTCCCACTTCACCCGTGATTTGCCCGAATTCCAGCGCTTCCTCAGCTTCTCTCACCGTCCTACAGAGCGCGAAAATTACACTACTGGCCATTAAAATTGCTACACAACGAAGATGACGTGCTACAGACGCGAAATTTAACCAAGAGGAAGAAGATGCTGTGATATGCAAATGACTAGCTTCTCAGAGCATTCACACAAGGTCGAACCCGGTGGCGACACCTACAACGTGCTGACATGAGGAAAGTTTGCAGCCGATTTCTCATACACAAACAGCAGTTGACGGGCGTTGCCTGGTGAAACTTTGTTGTGATGCCTCGTGTAAGGAGGAGAAATGCGTTTCCAACTTTGATAAAGGTCAGATTGTAGCCTACTGCGATTGCGGTTTATCGTATCACGACATTGCTGCTCACGTTCGTCAAGATCCAATGGCTGTTAGCAGAATATGGAATTGGTGGGTTCAGGAGGGTCATGTGGAACGCCGTGCTGGATTCCAACGGCCTCTTATCACTAACAGGCGAGATGACAGGCATCTTATCCGCATGGCTGTAACAGATCGTGCAGCCACGTCTCGATCCCTGAGTCATCAGATGGGGACGTTTGCAAGGCAACAACCATCTGCACGATCATTTCGACGACGTTTGCAGCAGCATGGACTATCACCTCGGAGACCATGGCTGCGGTTACCCTTGACGCTGCATCACAGACAGGAGCGCTTGCGATGGAGTACTCAACGATGAACCTGCGTGCTCGAATGGCAAAAAGTCATTTTTTAGGATGAATCCAGGTTCTGTTTACATTATCATGATCGTCGCATCCGTGTTTGGCGACATCGCGGTGAACGCACATTGGATGCGTGTATCTGTCATCGCCATACTGGCGTATCACCCGGCGTGATGGTATGGGGTACCATTGGTTACACGTCTCGGTCACCTCTTGTTCGCACTGACAGCACTTCGAACAGTGGACGTTACATTTCATATGTGTTACGACCCGTGGCTGTACCCTTCAGTCGATCCCTGAGAAACCGTACATTTCAGCAGGATAATGCACGCCCGCATGTTGCAGGTCGTGTATGGGCATTTCTGGATACAGAAAATGTTCGACTGCTGCCCTGGCCAGCACATTCTCCAGATCACTCACCAATTAAAAACGTCCGGTCAATGGTGACCGAGCAACTGGCTCGTCACAATAAGCCAGTCACTACTCTTGATGAACTGTGGTATCGTGCTGAAGCTGCATGGGCCACTGTACCTGTACACGCCATCCAAACTCTCTTTGACCCAATGCCCAGGCGTATCAAGACCGTTATTACGGCCAGAGGTAGTTGTTCTGGGTTCTGATTTCTCAGGATGTATGCACCCAAATTGCGTGAAAATGTAAGCACATGTCAGGTCTAGTATAATATATTTGTCCAATGAATACCCGTTTATCGTCTGCATTTCTTCATGGTGTAACAATTTTAATGGCCAGTAGTGTACTTTTGTAAAGCATGTAGTACTACAATTGTTACTATGAAGTTGCCCGGTATCAAGCAGTACGATTAATAAAGTCAAAACCCGACCTATCCCGAACGATATGAATATGTTAATTTAATGGCCTAAATTAATTACATTAACTGAAAATGTAAGGAGATACAATACCGCCTCCTTACAAACTTCATACTGATTTTCATAGCGCTTTTTTTACCCAGGTCTGACAACCTAGGGTGGACTGTAACATACTAATTACTCAGTTCGTTGGGATACCGACTCGCACTGTAAAATAGTATCAAGTACCAGCAAAGCGGTTCTTCTGACAAGATCCAAAACACTCATACGTATTCACCCAGTCTCTTACACAACTAATTTGAAAACTTATTTACTACTAGGGCTTCACTATATTCTGTTCCCGGAACAAAACTCTGTCCTGAAGCTTTGGATTTTTATTACGTGCCAGTTATCTAGAACGCTTATCTGCAGTGCTTCATGGTCTGTATGAAGTCATTCGTGTAGTTGTACAACCATTTATGACAGTTTTATTGGCTTGGGGACGATAGAAGTATGAGCCATCATGGTGGGATCCAGCTAATGGAAAGAGTTTGGATCACTTCAGCAGCGAATAAACACCCACTGTTAGAAAAGCGTTAAGTATAGCACTCCACATATTACAACATGGTATTAATATCTGTTGTATATTTGATACTTCTTTGCTTTTTTCTGAAAACAAGATAAGGGTATACACTTCGATTGAAAATTAGGATAGAACACGCTGTAGTGAATCTCTGTGCAGTTGACAAATGTAAGGAAGTTCAGTTGTGATTATTAGCGTGACCCAAGATCATTCCTTCAGTTACTTTGTTGGCTCAGAACGAAACAAGCTGCGCAGTTTCAGCCCATTCACCTTGAACGGGAAGTAAAATGTTTAAACTGTATTTATTTGATATTCAGACAGATTTGTAATAGGCTACGCTATCTGCAATGTAATTTTTAATTAGAATACAGTATATCCTTTTTCATACAGAGATTTGTCTAGAGGTATTTGGCTAGCTTATACTTCAAGAAAAGTGAAGTGGCATAATTGTAAACTAAATTTGTAGCGCACATAGCAACTGCCTTATAAGCACTTTCATTGAATTAATGTTAGCCAACGACGACAAATTAGAATCGGAATTCGTGATCAGATGGTGCAAGGCAATGAGTCGAAGACAGAAAAAAAATTGTAACATCGTTGCAGAGAACTGGTGTCATCGCCGTGAAGGTCGGTACGCTGGTATCGGAGACAAAAATTGCGACGTAAGGCTCATTGCTACCAGTCTAGCTTACAAAGCGTTAGTTCGTTACCGGACGTGCCTGTGAAGTGACGTTTGATGTGCGCGATTCGCTTTCTTTACTTGTATATTTATTAGAAAGTGACTAGAAGTGCGTGTCAGTGTAGTCTGGTTTAATAATATCGAAAAGAACATAATTTAGTGGTTCAGAAAAAAAAGAAAAAAAACTTTCAATGGAAAAAGAAAAATCAGCAGACTACTTAAACTAACTTCATTTTTTACAGTTGAAGAAACTAACAGTAGAGTGATTCATCGATCATTTCAAGATCTCTCTAGCTCTCAAAGTTTGGAAACAGCGACCATGTTTGACACAGGATAACATTTGAATTTCGAGTCCATCAGTTCCAGTCACGAAGACGGTTGAACGCACAGCACACCATGGGTCTTCAAGCTCAAGCCACTTAGACTCAACAAATGGAAGTATTTTTTAAAATATATCTCAAGACCGTGGTAAGTGTGAAATTTTAAAGGAAGAGGTACGCGCTATTTGGATTCGCAAAAGGCCAGAATTTTTTACGAAATGGAAACAGGTACTTCTTCGACATATTTACGCGTTTTTCTGATGTAAGCGGTAAAACTAAAAATTAACTGGGAGTGTTTTCACTCGCAAATTGACTAATGGTGAGTATGTGGAAAGAAAGTGGCTTCTATATTCACCTTCGAATAAATACGTGTATTTTTATTGCTGTTGTCTGTTTAATAATAGTCTGGGCAATAATTTGACTTATTCCATTGGAAACAAAGCTTGTAAGCATATAAATGACTTATTAAGGGAGCATAAAAACAGTTTGCGCAAGAAACAAAATTACTGGACGAGTGGATCGTGGACTCCTTTCCCAATTTAGTGCTCAGGTCAGCTATTGGAAAGTCATCCTAAAAAGAACTGTTGCATTTGGCTTCAAGAGGACTTGGGATTCGTGGGGAGAATGTCACTTTGAGGTCTCAAAACAATGGAAATTATTTGGGATGCTTAGAAGTAATAAGTGAATGTAACCCTTTTTCTTAACGATCATATACGAAACTACGGCAATCGCGGGTAATCGGTGAGTATTTGCAATGAATTTATTAATGTAATGGCACAGAAAATGTTAACGACGATTATTAACAAACTAAAAGTAGGCAAACACTACTCAACAAGCGTTGGATTCCTCCACATCTCTACCACGTTCACCAACTGACTTTCATCGCTCGGTACCTAAGAGTCGGTGAGATCGTTGAGAGATTTTTGCGATTTTTGGCTATCGAAGAGCATAGGACTCAAAATAAATCCCAAACTGTTTTTGATTTTTAACGACTTTAAATGATGAGTACGATAGCAGAAGTACCTGTAAGGACGTCGTTTATTACAGTAAAACACATATTGGGGTCCAGCAATTAAATAAAATATAAGTTGAATAACAGGGAAACAATAGATTTCTACTTCTCGTAATTAGATATGAGCAACAACATAGCTCGCGAGATATTCACTTCTAAACGCATACTATGTCTTCACTGCAAAAGCCACGAAAATCTCACAAGTGCACAAGTCGACACTACGAAATATTTCTATTTCCCGCGACCACGCGCGAACTGCCCAACACTCCAAGTACAGTATTTCCCGTCCGTAGCGCCTTCCCGTCCAGCACACCCCCGTGTCCTCCGCGACTCGATGTGCCTTCCCCACTTCCATATAGTCTCTCCATTGACTTTGGTAGTCACCTACCGTAGTAACGAGGGCTGTGATTGGCTAGATCGCTCCCGCCATGTGTCCAAACCAACACACACTCACAAACATATTGAAACACATACGAAATACCTGATCTACATTTAAACAACTTCAAATTAAATAAATATTCCTATGGCTTGATCATAAACACGCTCTAACACACATTATTAAATACATAAACAAATTAAATAAACATATATCAAAGGAATGGAAGCAAAAGTAGGCCAGAAGTCAAATGTCTCTGTGCTTTCTAAAACACAGTAAATATTTGACCAGTTTCTTCATGAATGGTATATATTGGATATAAACAAAGACGTAGACGAATAAATACATATTTATAAACATCAGCTACCGTTTTTTTCGTATAACTGTGGAGTACTTACGGCGTGATGCGATCAATAGTAATCGGCCACTTTGACCTCAAAAAACTGATATACTGTTCAAGTGAAATGCCTGTAATTCATACCAATTTAGTTTTGCACTAATAACTTTCTAAAGACACGTCGATCAACAAAATCGGACGAACTGTTTAGATTTTGGAAATTTGTTGCTGGCTGTTAATTGTACAATTTCCATTCAGATACTAAACTTTAAACTACACTCCTGGAAAATGAAATAAGAACACCGTGAATGCATTGTCCTAGGAAGGGGAAACTTTATTGACACATTCCTGGGGTCAGATACATCACATGATCACACTGACAGAACCACAGGCACATAGACACAGGCAACAGAGCATGCACAATGTCGGCACTAGTACAGTGTATATCCACCTTTCGCAGCAATGCAGGCTGCTATTCTCCAATGGAGACGATCGTAGAGATGCTGGATGTAGTCCTGTGGAACGGCTTGCCATGCCATTTCCACCTGGCGCCTCAGTTGGACCAGCGTTCGTGCTGGACGTGCAGACCGCGTGAGACGACGCTTCATCCAGTCCCAAACATGCTCAATGGGGGACAGATCCGGAGATCTTGCTGGCCAGGGTAGTTGACTTACACCTTCTAGAGCACATTGGGTGGCACGGGATACATGCAGACGAGCTTTGTCCTGTTGGAACAGCAAGTTCCCTTGCCGGTCTAGGAATGGTAGAACGATGGGTTCGATGACGGTTTGGATGTACCGTGCACTATTCAGTGTCCCCTCGACGATCACCAGAGGTGTACGGCCAGTGTAGGAGATCGCTCCCCACACCACGATGCCGGGTGTTGGCCCTGTGTGCCTCGGTCGTATGCAGTCCTGATTATGGCGCTCACCTGCACGGCGCCAAATACGCATACGACCATCTTTGGCACCAAGGCAGAAGCGACTCTCATCGCTGAAGACGACACGTGTCCATTCGTCCCTCCATTCACGCCTGTCGCGACACCACTGGAGGCGGGCTGCACGATGTTGGGGCGTGAGCGGAAGACGGCCTAACGGTGTGTGGGACCGTAGCCCAGCTCCATGGAGACTGTTGCGAATGGTCCTCGCCGATACCCCAGGAGCAACAGTGTCCCTAATTTGCTGGGAAGTGGCGGTGCGGTCCCCTACGGCACTGCGTAGGATCCTACGGTTTTGGCGTGCATCCGTGCGTCGCTGCGGTCCGGTCCCAGGTCGACGGGCACGTGCACCTTCCGCCGACCGCTGGCGACAACATCGATGTACTGTGGAGACCTCACGCCCCACGTGTTGAGCAATTCGGCGGTACGTCCACCCGGCCTCCCGCATGCCCACTATACGCCCTCGCTCAAAGTCCATCAACTGCACATACGGTTCACGTCCACGCTGTCGCGGCATGCTACCAGTGTTAAAGACTGCGATGGAGCTCCGTATGCCACGGCAAACTGGCTGACACTGACGGCGGCGGTGCACAAATGCTGCGCAGCTAGCGCCATTCGACGGCCAACACCGCGGTTCCTGGTGTGTCCGCTGTGCCGTGCGTGTGATCATTGCTTGTACAGCCCTCTCGCAGTGTCCGGAGCAAGTATGGTGGGTCTGACACACCGGTGTCAATGTGTTCTTTTTTCCATTTCCAGGAGTGTATAAAGATATTGAAAATCTGATTACACCATCAGAATCGGTGTGCAAGTGATGCTAATGTACGTGTGGCTATTATTAATTTCTACAGGAAATGTGAAAGTCTGCCATTATGGTTTCACAAAGTCCGCAATTTTTGGCACTCCCGGCATACAAATCTCCTTCATTGACACAAAGCCCATTCCTCGACACAGCGTCAACATGGAATTCCATGCCACGCGGTCGGTCTGGACCACACGCTGGGGCTAACCCTCTTTCTCTGGCTAATATTCGGCACCACTCAGGTGCTGACGAGCCCCAGCTTGCCGAGCGGCATGTACGGCCACGCTAACTCCGAACTTAGAATATTTTCACGGCGCCACAACTCGCCCGTTAACCCACAAGTAGAATGGGAAAGATAAATTTCTTGTAGGAACTTTTCTACCCATAATCGACACATTCGATGCTCACATAAAGCAACGTTGGGACTCATAAGAGGAATATGAAGAGAGTAACTGTTCTCGAAAGAACAGCATACTGTTGATGACCGTGGAGCTTTTCCCTGGAATAAATGATGACTAACTGAAAACCTCAGCTGCCGACAGGTGTTGTTGACATACCTCGATGTGGACAGCTGAAAATGTGTGCCCCGACCGGGACTCGAACCCGGGATCTCCTGCTGGGCAAATGTCTATAAGGTACAAAAAGGGATAAGTGCCTGCAGTCGCGCTATTCATCTGTGTTCTCGGTGGCTCAGATGGATAGAGCGTCTGCCATATAAGCAGGAGACCCCGAATTCGACTCCCAGTTGGGGCACACATTTTCTGCTGTCCACATCGAGGTATGTCAACAACAGCTGTCGGCAGCTGAGCTTTTCAGTTAGTCATCATTTCTTCATAAGTGGAAGTTAACAAACGTTGTAGTTTCCTTTCTTGGGTAAAAACGAATCCATTCTAACCAGTTGAGTAATAGCTACAAAGAATATGCAGAATTCTATCACAAGACTTTAACGCTAAAGAGCTCATCTTAGAATGCTTTTATTAAATGCAATAGTCGAAAAGCATACCAAAATTAATCTCTGGAATTGAATATTTCAGCCTTACACTCCCTAATAGATGCAGATAAAATAGAAGAAACTTTCCAGACTGTAGAAGCTGCTACCATGTCTAACGGTAACCAATTGCAGTGGAGAGCTTTCATTTTCGCAACCAAAGAGAATTTAAAAAATTACGAGCGACTGTATAACAGGAAAGAATTACTAATCCCTTTGTCATGTCTTCAGAAAGTGACAGCTTTAAACCATTGGACTGTGAGAAGATAACAGAAGGTTTTGCACTACGGAAATATCGAATGTAACCATTAACATCAATATAAATCAAATTTGCAAAACAGTCATCACTAGTATTTGATTCGTATAATGCTAACTGTAATAACCAATAAAGTCAATAAACAAATTTACTTTCTGAGGTCTTCATTCAAAATAAACTCCTTTTTTTGTTGCAGGTCCCTGTAATCTGGTGCCATGTGGGAAGAAAATCACGTCCTTCAAAAATTGGATGTTCAGGACATAACTGAAGATCATGGAGTTCGGAAATATCTAAAGAAATCATTAATTTAAACGTAAGTCCAATCTGCAGAACTAGCTGTTTTTGATTTGTATAGCTCTAACCAATAAAATCACTAATCCAATGTATCACTAAGCAAATGTACATCATTCTGATGTTTTCATTCAACGTTTCTATTCTTAAAGAGTCCCATACCCTGTGCACCCAGGTACCATTTGCTCTGTGTGACCTCTGGACTCTGCATGGGGTGACACTGCCTTGATCTGAACTTCCGACGTTCTTGGGATTAGTTGGTAAATGTAAGAAACTTCAGTTGAGATTGTTTGTGCCGTGGAGCCAAGGTCATTTCTGGAGTTAATGTGTTGGCTCAGAACAAAATAAGCTGCGCAGTTTCATCACACTCACCTTAAAGGAAAAGCGCAATGTCGAAACGGTAATTAACTGATAACATTGTAACCAATCCTTTCCATATTTCTGTCTTAGCATGTGCCTAGTCAACTTTTAAACGATGAGGTAGATAAGACGATAACGCCTGAATGGGATATTTAACCCATAGTTAACTCTCAGTTGTATGTATATTTACGTACGTTCCTTTCACAATGTTGTATTCTTAATTCTAATCTGAATTTTTATTGTTCACAGGAGCAGTCTGTCGAAGGTATATATGATCTGCATGAGCCACATGATCTACATGCCTGATCTACATGACTACTCTGCAGTTCAGTCTTAAGTGCCTGGCAAAGAGTTCTTCGAACCAGTAACCATGTACTGGCACAAGGGCTAAATCTATTATGGGCATTCAATGAGTAAAGCAAAACATTTTTCCAGAAAGCAAGTTGATTTTGTTCAGGATTCCAGTCCACCATATTATTCCCTACTGTTTTGGCTACGAATACTGTTTGTCAGCATAATCTCCGTTAATTGCGGCAGCCTTACGCCACTTTACTGGGAAGACTTTTGTGCCCTCATGATGCCACTCTAGTGATCGACGTCGTACGATACGTCCTGATGAATCAATAACCTCTCCATCATCCACATACTGCTGCCCGTGAAGTGCATCATTCATAAGGCCAAACAGATTGAAGCCGGAAGGTGAGGGCGTATGGTGGATGAGAAAGAAAAGTCCAATTAAGTTTTGGGACCTCCTTTCCGGTTTTCAAACTTGTGTTAGGCCTTCCTGGAGAAGGAAAAGTTCGTTTGCATTTTTGTGGTTTCGAACACGCTGAAGTCGTTTCTTCAATTTCCTAATGGTAGTACAATACACTTCAGAGTAGATCCTTGACCATGAGGGAAGACATCAGACAGAGTAACCCCTACAGAGTCCCAGAAGACCGTCGCCTTGATTTTCCAGCTGAGGGTGCTGCTTCGAACTCTTTCTTTGGAGGAGAGGTGGTGTAGCGCCACTCCATGTATTGCCGTTTGTTTACGGTTCCAACTGATGGACACATCGCCTGTGACGATATTCGACAAGAAATCGTCATGATCACCCTCGTAGCGCGCAAGAAATTCTGCAGAGATGGTCGTTTGTTGCTCTTTATGGTCTTCTGTTAGGCGGCGAGCAACCCAGTGGGCACTCATCAGTGAATATGCCAACTGGTGGACGAGTGTGTCAGCACTACCAACAAAGACGTCCAGTTGAATAGCGAGGTGTTTGATTGTGGTCTGTCTATCACTACGAATGAGAGTGTCCGCACGTTCCAGCGCTGCAGGTGTCACAGCTGTTTGTGGCTGGCCGGCATTTGTGAGATCAGTCGGGTTTGCGCGACCTTATTACGATGATGACAGATACCTAGCCAGATGATTCACCGTATTTTTGTTCACTTCCAAGTCTCCACAGATATTCTGAAAGCACCTGTGAATATCTACGATGCTATGGTTTTTCGCCAAAAGAAACTTAAGGACAGCTCACTGCTCTATCGTAACTTCATAAAACTATAGGGGCTGAAGCGGGAATGTTATTCCACCATGTCCCACAACAAATTCTGCATTTTTTCAACAGGAATTGGTCAAGAAAAAAACGTGTTGCAACGTCGTTCGTAGCATCATGTCCTTTTAAAGGTCGCAGATCCCACTTAAGCGTTGCGCCATGAGGAATCATCTGGTGGCTCTCACTTATTAATAAGCGTAAAGTGATGAATACGGACCACTGCATATTGGTCTGGAGGCGACTGTCTAGTTCCTGGTAAATTTGTAAGTTGATGGATAGATTACATTATGCACGTCGTTCATACCATAGATGCTTCATACGATATTCCTCGAGGCTGTATAATGTATCAGAAAAGCAAATTTCTTAATGCCTGTGAGATATAAACAGATCACCTGGCTGCTATGTCGATGTCCAGCGGGTCTGCATGTTATCCTCGAAGTCTGGTGTTCATACAGTAGTTGTTATTTGGCACCGTTCGGTGTAATACACCCTTTTATTGCCACTCATGGCCACATATAGTACTGGTTGTTAGGAACTCCCTTCTAGTACCAAAATTGTACCTGGGCTTAATTTCCAAGTAATTATGTAAACTGAAATTCAAGCACTATATACATTTTTGCTACTCTTTAGTCATTTTTAAATTACAAGATGTCTTGGCAAAGTAAGCACCGTTTCTTATATTTAAATGTTGGCACCTCAGAACAAAGTTGCTGCAGTGCAACACCATCTACTGATCGTTAATGAAACCGAAGGAAGAAACTACTGGAATGTGACGTCAGACCGACGTGTACTTGTCCAGCACATTTGTCAACGGCTATTTTCGTGGTAGCATCGAGTTTTACAGAATTAAGATCATGAAACGGGGAAGTAAGGTTGGTTATGTAGCGGAGGCGTGTTACTCGAGGCTTATTCGATATCAACAAGGTCTCCATTTAATGAGACATCGGTGACGAAAGCCATCAGGAGATCCTAAGAAGAAAGCTTGTCACTCCACACACTTCATTTTGATGTGTACTGAGACAGAAAAAGATGCAGTTAATACGCCTATAATTCTTACATTCTTCTGTTGTCGTATTCGAATCAATTTATCTATTGTTAATTCGTTCGTTGTACAACATCCGTTCTTCGAGGGTCACTCCAAAAGAAATGCACGCTATTGTTTTTAAGTCCATCTTTTATTCTACGTGTTTGAAAGTTTTACAGTGTGCAGATACATCCTTTAGGAACAATGTTTTTATTGCTCCACATAATTTCCATCCCTCTCAACTGCCTTACGCCATCATGGAACCATCACCTGTATGCCCGCACTGTAAAATTCTGGACCAACCTGTTGAAGCCACTGTTTGGCAGTGTGCACTAGGGAGTCATCATTCTCAAACCTTGTTCCAAGAAAAGAGAGTCTTTCAGTTCCCCAAAGAGATGATAGTCACAAGGAGCCAGGCCAGGACTGTGAGGCGGGTGTTTCAGTGTTGCCCATCCGAGTTTTGTGATGGCTTCCGTGGTTTTTTGAATGACATGTGGCCGTTCATTGTCGTACAACAGCAAAACATCCTGCTTTTGCCGATGTGGTCGAACACGACTCAGTCGAGCTTGAAGTTTCTTCAGTGTAGTCACATATGCATCACGATTTATGGTGGTTCCACTTGGCATGATGTCCACAAGTAAGAGCCCTTCAGAATCGAAAAACACAGTAGCCATAACTTTTCCAGCCGAAGGTGTCGTTTTGAATTTCTTTTTTTATTATCGCCTCTTCGTCTCTAGTGAAAAATGATGGAGCTATATTTCATCACTTGTCACAATTCTTCCAAGAACTCCAGCTCCACCATTCTCATACTCTTCCAAAAGTTCGCTGCATACCGTTTTTATTGTTTCTTTGTGTGCCACTGTCAACATCCTGGGAACCCACCTGACACAAACCTTTTTTAACACTACCACTTTCAGTATTCTGCAAACACTTCCTTCTCCTGTCCCAACGTAGCGTGACAATTCGTTCACTGTGATGCGTCTGTCAGCAGTCACCAATTCGTTAACTCTCTGCACATTGTCTGGAGTGTGTGCAGTACGATGCCTGCCGTTGTTAGGACAATCCTCAATACTGCCCGCTTTCATCACGTAACCTGCTTGCCCACAGACTAACTGTACTGCGATCGTCAGCAGCATCTCCATACACCTTTTCAACCTCTTGTGGATGTTTCCCACTGTCTCGTTTTCACAGCATAGGAATTCTATGACTGCACGTTGCTTCTGACGACCGTCAAGTGCAACAGCCATCTTGAAGACATGCTGTGACGGCGCCACTCACGGGAACAGATTGAACTAAGTTTGAAAACAAGCGGGAAGGATGTATCTACACATTGTAAAACTTTCACTCATGCAGAATGAAAACTGTATTTTCACAAAAATAGTGTGCATTTCTTTTGGAGTAAACCTCGTATAAAAGTCGTCCAGTTATACCATGTGTTATCCATACCTGGATAACAAAATGCTGTATTAATATACATACTCCAGAAGCAGGGCATCTAGAATCCAAAATTGGTGTAATTGCTTTGGCAGAAAAGGAAAAAAGGCAGCTTGTTGGAAAGTATACACTTTAATCTGATTAAAATGTGGAAGTTCTCACAAAACTATAATACTTTATACACATTTGGTAGTGAAAATATGAAGTTACCTGCATCAGCACGTAAAACTTACTCAGGAGAGAGCGCTCTTATAGGTACGTAACAACGAATACCACAGAACACACTTTTATTACAGTAACAAGACAGTCTCAGAATCTTATGCAGACGTGAAGGTGTATGAAAAATAGTTTTATATAGCATGACGCGAATCTACTGCTTTCGACTTTGTAACTGCACACCTCTATCCACTATGTTACAGTGAACTCATGCAATTTCTGATTTTCGTCTGAGGATTTCATCTTACACTTTCGTCTTAAGTATATCCCAAAAGGGTTTTGCCACTGATTTATCATCAACTGACATTCAGTTATAACAAATCTACCAAGAAACATGTGTTTCTGACAGCACATATTAACAGGACAAAAACGATGAAATCTAAAATGGCGTCTCCGAAGCTCTTCATTAGTTGACTGCTATCGAGTTTCGTGGTCGCATCGAGTGTTATGGAACACACGTCACACTGAGGTCGCTTCCAAGACAGCTTCGAGTGGGGCAAGCTTCTCTCAGAAATCGAGACCATTGTTTTGATACAGTAGTCATTTGACTGTGCCTGAAAGCAAATAATGATTTTGAGATTCGTTGCTTCCACCAGTTGCAAACTGCTTGCTGAACTCTAATTTTTGTGAATAAAAGAATCTACAGCTGTTCAGATTAGTCAAGTCTACTTCGTTTAAAGGCCTACAGTAAAGGGAGAAGTGGAAGTTAGACAGTGGCGATGAAACATTAAAATGGCTGCACACATGTGAATAGTGAAGATGAAATCACGCAACAAGTGAAAGAAAATACTATGATATGATCAATGATTGATTCTTGGTGATGGACTCCCTCATATTGCAAGTACGAAAAATACAGGATGTATCAAAAAGAATCATCCTATGTGACAAGTCTATATTTCTGAAACTAACAGACATATACAATGGCTTTTTTTTATGAACAGGAAACTCAAAAAGTTCCATGCCTTTTCATAGGTGTTCAATATGTAACCCTTGAGATGCACGACATACGTCAATGCGATGTTCAAATTGTTCCCACACTGCAACAAGCATGCCTGGAGTTAGAGTTTCCACAGCTGCTATTAAGCGATGTCTCAGTTCATTCATTGTTGTTGGTAACAGAAGTACATAAACAGAGTATTTTATGAATATCCACAAGAAATAATCACATACAGTCACGTCCGGTGACCTTGGATGCCAGTAATGTAAGGTTCAAGCATTTGGTGCAATGCGCCCGATCCACTGTTCACTAACCCTTTGATTTAAAAATTCCTCCCCTTCCAGATGGCAGTGTGCCCCATCCTATTGGTAAATGAAGTCTTTCGAATCAGTTAGCAACTGTGGGAAAAGAAAGTTCTCAAGCATATAGACATAGCTGCTACCAGTAATAGTGTTCTCGCAAAGAAAAATGGACCATACTCCTTTTCCCGTGAAACAGCACAAAACACATTAAATTTTGGAGAGTCCCTCTCATGTTGTACAACTTCATATGGTTGTTCACATTATGATGAGCCACCTTTCCACTGAAATGGAGTAATTCCTAGCTAAACAGCAAGCAAGGAAGAAAACTGTCATCCTTCATCTTGCCAAGAACGAAATTACGGAATTCCAGACGTTGTTGTTTGTCACCTTCATGAAGAGCTTGCAGTAGCTGAATTTTCTGTGGTTTCATGTGTAAACGTCGACGTAACACACGCCAAACGGTCATCGGGGCATGGTGAGCTGTCAAGCTGCACAGCGAATTGATTTCTACGGACTCCTAGTGAAACTATAACGGATGCGTTCGACGTCTGTGTCAGATACTTGGGGTCCCCCAGTAATTTGCCTTTACACAATTTTCTCGGAATTGTTCATGTCATCGTCTAATGCTCTGTGTTGTAGGAGGCTCCTCACCGTACTTAGTGCGAATGTCACGCTGAAGAGTTATTATTGACCCGCACTGCGCAAAACGTAGAACACAAAACGCTTTCTGTTGTCCCAACAGCACTTCTACTGGAACTGAAGTGGGCACACTGCAACCTAGCGAGAACCATGTGAAACTCGAGAATTTGCTCATTCCAATAGTGCGTTGTTCATGCACGTATCTAAAACAACATAATAGTTACTTTTTTTGAAATTGGGTGATCGTTTTTGATACAACCTGTGCTTGCCAACCTACATAACTGTACCAAGGATAAGATTCAGCACTTCCGTGGGGAACTTTTCCACCATGCACAGTACACCTTTGTTCTCTCACAGACTGTTACCAGTTGTTGCACATAAAACAGTGGCTTGGTGAACCATGGTTTCCACACTCGTGACTAGGATAAGCTCCTCCGACATCAGCAATTACAGTGACACACCCCGAACCTTCTTACAGCCAAGAAACGCCAAGACTGCCGCCAGACATGTACACCCCTCAACTCCACCCTTCCCATCAACTCCTCCAAGTACTGGTTGGCATTCCACTGCCTTACTAGTAGCCATCCCACTACGCATTACCCTATTCTCCACGACAGTCGCCCCTTCCCTGACAAACTCAGTAAGGCTAACCATTTTCCTTCCCATTTATCCAAGGTCTTCTCCATTCCTGATGATCCCCATTTTGATTATTCCCTCTTCCCCATCATCCTTGAACACACTGATAACTCTGTGCCACACTCGCCATTAGTTTCCAGTACTTGGATCAGTTACCCCCTTCGTACATAAACCCTCCCATTACCGCATACAACATCACACTCCTCTCCATTCCAAATGCAACACCGCCCCTGGTCACAACGGTGCCACCTACCAACACCTCAAGGAATGGCCCCCATCTTTCCTGGCTGCCCTTGCTACCCTGTACAATGTCCTTCTCTCCACTGGCTTTTACTCTGATCTGTGGAAGACTTCCTGTGTCCTACTGTTCCAGAAACCCAATAAACCCCCCTCTGATACCTCTTCCTGTCGTCCCATCTGCCTCATCTCCATGTTCAGTAACGTCTTCGAGTCCATCCTCTTCCAGCGTATTCATCGCCACCTTAACCACCACAACCCCCTTCCCCTTACTCAGTGTGGCTACCGATCTCCTTCTCGATGACCAACTCCTTATACAATATCAATCTTCTTTCCCAGCACTCTGCTATCTTTATTTCCCTCGACATCCAGAACGCCTACAACTGTGTCTGGCATCGCAGACTCCTCTTAAAACTCCAGACCTATGCTCTCCCTATGAGTTTCGTCTGTCTCCTTAATTCCTTCCTCTCCCCTCGCCCTCCTATGTTGATATCCCCAATTCCAACTCCCATACTTTCTATCCAAGCTCCAGTGTGCCCCAAAGCTCCAAACTCTCCTCTGTCCTCTATCTCCTGTGTACTGCTGATACGCCCAAACATCCCCCCCTCCCCTGTTCATCTCCTCAAATTTGCTGACACAGCCTTTGTGGCTCTTTATCCTACCCTTCAACGTTCCCAACATATGCTCCAAACCCACCTTGACCAGTTCACAACTTGGTGCAACTAGTGGTTCCTTCACATCATTCCCTCCAAGACCCAGGCAATCATCATAGGCTGCACCACTCACTCCTTCCATCTCCATGATTTCTACCTAACCATTTACAGTCATCCTATCCACCTCTCTCCTGCCCTCAAATACCTTGGCCTCAACCTTGACCACCACCTCACCTGGACCCCCCATCTCCTTATGATCCAACACAAAGCCCACAATATACTCCACCACCTGAAATTCCTATTTGGCTGGACATGGGGACTGCATCCTTCCACCATCCTTCACACCTACAAATCCTTGATCCAACCCATCTTTTGTTATGCCAGTATCACTTGGTTTTCCACCCATTCAAGATTCTATAAAGCCCTCCAAATCCTAGAATGCTATGCACTCCACCTTGCCTTCCGTATTCACCATCCATCCCCCACACACAATCTCTATGACCTCATCCCCATCCCCAATCTTCTTCTTTTCCTCAAACACATCAGCACCCTGTACACCATCTGCTGACTCAACCCCCCATTCCCCTGGGTCACCCTTCATCTCCACCTCCAGCCCATTGCCATGCCTTTAACATTGTGTCCCACCCTCTCTCCATTTCCACACCCAACACCTCCTTTCCCAATGCAACTTCCAGCACCTGCCTCTCCCAGATGATGAGATTCGCCCTGACATCTACCCCTCCTACCAACTCTAACCCTACCTTCCCCCCAACCTCTCCTCAGGGCTCCCTCTTTCCTCCTCTTCCCTTCCCCTGAATGGTTTTCCTCCCTCCTCCACTCCCGTTCCAGTACACTCCTGTGTCTCTACACTCTCTCCTGACTTGCCTCCCATCTCCCACTCCTCCCTTCTCCTGCCCTTTGGTGCGCCCCCTGGCCCTCTTTTCTTTTCATCCCACCCCCTCCCTCGCTGCACCTTGCTCTCTTCTCTTTTTCCCTCCTCTCAGGCCTCTTCCTCAGCAGGTCCCTTCTAGCAGTTTTTATTCTTCAACATGTGTGCTTCATCTCTTACAGTGGTTTTAAAGTGTCTTTGTTCTGGAGTGTTTTAATATTTTTAACCTGTACTTGTTACTCAGTGTATTTTATGTGCTCTAAAAATCACCAACTGCGTCTTTTAACTTTATGTCAGCTTTTTTTTTTAACTGTCCCACAATGAACGTCTTGGTGTCAGTGTATATTTTAAACCCCATTATCTCCACTTATTCTGTTTCTGTATCCCCCTTTTTATTGCCTTTATTGATTGTCATGTCACTCAGTAGAAGAGCGTTAGATTGTGCCCCTGCTGCCCTCCCCTGCCCAAATGGGGCACGGGAATAAAATCACAATAAAGAAAAAAATCATAATTTGAAGATGACGAGGAACTTAAGGACTCTTTTATCAACAAGCTTAGTTCCGAGTAGGTAATTTCTAGCAAATAAATTAGAAAAGGGATTATAAAAGCTTTAGTAGTAAATACATGTATTTATAGCCAAATGGCCCTTGCTATTCGAAAACGCTTCACATTTTCGCATTTATAATTGTCTTCTGCTTCGTGACAAACTATGGACAGTAATACGCTATGACACTGAGGACAGTGGTTTCTTTAAATGGGATGTGAGATTTTGTTTTAATATTACTGAAGTAGCCTACTCCTCTGTTGTAGGCCTTTCAGAACACACCAATCTAAATTGGCTTTTTTATTTGTTCAACAATATACCAATATTCTCTTCCTAGTTCTATTTAATATTTTATCACAACTCAGGAGTATTGTCATCTGCTTTCTCCAATGAGTCTTATTTTTTGGCAAAGTTCGATAGATTGTTTTTCTTAATGATCTATATAAAGTTCTTGTACTGTATTCAGCATGAACATCATGACCACATACTAATACCAGATATTTCCACCTGTGGCACAAATAACAGCTGCGATGCGTAGTACCATGGAAGCAATGAGGCCTTTGTGTGTCGCTGGAGGGAGTTGGCACCACATCTACACACATAAGTCGCCTAACTCCCTCAAATTTCGGGGAGGGGGGCGATGAGCTCTGACGTCAAGTTCAGTCACAACCCAAATGTGTTCGATGTGGTGCATATCAATTAGAACTCGCTATCGTGTTCCTTGAACCAATTCATCACATTCCTGCCCTTGTGACATGGCGCATTATCTTGTTGAAAAATGCCACAGCCACTGCAAAATATGATCGTCATGAAGAGGTGTACCTGGCCTGCAAACTAGCGTACAATACTCTTTGGCCATCATGGTGCCTTGCACGAGCTCTACTGGATCCGTGGACTCCCATATGACTGTTCCACAGAGCATAATATATATGCCACTAGCTCGTCCCCGCCCTGCAATATAGCTGTCATGGAGCTGTTCGACCAGAAGACGACTGATTCGTGCCCTCTCATCAGCATGATGAAGGAGGTATCTGGATTCGTGAGATCACGCAACGCTCTGCCACTGCGCTAACGTCCAGTGTCGATGGTCACTTGCTCATTTCAGTCGTAGATGCTGATCTGTAATGAAGGGCAGCCGCCCAAAACCACATGTTGAAGACACGTAGACAGCACTTCTTGAACACCCGACAAGTCGTGCAGTTTCTGAAATGCTCGTGTCGAGCTCCCGAGCCATCATAATCTGCCCTTGGTCCAACTCAGGTAGACAGTGCGCCTTCCCCATTCTACACAGACAGCACACTCACCAAAACTACATGCACCGTGCGTGTGTCTGACTAGCGGTCATTCCTCACCAGATGATGTTGCTATCGCCTGTATGTGTTAAAGTCGATAGTAGGTTGGTGTTCATAATATTCTGGCTGATCAGCGTAAGTTGCCCGATGTGATGTAATCAAGCTTAATCCGTAATTGAAATCTCTGATACCGATGGATATCGATCACTTCATGTATAAGAAATACAAACACTGTTTAAAAATCGATATTTGTACTTTGTGAACTACCATTTAATTTGATGGAAATTTAATATTTGTTAAGTTAAAGTGTCAAAAACATAACCATGAAATTTTGTAAAGTCATTTACATAAATGTTTGTACAAACTTTTGTAATTTTTACATATCATTTTATGTAAGACAGTCAAGCACTTCTCTTCAATAACTGTGTATATGATTACATTCTTTGGTGCACATATATGTATTGTTATCTCTGTCCTATTTGCTTGTCAGAGATGGTAAGGGACATAGCAGTTGGATGTTAGTTGTAGTAAGAAGAAGTTATGTTTTCATTGTTGTAAGTGAAATAAAGTCTTGGAGAGTGAATTGTAATGAAGCGGTGTGATATATTTATTGTTAAAGAGTGGTTTAAAAATATACATCAGTTAAAGTAAGATGTTGTTCATTAGTTCTATTTCGTCGTCCAGTGGAAAAAGTACAGTTTCTTCATACAAGTAAAACTCGTGGAAAAAGTCATGCCCTGAAGAAGAGACAGTGAGATCAACAAAAGAATCAGTTTACTAAAAAAATTCCAAATCATCAAAATGTGCATGTCTTTCAATATCACAAAAATTACAAATATTTCTGCAATGGATACAGCATGAGGTAGATATTCTTTATTGAAAGAGGATGCTACGCCAGCTGTTCCCGTGGACACACATCGCTTGACACCTGGAGTATTGTATAAATGTGTTATTTCGTCTTCCAGAATGTGAAGACCAATTTTTTCGTTCACCCTCTAAATGTTATAATTAAGAGATACTAGTTTTCTTGCATGATTCAATATGTAATAGCCCTTTCTATTTACAGTAAAGTCTACAATTTAGAAAGATAACTGGGCACTAAAGGGTCAGTTCACATTTATTTATTTGTTTAATGTCTCCAATATCTCTAATACTCCTACATGCTTTCAGTGTCCTTTTGTCCAAACTCTACGATTTCTTTCATTTCCTTTCACTTCGTACTACTTTCAAATCTTTGCAAATTCGAAATGTTCAAGTTGTCTAAATCTTTCCTAGCTTCCTAAATCCATGTAACGTATTGTTACCTAAATATTCTATGTTTACTTGAAGTACGTTGGACTATTGTAAAAGGGATTAAGTTTTCAAGCTGATGGTTCGTGTTCTGAGTAATGACCCTTTGTACTGAACCATTGATTGAGAAAAGAGACAAACTGTTATTACAAAGGAACTAATTTATAGATAAACATTTGATGTATAACTAAAAGTTAGAAACAGGTTTCGACAGATGTTATGCATGTATGAGACCACATTTCATGTTGCTGTTGTTGTGGTCTTCAGTTCTGAGACTGGTTTGATGCAGCTCTCCATGCTACTCTATCCTGTGCAAGGTTATTCATCTCCCAGTACTTACTGCAACCTACATCGTTCTTAACCTGCTTAGTGTATTAATCTCTTGGTCTCCCTTTACGATTTTTACCCTACACACTGCACTCCAATGCTAAATTTGTGATCCCTTGATGCCTCAGAACATGTCATACCAACCGGTCTCTTCTTTTTGTCAAGTTGTGCCACAAACTCCTCTTCTCCCCAGTTCTATTCAATACCTCTTCATTAGTTATGTGATCTACCCGTCTGATCTTCAGCATTCTTCTGTAGCACCACATTTCGAAAGCTTCTATTCTCTTCTTGTCCAAACTATTTATTGTCCATGTTGCACTTCCATACATGGCTACACTCCATACAAATCCTTTCAGAAACAGCTTCCTGACATTTAAATCTATAATCGATGTAAGCAAATTTCTCTTCTTCAGAAACGCATTCCTTGCCATTGACAATCTACATTTTATATCCTCTCTACTTCGACCATCATCAGTTATTGTACTCCCCAAATAGCAAAACTCCTTTACTGCTTTAAGTGTCTCATTTCCTAATCTAATTCCCTCACCATCACCCGACATCATTCCACTACATTCCATTATCCTCGTTTTGCTTTTGTTGATGTTCATCTTATAACCTCCTTTCAAGACACTGTCCATTCCGTCCAACTGCTCTTCCAAGTCGTTTGCTGTCTCCGACAGAATTACAATGTCATCGGCGAACCTCAAAGTTTTTATTTCTTCTCCATGGATTTTAATACCTATTCCGAATTTTTCTTTTGTTTCCTTTACTGCTAGCTCAATATACAGATTGAATAACACCGGGGAGAGGCTACAACCCTGTATCACCCTCTTCCCAACCACTGCTTCCCTTTTATGCACATAAACTCTTATAGCTGCCATCTGGCTTCTGTACAAATTGTAGATAGCCTTCTGGTTCCTGTATTTTACCCCTGCCACCTTCACAATTTGAAAGAGAGTATTCCAGTCAACATTGTCAAAAGCTTTCTCTAAGTCTACAAATGCTAGAAGCGTAGGTTTCCCTTTCCTTAATCTTTCTTCTACGATAAGTCGTAAGGTCAGTATTGCCTCACGTGTTCCAACATTTCTACGGAATCCAAACTAATCTTCCCCGAGGTCAGCTACAACCAGTTTTAAACTGATAGTTCGGTAATTTTCACATCTGTCAACACCAGATTTCTTTGGGATTGGAATTATTATATTCTTCTTGAAGTTGGAGGGTATTTCGCCTGTCTCATACATCTTGCTCGCCAGATGGTAGAGTTTTGTCAGGACTGGCTCTCCCAAGGCTGTCAGAAGTTCTAATGGAATATTGTCTACTCCCGGAGCCTTGTTTCGACTCAGGTCTTTCAGTGCTCTGTCAAACTCTTCATGCAGTATCGTATCTCCGGTTTCATCTTCATCTACATCCTCTTCCATTTCCATAATATTGTCCTCAATTACATCGCCCTTGTATAGACCCTCTATATACTCCTTCCACCTTTCTGCTTTCCCTTCTTTGTTTCGAACTAGGTTTCCATCTGAGCTCATGATGTTCATACAAGTGATTCTCTTATCTCCAAAGGTTTCTTTAAGTTTCCTGTAGGCGGTATCTATCTTGCCCCTGGTGAGATAAGCCTCTACATCCTTACATTTGTCCTTTAACCATCCCTGCTTAGGCATTTTGCACTTCCTGTCGATCTCATTTTTGAGACGTTTGTATTCGTTTTTGCCTGCTTCATTTACTGCATTTTTATATTTTCTCCTTTCATCAATTAAATTCAATATTTCTTCTGTTACCCAAGGATTTCTACTAGCCCTCGTCTTTTTACCTACTTGACCGTCTGGTGCCCTCACTACTTCATCCCTCAAAGCTACGCATTCTTCTTCTACTGTATTTCTTTCCCCCATTTCTGTCAATTGTTTCCTCATGCTCTCCCTGAAACTCTGTACAACCTCTGGTTTAGTCAGTTTATCCAGGTCCCATCACCTTAAATCCCCACCTTTTTGCAGTTTCTTCAGTTTTAATCTACAGTTCATAAACAATAGATTGTGGTCAGAGTCCACATCTGCCCCTGGAAATGTCTTACAAGTTAAAACCTGGTTCCTAAATCTCTGTCTTGCCATTATATAATCTATCTGATACCTTTTAGTATCTCCAGAATTCTTCGATGTATACAACCTTCTTTTATGATTCTTGAACCAAGTGTTAGCGATGATTAAGTTATGCTCTGTGCAAAATTCTTCAAGACGGCTCCCTCTTTCATTTCTTAGCCCCAATCCATATTCACCTACTATGTTTCCTTCTCTCCCTGTTCCTACTCTCGAAATCCATTCACCCATGACTATTAAATTTTCGTCTCTCTTCACTACCTGAATAATTTCTTTTATCTCATCATACATTTCATCAATTTCTTCGTCATCTGCAGAGATAGTTGGCATATAAACTTCTACTACTGTAGTAGGCGTGGGCTTCGTATCTATCTTGGCCACAATAATGCGTTCACTATTCTGTTGGTAGTAACTTACCCGTACTCCTACTTTTTTATTCATTATTAAACCTACTCCTGCATTACCCCTATTTGATTTTGTATTTATAACCCTGTATTCACCTGACCAAAAGTCTTGTTCCTCCTGCCACCGAACTTCGCTAATTCCACTTGAACCTATCCATTTCCCTTTTTAAATTTTTTAACCTACCTGCCCGATTAAAGGATCTGACATTCCACGCTCCGATCCGTAGAACGCCAGTTTTCTTTCTCCTGATAACGACATCCTCTTGAGTAGTCCCCGCCCGGAGATCCGAATGGGGAACTATTTTACCTCCGGAATATTTTACCCAAGAGGATGCCATCACCATTTAATCATACAGTAAAGTTGCATGTCGTCGGGAAAAATTACTGCTGTAGTTTCCCCTTGCTTTCAGCCGTTCGCAGTACCAGAACAGCAAGGCCATTTTGGTTAGCGTTACAAGGCCAGATCAGTCAGTCATCCAGACTGTTGCCCTACAACTACTGAAAAGGCTGCTGCCCCTCTTCAGGAGTCACACGTTTGTCTAGCCTCTCCCCAGATACCCCTCTGTTGTGGTTGCACCTACGGTACGGTCATCTGTATCGCTGAGGCACGCAAGCCTCCCCAGCAACGGCAAGGTCCGTGGTTCATGGGGGGGGGGGGGGGGGGGGGCACATTTCATAGAGGAATAAATGAGTTTTAATGTTAGCTCCACAAGTCTCCACACTTACTATAGACCTAATGCAACATTAAATAAATACTCTTGTTCCATAACAACGTCTCATTACCTAATTATTGGGCTAGAATAATTCTAAAATAAACAAAAAACCTGAGTAATCTACAATTTTTAATACATAATCAAGAGAAAAAACTCGCATCTGTTGAGATATTCCTTCCCAGCGAGGAGAAGAAGACTAAAGTATGGAACAGATCTGTGAACCTCGATAAGCGATTATTCCAGGTACAAAACCTTCTTCTCCTTTATAAAATAGAATGGATCAGTGTTTATTTAATATTGTCATACACAGGCGCATGCGATGCTAATATTTGAAGGTCGGTGTGATTGGTGTTGCTTGTGCTTTGATGGTTTCGACGTTATTCTTCTGGGTCTGTACTTTTGTCACGTGTTAAATAAATATTTCGTTTGAAAACGATATTTGATGTTTTATGAACATGGTACCGGCTGTGCGCAGTTGACAAAGTTTCCATGAAATGCAACAGTTTTAGTCGATTTCGACAATAACTCGACGTTGCAGAAGTGCAAAAGACAGTATAATGGCCGACGAACGGCAGTACATTGAAAAACTCACTGGAGAAGAAAACTGACAAAGCTGGAGGCTCATAATGACAACTATTTTAGAGTTTCACAACATCTTTGACGTCGTAAATGGCGAGCCGATTAAGCCAGAAGATAGTGCCTAAAATTGCGAAAATGATCTTGCTGAATGGACTAAGGTCTGTGCAAATGCAAGGGAATGACTAATTCGGTCGTTTGACACTAAGTCTTTACCTCATGTGGAGGGATTCAAGACTGAAAAAGAGATTTGAATGAGCTGCATAACAAATCTTGATCTTCTTAGATATAAATTTCATATGATGCCAAATTTCATGAAATACAACTGCATTCAAATAAATCAGTCTGCATATGCGAAGAGAATTTTAGAGAAATATGGTAAGGATGCAAATTCATTATCTTTATCCATTGAACCAGGATGGAAGGATGGACACTGGGTGAGTCACCTCCTTTTAATAATACTGAACTCTATCTACTTTATCGAATAGTTGGAAGTTTGATATTCAACTCAAGATACAAAACTAGATTTATCATATGCTGTTACATCGAGTTTCAGGACTCACCAACACAGGCGCGTTTTTCATCGCCCAAACGAATATTCAGGTGCCTTAAACCAACAATTGCAGATGGCATTACGTTTGAAAAGGATGAAAACGGTAACACTGAAATTATAGTGACGTTATAGTGGTACGAAAGAAGCACAAGACATCAACAAGTGGCGTTCTACCCAAATTTCACATAGATCTTTATATGTGGAACAGTAAGTTACAATTGTTTCTTCACTGCAGGAAGAATGCGTGCTGCAAGTGGAGCTTTAAAGTCACTTTAGTGGTTTGCAAAGTTACAGGTTATAATTGACTTGCTGGTTTTGTGTCTACTTCACCTCAAGTATAAAACGTTGCGGGAGGGAGTCAAAGTGTCAGTGTTCATTTAATGTTGTTACATATAGGCCTATGCATTATTAATCTTCCAAAGTTGTCAGTTGCAATTATAGAAACCTCTGAAGTTCACGTCAGTATGATGCTGATTGTGCCTTGATGACTCTGGTGTATTCTTCTAGGACTGTCGCAATTATGTGATGTGTTAAATAAACGTTTCCTTTTAAAATTGAATTTTATGTGTTATCAGCAATAATGTTTTTTTTAATTCTGCTTCTCACTTATAGAGCTCAAAACCGATATTTGTTTTTAATAGAAGCTTTCTTCAATCCATACTAGTAGCAACGTAATTCTATAGAGGATACTTAAGACCTACGAAGAATTCAGGGGGCAGCGTAGGTAGAAAATACCTCCCAGGAAATTACAAATCCCCCCCCCCTCCACCGATAAATCTGTATTTATGTATATATAACATTAAATTCAAAAAAGTATATGAATTTAGATATTCATCTGCACAGGTGTAATGCAATATATAATAAGCTTGTAATCTTTTGACAAATTTCAACTGTGCCAGCAGCCACTGTTTACAAAGTTTGGAATGAACAATGGACAACACGTGATAACTCTGTGTATTCTGGGAATGCAAGCTTTGTCGGCGAATTTCGGTAACGAAATTTTCTCGGGTTATAAGCCGAGTCAAGGAATCGTTCTGCGTCAACGTTTCGACAAGTTTCCTCCTCGTCATCTTCAGAAGAATTGTTCCTTTCATGTCAATTGCGTGTTTTTACAGTCGCTAGACCACTGGCTCCTCTGACTCGTCTACAACGACTGAACCAATCGCGCGCTTCCGGAACGAGAGTTGCGTGCCGTGGTGGTAAGAGCAGTGGATGGTGGTGGGTGGAGATGCACTGGGCGCAGGAGTATTCAGGCGTCGCTTTCTGGCGCTGCCTGTCTATTCCATCTGCTGCCTTCTTCGCCTTCACATCGGAACTCTCTTTGTATAAATTTACAACCACACGGGAATCAGCTGTAAACCGCTCTCCTGATTGACAGGATCGTCGTGGACCCTTATCAGGCAGGGTAGCCGCGCTGTCTTGGACGCTTTGCCACAGTTCGCGCGGCTCCCCCCGTCGGAGGTTCGAGTCTTCCCTCGGACATGGGCGTGTGTGTTGTCCTTCGCGTAAGTTAGTTTAAGTTAGATCATGTAGTGTGTATGCCTAGGGACCAATGACCTCGGCAGTTTGGTCCCATAGGAACTCACCACATATTTCCAGTTTCCGATTCCTTATCTCCACTGACTCCTTGGTGATCGAGTCCAAGAACCCGGTACAGTGCCTTGGTCCGTTCAAAGTTAAATAAATGACCTTCATTGGGACTGTGCTATGCGACCGCAGATCTGTCCGTTTGGCCAAGGGTGCAGTTCTCACGTGCTCTGAGTGGAGCTCTAGACCAGTGGTTTCCAAATCTTTAGTAGACTATTACCACTGAGTGCAATCAGACATTAGCTATTACCCCCTCCCCCCTTCCTGCCGTCTGTTGCCCCCTCCCTCCCCTACATTCCTACATTATCACCTGCAGCATCTAACCAAACTGTAGAATGGAAGACTTTTCTTGGAACATTTTTGTTTTTAAAATGATGAAAGTTGAGTGATATTTAGTTTTTCTGTGAGTGTGAGTGTGTGAGGGGAGGGGGTTGAATGAATGACGATGGCATTCGTAGTGCATCGCAAGTGCTACCTACAACTTCTTCTCAGATAAGGAAGCTATAATGGTTTAAAATTAGTTGCGACTTTTGACCGTTCAGTACGGAACGAGTGGAAGGAAACATAGCTGCCAGTATGTACTGAACACGTCAGCAGGGACGGTAATGCCAGGCCTGTCAAGCGGAACCTCTCAAGTTCGTTTGTCTGCACGAACAGCAAGCCGCGCAAGAGGGCCGATCTCTGATCGTTCTCAAACGGATGATGAACTGCCTATCATATCACTAATGGTCATAGTTATTGCGATTTTCTCTATATTAGGTAAACCACTGCAAGAAATCCTGGAGGTTTGCGGGTCACTATCAATTTGAGTTCAGTTAATGTTACGTCATATGTTGGTGCTTATGAAGTGTAGATAACATATTGAATTATTCTTTAAACTTGAAAGAATATCGCTGTCTGTCTCCAGTCTCGATAAAATGGAATGTAGGTAAAGAGACCTTCGTCATTAACACATGAGCCATTGAAACAGCCAGAATGAAATATTCACAGATCCCTCCTATCTCATAAACGGTGTGAGATATCGAAACAAGATTTTGGCAAATGACAGCACTCAAAAGGAGATCATTTTGCCAATTAATATGAGAAAATTCCATATCTACCGTGATAATCAAGTAACTAATTTTTTTCAGTAAAATAATATAATTTTTAAGGACCATATATAGCTGGATGTTTTGCAAAAAATAAAATCAAGAAATTACAGTTGATTTTTATCCTGAGAATGGGCTTTTTCAACTATTGACCTGTCTTGACCTCAATAACTAGATTAATATTTTACTGTTCCAGTCTTCTGTCGCACATTCTTTCTGAACTGCATTAGAAAGTCAGCGACTCTCTGCTGTGTTTTGGCAAAGAAGCAGATTTTAATATGGCAGCAAGGGAAGTTACGTATTACTCAAAACTCGTCTCCATTCTTCACGAATCCCTCTCCTCAACAACCTTCTTGGTATGACTAGACCAGCCCTGTAGTGCAACTTTGCAATTGCTTCTTTTGTTAGCATTTCAGCTTCACTGAGCGTAAATTTCTTATTGTTTTTTGCCACATTACTTTTCATTTAGGCCCATATATTGTCAGTCGGATTTAATTGAGCGTGATACGGAGGAAGTCCGATTAAATAATGTCTAACGTCAGCTTGTTTGTCGACCGGGTAGTATGGAGTTTTTGGCGTGTACAGCACTACTAGTTCCATTGACTTCGCCTTATACACGCTAGATTCAACTTGATCCAGTGCAACATTTCTTTCCACTCAGAGAAAAACATCCGCTTTCCTTCACTTAGTTAATCTTAATAGTTATTGATATTTTATGGTGAACATACTTAAAAATGGGGACTTATAATGAACTGTAAACATTTTCTTCTTAAATAAGTACTTTATAGTAACAAAAATTCTGTGTAGACAAAATTGGTGTGCTTTTTACTATAACAAAATCGTTGAGTCAGCATTTATTAGTGGATTATAATAATAGGATCCTTTGCAAATGAAGTAATATAAATTACAAACTTCTTCAACCAGGAAGTAAACAAAACAAACTTGAGTTTTATACACAGTTCCTACAAACTTTCTTCCAACAGTCGCTGCATATTGATGTACTACAATTGAAGCAGCAAACTTTTGTTGTCCTCTCTTTTGACCTGGTTGCTTCTAACACCTCTTCATTTTCCGCTTCATTTTCATTTTCCTCGACTAACTCTGACGCACTGTCATGTTTACTTCCGTAATTTTGATCAAAATCTGAGTCATCGTTGAAACTGAACTCTGTCTCTACTTCACCAGGCATTAACTGTACATATTCTTTGGTTTCTACCTAATCTTCATGATTTAGTACTTGTCTTAATATCATCCATAAACATCTGCTTTCTCCACTGAAGAAACCACTCTCTCACCATTATCCGCTAGGATTGAAGTTTGCGGTCTATAAATGTCTGTCGCAAAACTTGTCAGCCGAAAGAAGCAGCGAAATAATTTCCTTGAATTCTTAATTTTCCTCAGTAGTTGGCCATATTCTCTTTTTTCTTCTGCCGTAAGATTCTGTCAGCCCGTCTTCTTTCCACCATATATACCATATGTATATTTTTAGTGGGATCCTTCAGACATTCTAATTGTTGTTGTTGTTGTTGTCATCAGTCCTGAGACTGGTTTGATGCAGCTCTCCATGCTACTCTATCCTGTGCAAGCTGCTTCATCTCCCAGTACCTACTGCAACCTACATCCTTCTGAATCTGCTTAGTGTACTCATCTCTCGGTCTCCCTCTACGATTTTTACCCTCCACGCTGCCCTCCAATGCCAAATTTGCGATCCCTTGATGCCTCAAAACATGTCCCACCAACCGATCCCTTCTTCTAGTCAAGTCGTGCCACAAACTTCTCTTCTCCCCAATCCTATTCAATACCTCCTCATTAGTTACGTGATCTATCCACCTTATCTTCAGTATTCTTCTGTAGCACCACATTTCGAAAGCTTCTATTCTCTTCTTGTCCAAACTAGTTATCGTCCATGTTTCACTTCCATACATGGCTACACTCCAAACAAATACTTTCAGAAACGACTTCCTGATACATAAATCTATATTCGATGTTAACAAATTTCTCTTCTTCAGAAACGCTTTCCTTGCCATTGCCAGTCTACATTTTATATCCTCTCTACTTCGACCATCATCAGTTATTTTACTTCCTAAATAGCAAAACTCCTTTACTACTTTAAGTGTCTCATTTCCTACTCTAATTCCCTCAGCATCACCCGATTTAATTGGACTACATTCCATTATCCTCGTTTTGCTTTTGTTAATGTTCATCTTAAATCCTCCTTTCAAGACACTGTCCATTCCGTTCAACTGCTCTTCCAAGTCCTTTGCCGTCTCTGACAGAATTACAATGTCATCGGCGAACCTCAAAGTTTTTACTTCATCTCCATGAATTTTAATACCTACTCCAAATTTTTCTCTTGTTTCCTTTACTGCTTGCTCAATATACAGATTGAATAACATCGGGGAGAGGCTACAACCCTGTCTCACTCCTTTCCCAACCACTGCTTCCCTTTCATGCCCCTCGACTCTTATTACTGCCATCTGGTTTCTGTACAAATTATAAATAGCCTTTCGCTCCCTGTATTTTACCCCTGCCACCTTTAGAATTTGAAAAAGAGTATTCCAGTCAACATTGTCAAAAGCTTTCTCTACGTCTACAAATGCTAGAAACGTAGGTTTGCCTTTTCTTAATCTTTCTTCTAAGATAAGTCGTAAGGTCAGTATTGCCTCACGTGTTCCAACATTTCGACGGAATCCAAACTGATCCTCCCCGAGGTCTGCATCTACCAGTTTTTCCATTCGTCTGTAAAGAATTCGCGTTAGTATTTTGCAGCCGTGGCTTATTAAACTGATAGTTCGGTAATTTTCACATCTGTCAGCACCTGCTTTCTTTGGGATTGGAATTATTATATTCTTCTTGAAGTCTGAGGGTATTTCGCCTGTCTCATACATCTTGCTCACCAGCTGGTAGAGTTTTGTCATGACTGGCTCTCCCAAGGCCGTCAGTAGTTCTAATGGAATGTTGTCTACTCCGGGGGCCTTGTTTCGACTCAGGTCTTTCAGTGTTCTGTCAAACTCTTCACGCAGTATCGTATCTCCCATTTCGTCTTCATCTACATCCTCTTCTATTTCCATAATATTGTCCTCAAGTACATCGCCCTTGTATAAACCTTCTATATACTCCTTCCACCTTTCTGCCTTCCCTTCTTTGCTTAGAACTGGGCTGCCATCTGAGCTCTTGATATTCATACACGTGGTTCTCTTCTCTCCAAAGGTCTCTTTAATTTTCCTGTAGGCAGTATCTATCTTACCCCTAGTGAGATAAGCTTCTACATCCTTACATTTGTCCTCTAGCCATCCCTGTTTAGCCATTTTGCACTTCCTGTCGATCTCATTTTTGAGACGTTTGTATTCCTTTTTGCCTGCTTCATTTACTGCATTTTTATATTTTCTCCTTTCATCAATTAAATTCAATATTTCTTCTGTTACCCAAGGATTTCTAGCAGCCCTCGTCTTTGTACCTACTTTATCCTCTGCTGCCTTCACTACTACATCCCTCAGAGCTACCCATTCTTCTTCTACTGTACTTCTTTCCCCTATTCCTGTCAATTGTTCCCTTATGCTCTCTCTGAAACTCTGTACAACCTCTGGTTCTTTCAGTTTATCCAGGTCCCATCTCCTTAATTTCCCACATTCTAATATTCTTACCATTCTTGTCTTCACCACGTCTATACACTCATCATCAAACCACGGCTGTTACATTGGCTTCGGTTTTTGTCCCAGTTCTTCACTTGCACTGTGAATGGTAGCCTCTAGCAGTAATTACCATTTCTCCCTAAGTCCACCTGTGATCCCGGACGATAAGCGATTCGTGAGTTTTTGTTGATAACATCGCCTCACTTACTCATTTGCAAGCATGTTTTATAAGGGAACATTCTGAAGTGTCATTAAACGATCTTCGTTTTAGAGTGAGTATCTTCGAAACTGTGATATATAAAAAAACGTTTTTCACATGAAAGTTGATATGTAGTTGGTGTTCTTGAAAAGTGTATAACCAACTTTTGTAATAATTCGAAATTTCGCGAAATACCCCACCACCATTAATCAATTTTGAAAAATTAAAACCTTCGGTAGAACATAAATAAGCTTTCAAGTCACAACATCCCTGTGGAATAAGGGCTGGTTTCTGAAATACTGTTTTCGGAAAACAAGCCGTACACAGTGTGCTGTCGGAGTACTTTGAACATTCCTAGTTAAAATATTCAAGCAGTCATTACCACTCTAATTGTTTATTTTAGTATACTTGTTTCATGTTTTAAATTATTATTCTGTGTTTTAAATTTATGGTTTCTGTTTTGTTTTTTAGTTTATCGTTTTACATACGTGTATTTTGCTAACTGAAAATAATAAGTAACTCATTATTATCATAGAAAAATTACAATAATGATAGCCTGTAAGGAAATGCTGAAAACATAAGCTCTTTTACATCATGCAAATAAAATTAACGAAATTCCTTCGCGTAATATACACGACAGAGAAGACCATATAAAACGAAATTCAGCAGGATTTAAAACTGTCACGAGTGATGCACCAAATAACCTAATTTGTATCAGACATGTTTCAGTACTTATGTATCCTTGACAAAGAGTACCCATTATGTACTGGTGAGTGCAACTTGACCATATTGTTTCTCAAATGGAGATTCAAATCACAATCATTCAACAGCACTGTATCTGAAATCGTCTCATAAAATTCTTCCACCATGGAAAGTAGGACATGTCCCACAGTTTTACCTTTGCCATCGAACCGTCTTGGACCACCAGATGTTTCCTGCCCTAGTTTCAGATGCTTCTTTACTATCACTAAGCAATTATTTATTTTTATTGTTATTGTTATTCGAATTTGGCCAACTCAGGACCACACTAAACAGCTGAGTTATGATGCAGTACTTCTTAACTCTGGCCCTCTATTGTCCTCTTCCTTCTTCACATCCCGCCCTCTCTTATGTTTTCTTCTGGAAGCCTCTGACGTGTCTACCTTTTCCCTGAACTCGTGTCCTTTTATGCTATTCATAAGTCCTACAGATTCTTCCTAACTACTATAAACATCGATATTTCTGTTTCTGGATTTTTGTCCTGGAATTTGGAAATTTATCTCATGATATCTACTATATTTTCAGTTTTTCCATACACTTTCTTGCTGTTTCTCAGTTTTTAAATACTATTCTCATACTCTGGAACCAACATTTTCGAATTTTTCTTCTTTCTTTCTTCTCCAGGTTATTTAAGTGTATGGCTGTAGTTATGATGAGGCATACTGACAGATAAAGACACCTGGTTTTTATCACCAAATTGCAATGCCTCAGTTTTGTATTAATAGAGAAGGATTATTTATCTTACGTGCTCCATATTAATTGGAATGCCACTCCACTATTTTGACTAAATTTAAGTTAGCTCCAATGTCCAGAGCATTTGGCTAAGTTATTTCTCCTATCAAAATTCTAAAACTTTCTTTATTTTCCATACTTTGATTCTATATGTTTTGATCCACCTTTAACGTATATGATTTTTTCAAACGAAATTTGTAATCTAGTTTCCTCGGGTATCTCTTGGAGAATGTCTGTCTGTTTCGTTGCTTCTTGTAAGTTCTGTGCTGCGACTGCTAAATCGAAGAAAAAGCTGTGTAATCAGTGTCAACGGTCTCTCTCTTTGTTTCAAGTTTCGCTTTGTGTATTCACTTTTCTCCCATTCTTGTTCTTCAGTCTCGTACTATTGTCCCAAAAACGCAACTGAATAATAATGGAGACAGACCACCTACTGTGTCTCACCTGTTTTAATTTCGAAAAATTTTGGTATTTCACCTAAAAATTTAGCTTTGGAAATTGTATTAATCAAAACTGCTTACTGATTGCCATTGTATTACTGTCAGCTCTAAACAAAGAAAGGCAATAACTAACTGTGACCCCCCCCCCCACCTTCCCCAGAATAAGACCGTGATCCGCATCTGAATGCAGTGGGCAAATGTTAGCGGTGTACAGCAGCATGCATCCGTGTGTCACACCATCAGTAGCTGCCAATGTGCTGTGGACATTCAGATATACGACAGCACTATATTAGGGACGTAGAGCCCACACCTCCCGCTCACAGCCGAATCGTGCTGTTCGGAATTTATTTTTTCCACTCTTCATTGGGAAATACAAATAAACCGCTTAATTATAGCCCCGTATTACTGACATCTATCTTAGTACGATTCTGGAAAATTTCCGCTTTTCGAACATCGTGAAATACGACGAAGAAAACGATCAATTGAGACACAAACAGCACAGATTCATAAAATTTCGTTCTTTTCAATCATGACTGGATCTGTATTCGTACAAAATTATGAGCGCTATCGACATCGGGTCTCAAGTTGACTCCCTACTTCTATATTTCCATACGGCTTTTGACTACGTTTCTCATAAGCAGTTTTTAATCAAATTGCTCGGCTATGGAGTACCATCTCAGTAGTGCATCTGGATTTTGATTTCCCGTCAGAGAGAGCACAGTTCGTAGTAACTGGCAGAAGGTCATCTAGTGGAACCAAAGTGATACTTCTGTCTCTCTCAAGGAAGCGTTATAGGTCTCTGCCGTTAGTAATGCATTATATATAAACGATTTAAGAGATCTCTGCGCTTGTTTTCAGAGGGTGTTGTCGTTTACAGCCTACAAAAAAAAAAAAAAAAAACAAAATGAGTTGTTAAATGATTTATACAAGGTACCTGCATGATGAGGAAAGTGGCAGTTGGACCAAAACAAAAAAAGTTTGAGGGCCTGTAAATGAGCACTAAAATGTTCTGTTAAATTTCTCTTACAAGATAAATCACACAAATTTAGAAGTTATCCATGCAGGTAATATCTAGAGATTACAGTTACGAGCAACTTAAATCGAAATGATCATACAAAAAATGTTGTGGGGAAGGTGAACCGAATATTGCGTTCTTGTTGGGAGAACACTTAGAAGACGCAACAGGTCCACTAAAGAGAATGTCTGTACTACGCTTGCACGTCATCTCCTGGAGAGCTACTGCGCGGTACAGGATCCATAACAGATGGGATTGACACAAGAGATGGAAAATGTTCGAAGAAGGGCAGCTCGTGTGTCGCATCGCCTTGCTGGAATTGCGCAAGACCGTCAGAATGCACAATGGACATGAGTGGATGCAGGTGATCAGACAGGATGTTTACGTACATGTCATCTCTCAGATTCGTATCTAGACGTATCAGGCGTCCTATATCACTCCAACTGCATATGCCCCACACCATTACAGAGCTTCCACCAGTTTGAACAGCCCCCTGCTGATATGCACGGTCCATGGGTTCATGAGGTTGTCTCCATACCCCTACACGACTATCTGTTAGATACAATTTGAAACGACACGCGTCCGACCAGGCAACATGTTTCCAATCATCAACAGCCCAATGTCGGTGTTGACGGGCGCGGGAGAGGTGAAAAGCTTTCTTGTTGTGCTGTCATCAAGGGTACACGAGCGGGCCTTCGGCTCCGGATGCCCATATCGATGATTTTTCGTTGCATAGTTCGCACGCTGGCCCTTGCTGATGGCCCAGCACTGAAATCTGTAGCAATTTGCGGAAGTGTTGCACTTCTGTCACGTAGAACGATTCTCTTCAGTCATCGTCGGCCCATTTCTTGCAGGATCTTTTTTCCGGCAGCAGCGATGTCTGAGATTTGATGTTTTACCAGGTTCCTTTTGTTCACGATACACTCTTGAAATTGTCGTAAGGGAAATTTCCCCACTTTAAATATCGCTATCCCAGAAATGCTGTGTACCATCGCTCGAGCGCCGACTGTAACACCACGTTCAAACTCACTTAAATCTTGATAACCTGCCATTGTAGCAGCAATAACAGATCTAACAACTGCGCCAGGCACTTGTCCTACGTAGGTGTTGCCGACTCTTCGCCGTATTCTGCTCCTTTACATATCTCTGTTCTTTAATTCCAGTCTCTTTGGCACTTCGGTGTAGTAAAGTGGTGAACTTTTTTCACGAAATTTCAAATTTCAGCTTTCTCCTCCAAATGCGAAAATATTTTGCTAACTACACGTACATAGGGAGAAATGGGCATCGTAACATAGTAAGAGAAATCAGAACTCTCTCGGAAAGATTTGGTGTTCAATTTTGCCATGTGGTATTCGAGAGAGTAACAATCAAGTGATAGTCAAACAAATTTCGGGCTTGCAGTCGGTCGTCGCGTAATTCGTCACACTATTTTTCTGCTGGGCACCTACCAGTCATCTGCAGATGAGCCATCGAAGATTGACGAATACTTGTCTGTTCCTCCGAATATAGCTCGCTGCGAGTGTTCGTCGCATGCGTCAAAATTCAAGCTGACAGACGGACTACACTTCACGGAGGCAGCGCCATCGCTGGTGAAAATGCAGAACTCATCTGTCCTCTGTGTTGCCGCTCGCAGCGGCCGTTGGCGCACTCTGTCGTCTTCGATTAGAACAAATCGTGCAGATGATACGGTCCTATGCACTGTCCAACTGATAGCTGCTATCACGATTCATCAGATTTTCTGCCACGCGTATTACCACAGATTCGTAGTTCTATCATAATCAGTTGAATGTCCTGTGGAAATACAGTGTTGGGCAACAGCGGACTTGCTTGATGGCAAAAGGCGAGGGCAACGCTGATGTTCAGCGTAGCATTCTTTCACAGTATGTATGGTCTGTCCCATGTAAGCAATACCACATTGACAAGGTAAAAATATTCCAGCCCTCCGCAATAGCAAATCGTCCTTTATTGATCCCACATGGTTTGCAGCCTTACATGGTGGACGAACAATCGCTTTCACATGAAATTTACAGAGGATTCTTTTTATTTTAAATGAAATGTTGCCTACAGAAGGGTGCAAAGCTAAAGGTTCTGCCGACGTATCCTCCTCTTTATTCACTTCCTGGTTCTTAATTTTAACTGACAGTGCCCTGTTAATCCGATGGGTTTAATATCTATTTTTTCTAAACACTGTCTTTCGATGAGCAAGCTCTTTAGGCAAACTATGTAGATCTGAGACAGTGTGAGCTATATGGAAGAGTGTTTGAAGCACGCTCATAGTTTATGATGGGTGATGTCAACTTGATGCTTTCAAATACAAATCGGCATGAGTGGGGTTGAGAGAAACTGAATGGCCCAGAGAGCATTATTCTTCCGTCTAAACAGGACGTACAAGAAATGCAGTCGACCATCTTTTCTGTTTCCATAGTGAACTGAAAGTTGTTATGAATGGAGTTGAGATGGTGAAGGAACTCCATCAATTTATCTTTCCCGTCATGCAACATCGTCCATATACCTCTAAAATGCAGTTGGTTTGTCAGGTTGTAAGGTGTTCAAATCGTTCAAATGGCTCTGAGCACAATGGGACTTAACATCTGAGGTCATCAGTCCACTAGAACTTACAACTACTTAAACGTAACGAACCGAAGGACATCACACACATCCATGCCCATGGCAGGATTCGAACCTGCGACCTTAGCAGTCGCGCGGTTCCACAGTGGAGCGCCTAGAACCGCTCGGCCACACCGTTGGGTTTGTAAGGTGTCAAACAAATAACACACCTTACATTGATCTCCTAAAACAATTCCGATTAAATTGGTATGTCACACAATATAGTTACATGAAACTGAATGAATTTTATTGATATGTAGATCGCACAAACAAGCTGACATTTCATGAATATAAACCACTAACACACAATAGTAACTGCATGCAAGTAATTTCCCAGATCTGCGCTACAAGGCACAGTTCTAAAAGAAGCTGAGTCTTACAACGGCAACACCCATCCATGTAGGCTGGAGGCTTCACAGTGAGACATCTAGCGGACACAATGAGATGCTGGTGCTACTGCACAGGCTATCGACAAAAGCTGCCCATGTTCCTGCTTTTAACGACGACACTTTGGAAAGCCTTTTTACAGGTACAGGCTGTAGATGGCAGAAAAACTTCTGGAGAAATTCAACTAAAAACATTAGTGACACACTGTGGACACATGCATAAAACCTCACATGGAAAGTAGTTGTTTATTCCCATCCCCGCCCCCTGCCACGTCATCACTGTTGTGTCCCCTCTACCCTCCATCTCTACACCCTTCATCTCTACACCCTTCATCTCCTTTCCCAAGGTGGCTTCCATCAACTCCCCCTCCCGGATGATGCCCACTCTCCCTCCATTTATCCCTCCTATCAACTCTGATCCTCACACACCCTCCTTTCCTCTGTCCTTTTCCCAGTCTCCCTCTCCCCCCCTTCCCTCCTCTTTTTTCCCCACCTCCCCTCTCTCTGCCCCTTCTCTCCCCTGAGTACTTTTGCATTTCCCTCCTCTGCCTCTTCTCATTCCCTCTCGCGTCTGTCCTGCCCCTCTCCCCCCTTAAGAGTCCTCTCCCTCCTTGCTTTCCCCCCTTTCGTTTTTTCCTCTCCTTCCTCCTTGTTTTTCCCTCTGCTCCAGGTCCCCCCCCCCTCCCCTTCTGCCTTTGGCTCAGGAGAGTCATGTTTGTGCCGCCATTTTCGTGCAGTGTTTTAGAGTGAGTGTTCCGTGTTGTGTCTTTTGGGAAGTGTTGCGAACGGCCATCATACTGTCGCTGGGTGTGATTTTTTATCTCTTGCGAACAGAAACCAGACTATCGCCATGTTTTTTAATTGTGTGTATAGTATGTTACTTGTCTGATTCCTGTGTATTTTATTAACATTTGCTTTCTGTTTTAACTTTCCGCATTTTTCCGCCATTTTACACTTTAAGTCGCCGTTTTATCGCCTGTTTTTCTTGTTTCTTTTCTTCTTCTATTTTTAAAAAAGTCTGTCGACTGTAGAGCAGCGTACTAAGCTGATGCCAGTCCGCCCACTTCGGGGGGGAATTGAAAATCAATAAAGAAAAAAAAAGTTGTTGTTTATCTCAGTACTACATAGCAGAAGTTAAACTCTACTCTACAAAAGAAACGACGCCTGTGATAGGCTACAGAAACACTAGTGGGTGGAGTTATGACAAGTACAAACCCTCTGAATGGCCGGAAAGAACACGCATGGCTTCCAGATTGGATACAGGTAAATGTAGACAGAGTAATTCACTCTTTCTCTTGCAGTAAATCGTCAAGTGTTTGAGTAAAAGACTCACACTGCGCTAAGAGGATTATGAGAGTAATTATGTGAAACTTTTTCACATGCTCGTCTTAACTTTTAAGGAGTTAAACTGCAAAGTGTCCTCGTACCGAGAACTGCACAGTGATCTGACAGTTAATGCTTGCGAGCAATTTGAGGGCAACGACATACGCGCTATTCCAGCCAATTAACTCAGCTAGGGAACAACTAAGAGTCTCGACTTCACCAAAGATGAAGGAAATGTATCAGACTGGTGTTTAACAGTAGAGAGATATTTAGAAAAATTTTCAGCTTCACAGCTCGCGCCGATAGCCGCCACTGCCGCCGCCAACGAAAGGTAAACACGCGCGCTCGCGCTACACCAGCAAGTGGTTCAAATGGTTCAAATGGCTCTGACCACTATGGGACTTAACTTCTGAGGTCATCAGTCTCCTAGAAATTAGAACAACTTAAACCTAACTAACCTAAGGACATCACACACGTCCATGCCCGAGACAGGATTCGAACCTGCTACTGTAACGGTCCCAGCAAGTGGTATTCGATTGACACTCAGAAATGCGGTCGTCTCCGTCTCTCCTATTTTGTAGTACATTCAACCATGGGCTGTAGTTAAACCTATTCACAATCGTTGAGCATAACTGAAAGGAAAACACACGATATATCCGATCTAACGAAAAGGATTGACCAGCCACTACAAAGTGACTCTGAAGTTATTGAACTGTTTTAATTATGCAGTTATATTTACAGTGACATTTACGTACCCTATAGAGATACCATTCAACTTTTGGGTATTTTCATTGTATATTTTTAGCTTAATTGATGTCTCTGGCCCCAATTGTATTTAATTTACTTGTATTTTATCGATCGCCAGACATGGTCATCAACCATCTTACATATTAAAGAACCATAGAATAGCTAGGAATTTCGCTTCACAGTTGTGAAAACACAATATCAATATTTTACCATCCTGTACATATTAAGATTATGATTGATATGTCATAAACTCATGCTTAGAGTAAAATGTAAACCTTAATAACGAAAATCTACATTTTTGCTAACATATAGTTACACCCGAACCCATACACTAATTTCTGCTAGTTATAACATTTTTTTACAAGGAGTGTAGTGAAACGGACATTGACATCATTGTCCGATTTCATCACTGTCCGTACTGCTGCACTCTTCTGAACTCTGCATGGTGAGCTGGAGTTTCCTACTTTGGAGCCGTAGGTTCAACACAAATTCCTAAAACACTCACAGAGCGTCCTTGCGCAACTGTGATAGGAAGATTGATCAGGACCAGTCACATTCATGTTAGAAACCGATTCAAACGCTTGCTCTTCGAAATCCTCCATAAAAAGGTTGCCACCAAGGGAGACAGTGGGCTACCCTGGCGACTTTACGTCTGTTCAATATATTCTTGGTTGAACACAAAACAGGTTGAGGACAGAACATGCCGCAACAGTTAGTTTCCAAATAATCAACGAGAGTGACCTATGTAAAGAGTGGTGCTACATCAAAGATAAGCAAATGGTCAGAACTGCTTAGAAGCCCAGTTGAGATAGCTCTGAAAAAGTCGTTGGGTTGGAAAAGGTGGAGTAATCTTGATTTTCAGGTATATTGTAGGTATTACCACTCTCGCGAAAAATCCTATTTTTAGACCTTCGCACCTTGTGCATTACCCGCCATCTTGACAAAAGCTCTAAGAAATGGCATTTCAGGTTTTCGCCAGTAACTCTCTTCCAGTGTATTCCAGTATATCCATTTTAAAGAGCGTTAAATTTTCTGAAGTTTCGTGTATAACATGTTGACAGGAGGCTTTCAAACTCTAAGAAAATGTTGAGAAATCGAAAAAAGATAGAGGTGCCAATGGTTTTGTCGTAATAACTTTTTAGTGGAGCTTTGTGCACTATACATAATAACCAGTACTGTAGAGCGTTTAATTTCCTTCACGATTCATGCAAAGTAATTGTAGTTACAACCTACACATGCTGAGAAATGTTCCATTAACGATTTCAGGAAACATGGACTTGAAACTCAAAATACCATCCTCAGTCGAAAATAGTATTGCTGAATGTAATGCTATCTTTAAGCTTTTATGTATGCAATATTTACATTTTGTTGATGAGATTCATGTAATTTCTGACGAATAAGTAGTTTTGAAAAATGAAAATACAAATTTTCAACACTTTTACACATACTTAAGTTTCAAAAAATTAGTTTAAAGTTAGATGTTAAATTATATTTTAGTGATATAAACTTAATTTTAAGTTAAAAATTAACCAGTTTCTGTTGTTTTGGCTCAGATATCGCTAATGTTGCAGTTCCAACTCCACTTTCACTAAAATTGTTAGTGTAACATTTCTCGGCATCTGTAGAGAGTAATGACAATTATTTTGTGTGGATCTCGGTTATTAAGCATTGTGCACAGAACGACACTAAAGAAAATTTTTAAGGCGAAACCACTGGAGTATCTAATTTATTTCTATTTCTCAACATTTTTGCAGATTTTCACAGCCTCGTATCTCAGTTGCTGTTCCGAATTTTCCAAAAGCTATGTACGAAACTTATAGGAAATTTTATGCTCTTTAAAATAGATAACAGCATATGTTTGGTTAAAATGCCCTGGAAGCAAGCTATTCAGGTAAAGTTGGAAAAATGGCTATTTCTTAGCGGTTTTTTCAAGGTGGCGGATAATGTACAAGGGAGAGAAAGTCTAAGACTTGGATTTTTCAGGAGAAGTGTAATACATACAACATACCTGAAAATTAAAATTGCTCTCTCTCTCTTGCAATCCAAAATGCTACACTCCTGGAAATTGAAATAAGAACACCGTGAATTCATTGTCCCAGGAAGAGCAAACTTTATTGACACATTCCTGGGGTCAGATACATCACATGATCACACTGACAGAACCACAGGCACATAGACACAGGCAACAGAGCATGCACAATGTCGGCACTAGTACAGTGTATATCCACCTTTCGCAGCAATGCAGGCTCCTATTCTCCCATGGAGACGATCGTAGAGATGCTGGATGTAGTCCTGTGGAACGGCTTGCCATGCCATTTCCACCTGGCGCTTCAGTTGGACCAGCGTTCGTGCTGGACGTCCAGACCATGTGAGACGACGCTTCATCCAGTCCCAAACATGCTCAATGGGGGACAGATCTGGAGATCTTGCTGGCCAGGGTAGTTGACTTACACCTTCTAGAGCATGTTGGGTGGCACGGGATACATGCGGACGTGCATTGTCGTGTTGGAATAGCAAGTTCCCTTGCCGGTCTAGGAATGGTAGAACGATGGGTTCGATGACGGTTTGGATGTACCGTGCACTATTCAGTGTCCCCTCGACGATCACCAGAGGTGTACGGCCAGTGTAGGAGATCGCTCCCCACACCATGATGCCAGGTGTTGGCCCTGTGTGCCTCGGTCGTATGCAGTCCTGATTGTGGCGCTCACCTGCACGGCGCCAAACACGCATACGACCATCATTGGCACCAAGGCAGAAGCGACCCTCATCGCTGAAGACGACACGTCTCCATTCGTCCCTCCATTCACGCCTGTCGCGACACCACTGGAGGCGGGCTGCGCGATTTTGGGGCGTGAGCGGAAGACGGCCAAACGGAGACGGTTGCGAATGGTCCTCGCCGATACCCCAGGAGCAACAGTGTCCCTAATTTGCTGGGAAGTGGCGGTGCGGTCCCCTACGGCACTGCGTAGGATCCTACGGTCTTGGCGTGCATCCGTGCGTCGCTGCAGTCCAGTCCCAGGTCGACGGGCACGTGCACCTTCCGCCGACCACTGGCGACAACATCGATGTACTGTGGAGACCTCACGCCCCACGTGTTGAGCAATTCGGCGGTACGTCCACCTGGCCTCCCGCATGCCCACTATACGCCCTCGCTCAAAGTCCGTCAACTGCACATACGGTTCACGTCCACGCTGTCGCGACATGCTACCAGTGTTAAAGACTGCGATGGAGCTCCGTATGCCACGGCAAACTGGCTGACACTGACGGCGGCGGTGCACAAATGCTGCGCAGCTAGCACCATTCGACGGCCAACACCCAGGTTCCTGGTGTGTCCGCTGTGCCGTGCATGTGATAATTGCTTGTACAGCCCTCTCGCAGTGTCCGGAGCATGTATGGTGGGTCTGACACACCGGTGTCAATGTGTTCTTTTTTCCATTTCCAGGAGTGTATTTCAACAGGGTTGTAGACGGAGAGCCTCCAGTCTATTGATAAAGTCAGTTGAGTTACAGATGTCATGTAGGCACTTTCCTATCAACGGTCTCAGCAAAGAAGCGAGATGTTTGGCTGACTCACATTTTCCTTGTGAATATATGGAAGATCATACAGTCTTGGAGGTCAACAAACATGTGGTCTTAACCTCTTGACGATCACCTGAGGTAAGCAGGAGGAATTCAGTAGTTTCGAAGTATTCCGTTGCACACAACCTGTAGGGTTGTAATCAATGCCCCTATAGGTACAGTCACTTAGCAGACCATACATCTTTTCCTCATAGGCACTACGTGGTAATAAAATGCTTGCATTACCTTTGTCTGCCTTCAGTACCATTAAAGCAGTGTCCTCTCATAGATTTCGTAGTGCAGCCCTTTCTGGAAAAGTTAAGTAACTACGTTGAGAAGGAGCTCTCAAGTTTCCCTTCTTATTTCCTCTGCAGTATCCGAAGTAAGGCGTCGCACGGTTTCTTCAATACCACTTACAAAAGTAATTAAAGGCGCTCTCTAGGTGTAGGTCCATAACTGAGTCCGTTGCCTAATACAGAAAGCGGCGCATCGTCCAAATTTTTCTCCGAGAAATTGACAACTGAATGTCGTGCAGTTACCTCTTGTGTCGACGACTGCTGTGGCAGCAGACGACCAGATTTTGACATCTGCCGAAAACTTGCATCCTTATGGATCTGGTGAAACACACCAAGTCTTTGTCTCTTGCTAGAACAGCTTCGTATCGGATACATTAATTGCAAAACCCATTCCCAGCACCCAATTTTCCACAACATCCATATTCAACCTTCCATGCATTCTCCATACCTTATCCATCCTCTGCCACTGCAATTTTAAGCAACTCCTATTCCTTTACGATGAGATCCGTCCTGAGATACATCCCTTCCAACCCTAGTCACAACGCTCCATCTCCCAGTATCTCCTCCCCCTTCAACCACCTTATTTACTTTTAGTCGCTTCCCGCCATTCTATAGGGGCCCATATACACACTCATCATTGCACCTTCATCATGAAAATTTTTTCACCTAGCATCGCCATTACACCATGGCATCATTCAGATTCATCATCGACCAATTTTAACTGCAATATTAAATCGTCAAACGTGTTTTAAAAATCATCAATATTTTCCAGCTATGTACAGTTTACAAAATTCTCGTTTAGTGTCCCTTGTTTTTGTGTAAAATTGATCAATATCGTCCATCTATGTTTTTTACAAAATCATCTGTTAATGTCACTTCTTATGTATTTTAACCGTCTTGAAATACAGTTCATGGAATCTTTGGATGAAGAGCATTTTTTATCCGCTGCCATCCCGCCCTTTTTATGGGAACTTGAAATAACAATGAAGAAAAGAAAAGTCTTCGTCAGTCTTCGATGACTCACATCAAGATGACTGGCACGCGCCCAGTAAGAAATATCTTGCCATGAGTTAAACGTTAAAATACAACCGGGTGCAAGCCTGAAATTTGTTTGAACATTGAATTCGCCGGAAAAATTTAAAATAGTCTGAAAATGGTTCTAGGAACCATGTGCCAAAAACCTAAGTGAAATGCCTGGGCTAGCTGGACAGAGCGGATTAGGTTGTAGAAAGGAGCCAAAATAAGTTGCTGTCAGTTGCACTCAACATACAAACTTTATTTATCAACACACAGTATTACAACAAGCATGCAGATCACTGGAATCTTTAATCGACCTCTTTTGATTAACTTAACATCGGCTGAAGGCCACACTCAAATCCAAAATGCAAGGCCTAAGCAAGAAATTGAAATACAAGGTTCTTTTGGAGGTTTCCCCCAAAAATATTTTCTAAAACTTCAATCTAAACAGGCTGAAAGCCTTAGTAATTTAATTTTAATGGAACTTGGCTGGAGGCCGCATATTAAGCAATGAGAAGAGTTTGAATCAAAAGGCAGAAGGCCTTATCTTAAAATATTTCATGCAAAATTCGGCTGAAGGCCCCATACAAAGGCATAACAATCTTATGCCTAAGGGCAAGACAAGAACATTAATTTAAGAGATATTAAAAAGCGGCTGAAGGCCGCACATCAACGAATAATTTAACGGCTTAAGCCCTTGCAAGAAGAGTTTCAATTACTAAAGGCAGAAGTCTGTATCTTAAAACATTTTGTATAAAATTCGCCTGAAGGCCCCTATAAAGAATAACAATCTCATGCCTTAAGGGCAAGACAAGAACATTAATTTAAGAGATATTAATACTCAGCTGAAGGTCACATATCAACAAAATATGTTTAATGGCTAGAAAAAGAGTTTCAATTTAAAAGGCAGAAGGCCTTATCTTAAAACATCTCATGTAAACTTCGGCTGAAGGCCCAATATACAAGAATAGTAATCTCATACCTTAAGGGCAAGGCAAGAACATTAATTTAAGAGATATTGATATTCAGTGAAGGCCACACATCGACCAAATAACTAAATCCCAAACAGGGAAATTACTATGTAACACACAAGGAACGGCGCTCAGAAGTTTCCAAGAGTCGGCCTGAGGTCGTAACGCTAACAACCATTTAGGTGAGACAGGCAGCCTGTCCAACGACTTCTTAATCTGAAGGCAACCCAACCAACAGACAGCTGACTGACCAATCAACAAGATCATTTCCGCTCACGCAACCAGCAAAACGACCACAACATTTCAATACAACGACACGCAGAATATTGGCGCCCACAAGGACCAACAACACCTCAGCTGTCGAACTACACACCGTGCTGGACAGAAACAACACAACGAGGAAAATACACTGCCGAAAATTACGTCAACGACCATGGCAGGTAACAGGAACGTCAACGGCCACAAGGCAGAAGATACCGCTGGTCAAATTCAATAACAGGGAATACATTAAGTTAAACTCCACAGGAAGATGGCTGGAATCTTAGCCGACTTGCATACACACACGTTGTTGCTCACAGGAATGTCCCAAAAGTGACAACCAGGATCAAACGAAGAAGTGTAAACAGTGGAGGCTCGATAGCAGGTGAAGTGAGGACTCAAATGTTATGTCCAACATTGGTGAGCGACGAACCTCACAGCACTTGCAAGCAGCACCTCACACTCCAACCGCACGTTTCACACCACGAACGGCCCCGGCCAGATTCCACGCGACGAGGACTTTCTTGCTGCTCCACGCCAACCAACCGACTCCCAGGCCCGGAAACGGTGAAAGGACCAAATATACGTCAGCTGATGAGACGACCAACCGAACGACCAACCAACAGTCGTCCCACTCCAATCTCCCTCCATCGGACAGTTCATGTGCGTCGCCAGCGGTCGGCGAGCACTGGCTCTACATGCCTCACCCGCGCTCCGTCCCCGACTTCACTGCTGCTGCGTCCCGACAGCACTGCTGGTCCGTCCCGAACGGACTGCCAGACACACTACGACCCGGAAATACTATCGGTCGCTCCAGAGATGGTGGGACAGTTCACTTACCGATATGCGCTTCTGCTGCTGCTCAAGGACAAGTAAGGCAGGAAGTTATTGACGCCAGTAAATGGAATAAGAAAACGAGGCGGCAGTACCGTAATAGAAGATGACAAACAATAAATGGCATGAACACGAGACGTGCAGGGCTCATTAACTGTGAATTAGAAAGTAGAAGCAGCCATCGCTGCTACTGTTCAGACATCACTTATATGTCAGGAATGGTGGCAATTTGTGGTAAATTCCTATGGGACCAAACCGCTGAGGTCATCGGTCCCTAGGCTTACGTTATGGACAACACACACAACCATGCCCGAGAAGGAGACCGCACGGCTACCCCACGTGGCTGCCAGGAACAAAAGAAGTTTCGGAACTCTTTGGACGGACGGTGCGGATACAGAATGCTATGTGAAACGTCCCCTTTGAAAAATTATTACAAGACTGTGCTTAAACTGAAACACAATATTTTTAGCGCTACGCAATCTGACTTCCAAAAATCCCTACGAAAGAATGGCCCTGACTAACATTAACCTATACGTTTCACAAATCACTTACCTCACGAAAATCTTCGTTACTCAAGCTACTGCAATACAGCGAGCGCCACTACTGCCAGCTAAATAAAAGATTCAAACTACGGAAGGCACTAACTACTGATAGGTATAGTTAGCAAATGAAAGATTTTAATAGAGAACAAACAATATATTTACCTTAGTAGTCATAATATATACATCACTTCATGACACCAATTCTTACAAATTTCAAAACTCCGCCATCTCTCTACCCACGTCCACCACTGCTGGCGGCTCACCTCCAATGTATTTACCTTAGTAGTCATAATATATATATCACTTCATGACACAAATTCTTACAAATTTCAAAACTCCGCCATCTCTCTACCCACGTCCACCACTGCTGGCGGCTCACCTCCAACTGAGCAACGCTACGCGCTGTTAGCATCCAGCTGTCGCTGCCCAACACTACAATGGCAGACAACAATGCAAACCAGCCACAGACTGCACACGGCACAGCCAGTGATTTTTATACAGAGCGCTACGTGGCGGCGGCGTTACCAATAAAAAAACCTAAACAGCCTACTTACATATGTTCTCTGAAACATGACATAAAGGTTCACGGGTAAGCGCTGCAGCGCGGAAACGCTGTAATAAATACGAGGGTTGGCTCTTTAATAGTGGCAACTATTTATTTACTGCTCGTACAAAATAGATACGTGTTTCAGAGTTTTACTGACCTTCAAGGTAGTCACCAGCATTGTGTATAACCCGTTGCCAGCGATGTGGAAGTCGTAGGATACTCTTAGTAGTGCCAGTTGTGTTGACAGTTCGAGCGGCGCGGTCTATTGCCCGACGAATTTGTAGCAGTTCTGAAGCGAATGCCGTGAAGTGTTTCCTTCAGTTTAGAAATCGAGTTGAACTTGTGAAGGCTTAAGTCAGGAGGGTGCATTAGGTGGCATAGCACTTAGCAGCCCCATCAGTCAAACAAATCACTAACAGCTTGCACTGTACGTGCTGCAGCATTTTCCTGAAAAATTATGGTCCGGTTCTGCAGAAAGTGTCAACACTTCTGTCTCTATGCTGTTCAGTTTTGGAACACAACTTATGACCAGCTAATAAACAGAATTGATGAGACTTTTTGCAGGACCTGGCCATCATTTTGCAGGACAATGCTCAAGCACGTACAGTGCAAGCTGTTACTGATTTGTTTGACTGACGGGGCTGCTAAGTGCTGTACCACCTACTGCACTCCCCTGCCTTAAGCCCTCGTAAGTTCAACTCGATTTCTGAACTGAAAGAAACAATTCACGACATTCGCTTCAGAACGGCTACAAATTCGTCGGGCAATAGACCGCGCCGCTCGAACTGTCAACACAACTGGCACTGCTAAGAGTATCCTACGACTTCCACATCGCTGGCAACGGGTTATACACAATTCTTGTGACTACTTTGAAGATCAGTAAAACTTTGAAGCTCATATCTATGTTGTACGAGCTGTAAATAAATAGTTGCCACTATTAAAGTTCCCACCCTCGTGTAGCTGGTAAGGCCGCGCGCAGATCCGCAGTTTGGGCAAGGTCTTGGTGCTCGGTTCCTATATGGGCTAGGAATATGGGCTAAAAAGGTTTTGGTTCAGCCCTGATCAGCGGGCATTTGTATAGCTATTCGAGCATCTTTCATACTGTATCTAAGTTACAGTATATCAAGCAAGGTTTGAACGAGAACCTGAGCTGGCGTTCAGGCAAATTGTGCGAATCATAACGTCTTTTGCAAAAGAACTTTACTGAATTGGAATTAATGCTCAGCTAATGGACAATTTGTATGTATAACTTTCTGATTTTATGTGCAAAATAATGCAAAAAACACATATTTCTGACAAGTTTTTGAAGCGCTCCACTTCCGTACTTTAAACTTGTACGAGTCGGTTCAATCTTTGCACGAAGATAGATAAAGTCAAAACGAATTTTTTATCTAATAATCTTTGTCTATTGGTGATATACGATAGTTTAAAGCACAGCTAAACGTAGCACATGAAATTCATTCTTGCGGGAATTGAATGCACGGGAACGGTTTAAATTGAACAAATAAATAAAAAATGCTTTTATACGAAACATAAGAATGTATCCTTACAATAAAACTGAGAACTCGCTTTCAAAAATCTAGATTCATTCGGATTTTACAAGCGAAAAAAGGCGGTTTTTGTGAGTTTTTTGTGCGGGCCAATTCTAAAGTTTGGAACCAGAATGAAAAATGCTCCTACCATAGTGCAAAAGGGGAGAGTATGTCCTGGGCACAGTTTGTGTGTAAAAGAAGGGAAGTCGCTTTTCGACTTATACGGCAGCTTCAAAGACATTTAAATCACAACATCTTGACATATTCGCGCTTTTTTAAGGGATTAACTCTACACGCCCAGCGCAATGAGCTTTCTTATCTGCAAGGTGCTAGCACACCTGCGTCTTGCAATTTATAGACTAAAAAGTCTCTGATCTTGTGCCCAATGTCCAGAATATTTGCCATCCATAGTAAGCAATATGTAATATCCTACGGCTGAAGAGGCGTAAATGTAGCAGTAAAAGCCTTTTTCTGCAGGGGATAAAATTTCTGTGGATGGATTTGTTCCTAGGGGGCGCTGGAACAGTTTTCTGATTTCTGGGTGGAAGGGTTGATTTTTCACCGAGGGGATTATTTCTCCCCTAAATTCAACTCCTGTTACATGTATGGTGAGCAGTTTAAGAACAAATAGATACAAATGTATGTGCTCCGAGGGAGTGGGATACACCTACGACGGGAAGTATCTGAGAGTGGGAGTTCATCTATGATAGGAAGTATCCCAGAGTGGAGATCCATAGGTCCTAAGGTTTAATCACACGTTGTGTTATATCCAACGACATATCAACTGGCATGATGACATACCTCATGTTATACCACATAACATTGTGTATCATATTGCTTTACTTGACATGATGCATTATGTTCATGACATAGATACTAATACTGACAAAAAAGTGTGAATATATTCAGATGTTTTGATTTAAATGTGTTTGAAGCTCCTAGATAAGTCTAAAAGTTATTTTCCTTTTTTTACGTCGCTAACTCTGCCCAGGATGCACTGGCCTTTATTTGCTACGATAGGAGAGTTTTTCACTCTGGTTTAATTGTTCTCGCCTGTTCATCTGTGTTTAGAACGATCTTTGAGCAAAACGAATCATACAATATACTTCTGTTGCGAAAAGAATGACTTTCGAGGAATATCCAAAGCTGCATTTACAAAAGTAATAAAAGAAGTGAGTAACTGGTATTGAAGGTACTACTTAAATGTTGTATTACGATTTTTTTCTACATGTTTGTATAAATGTGAAAGAAATAAAAATTTTACATATTAAAATAAGTTCGTTAAACATTTCGTTCCATTCCTCTTATCAGAAGCATCGTAGTCATATTCAGACAGCTTTGGGTCGACTGCGCACAGTCTGTATCCATTGTATCGATCGCCTCCGCCACCGTACTGGTACCCAGAAGTATACTAGGTGTTTTCAGGTAGTGTGATGTAAGTCTCGATTGACTGAAGTACGTAACGTGGCCACCGAAAATCAGTGCTATTGCCTTACCAGCGACTTTGAATCTTTGTTTTACTTTATTGAGTATAATGTGCAGTTCATACACTGTGTCGTTTGCTGCTATGCTCATAATGGGACTATTCACTAACTGGCAGTTTGTTTGTATGTCAGTTCGCCTGAGAATTTTAATTGGCGTTTGCGTTCTGTTATGAAGAACCTTGAACTGTACTTTCTACAGAATTTTGGAATCGTGCGGCCTTCTCACTGGACCTGACCAGAACCTCTAGCTTCTCAGCGGCATCAGCTAGGCAACAGACTGCGGAACTTTATGTCATGTAGAAGATACGTCTCAGAATCTTCTTCTCCATTATTTTGAGCCTCTCTAGAAGAATCTTCCCTGCGTTTCTTATGTGAAGGAAGTGTAGCCCAACATCAGTCGAGTAACCTATCACGAGTGAGACCACAGTTGATAGACAGCTCCGACTTCTCGTTAATTACGGGATAAAGAGCCCCAAACGACTGGGAGGTTTTCCTTCGAACTTCCTTCGCTCACTCTCTGCTGCCATGTGAGCTTCCCGTTGGTGATGATCTAGAGGTATTTGATTGAGGATAGTGATGGTGTTCTTGGCATATCTGATGTGTTTATGGCATACAGCACTGCCCATACTACCGACACCTTAGACACTCCAGGGCTGATTTCACGTACGGTTGAGGTATCAAAACTAGAATATACGATTCCAGTATGTACTTGGCAAGCAGCTGCACTTAGGGGACTGAGAAGCCCATCACAAATATTTTACGTAACAGGCTCTAGTGCAACACTGCTGTTGAAGACTCTAGGTACATACATGAAGATGGTCCTACAAAACCTTTTCTTATTGAGCAACAGCGTTACTTCTACCTATAGGCGAAGAAAATGTAGCGTTGTGGAGAAATCATCTCGAAATTCGAACTGATCCTGAGGTAGAGTGTACTCCACTGTGAGTTGCTGACTCAATCGTTGGAGAATAATCCTTTCTAAGCTTTTTCTCCCTTCCATGAATCACGGACCTTGCTGTTGGTGCGGAGGCTTACATGTCTCAGCGATACAGATAGCGATACCCTTGGCGCAACCACAATGGAGAGGTATCTGTTGAGAGGCCAGACAAACGTGTCGTTCCTGAAGAGGGGAAGCAGTCATTTCAGTAGTTGCAGGAGCAACAGTCTGGATGATTGACTGATCTGGCCTTGTAGCATTAACCGAAACGGCCTTGCTGTCCTGGTACTGCGAATGCCTGAAAGCAAGGGGAAACTACAGCCGTAATTTTTTCTGAGGGCATGCAGCTTTACTGTATGATTAAATGATGATGGCGTCCTCTTGGGTAAAATATTCCGGAGGTAAAATAGTCCCCCATTCGGGTCTCCGGGCGGGGACTACTCAAGAGGATGTCGTTATCAGGAGAAAGAAAACTGGCGTTCTACGGATCGGAGCGTGGAATGTCAGATCCCTTAATCGGGCAGGTAGGTTAGATAATTTAAAAAGGGAAATGGATAGGTTAAAGTTAGATATAGCGGGTATTAGTGAAGTTCGGTGGCAGGAGGTACAAGACTTCTGGTCAGGTGACTACAGGGTTATAAACACAAAATCAAGTAGGGGTAATGCAGGAGTAGGTTTAATAATGAATAGGAAAATAGGAATGCGGGTAAGCTACTACAAACATAGTGAACGCATTATTGTGGCCACGAAGCCAACACCTACTATAATAGTACAAGTTTATATGCCAACTATCTCTGCAGATGACGAAGAAATTTAAGAAATGTATGATGAAATAAAAGAAATTTAATAGTCATGGGTGACTGGAATTCGGTAGTAGGAAAAGGGAGAGAAGGAAACGTAGTAGGTGAATATTGAATGAGGGTATGGAATGAAAGAGGAATCCGCCTGGTATAATTTTGCACAGAGCATAACTTAATCAGAGCTAACACTTGGTTTAAGAATCATGGAAGAAGGATGCATACATGGAAGGGGCCTGGAGACACTTGAAAGTTTCAGATATATTATATAATGGTAAGACAGAGATTTAGGTACCAGGTTTTAAATTATAAGACATTTCCAGGTGCACATGTGGACTCCGACCATAATCTATTGGTTATGAACTGTAGATTAAAACTGAAGAAACTGCAAAAAGGGTGGGAATTTAAGAAGATGGGGCCTAGATAAACTGACTAAATCAGAGGTTGTACAGAGTTTCAGAGACCGCATTATGGAACGACTACCAAGAACGGGAGAAAAACACAGTAGAAGAAGAATGAGTAGCTTTGAGAGGTGAAACAGTGAAAGTCGTAGAGGATCAAGTAGGCAAAAAGACAAGCGCTAGTAGAAATCCTTAGGTAACAGAAGAGATATTAAATTTAATTGATGAAACGAGAAAATACAAGAATTCAACAAATGAAGCAAGCAAAAAGGAATAAAAAAGTCTCCAAAGTGAGATCCACAGGAAGTGCAAAACGGCTAAGCAGGGATGGCTACAAACAGATGTAAGGATCTAGAGGAATATATCACTAGGGATAATACAGATACAGCCTACAGGAAAATAAAGAGACCTTTGAAGAAAAGAGAACCACTTGTATGAATATCAAGAGCTCAGATGTAAAACCAGTTCTAACCAAAGAAGGGAAGGCAGAAAGGTGGAAGGAGTATGTAGAGGATTTATACAAGGGCGATGTACTTGAGGGTAATATTATGGAAATGGAAGAGGACGTAGATGAAGAAGAAATTGGAGATATGATACTGCGTGAATAGTCTGATAGAGCACTGAAACACCTTGTTCGAAACAAGGCCCCGGGAGTAGACAACATTCCATTAGAACTACTGATAGCCTTGGGAGGGCCAGCCATGACAAAACTCTATCATCTGGTTAGAAAGTTGTTCGAGGCAGGCTAAATACCCTCAGACTTCAAGAAGAATATAATAAAAAAGTAAGTGTCGACAGGTGTGAAAATTACTGAACTATCAGTCTAATAAGTCAGGGCTGCAAAAAAGTAAGACGAATTCTCTACATACGAATGGAAAAACTAGTAGAAGCCAACCTCAGGGAATATCAGTTTGGAAATGTAGAAATGTTGAAATACGGGAGGCAATACTGACTCTACGGCTTATCTTAGAAGATAGGTTAAGGAAAGGCAAACCTACGTTTCTAGCATTTGTAAACTTAGAGAAAGCTTTTGACAACGTTGACTGGAATACTCTTGTTCAAACCCTGAAGATGGCAGGCAGGGGTCAAATGCAGGGAGCGAAAGGCTATTTACAATTTATACAGAAATCAGATGGCAGTTATAAGGTTTGAGGGGCACGAAAGGGAAGCAGTGGTTAAGAAAGGAGTGAGACAGGGTTGTTATTCATTCTTTATACTGAGCAAGCAGTAAAGGAAACAAAAGCAAAATTTGGAGTAGAAATTAAAATCCATGGATATGAAATAAAAACTTTGAGGTTTGCCAACGTCATTGTAATTGTGTCAGAGACAGTAAAGGACCTGGAAGAGCAGATGAACGGGATGGACAGTGTCTTGAAAAGAGGATATAAGATGAACATCGACAAAAGCAAAATGAGGGTAATGGAATGTAGTCGAATTAATTCAGGTGATGCTGAGGGAACTAGATTATCAAATGAGACATTTAAAGTAGTAGATGAGTTTTGCTTCCCAAATATGAGGAGCAAAATAACAGATGATGGTCGAAGTAGAGTGGATATAAAATATAGATTGGGCACGGCAAGGAAAGCGTTTCTGAAGAAGAGAAATTTGTTAACATCGAGAATAAATTTAAGAGTCAGGAAGTCTTTTCTGAAAGTATTTGTATGGAGTGTAGCCATGTGTGGAAGTGAAACAGGGACAATAAATAGTTTAGACAAGAAGTTTTCGAAATGTGGTGCTACAGAAGAATGTTGAATATTAGATGGGTAGATCATGTAACTAATGAGGAGGTACTGAATAGATTTGGGGAGAAGAGAAATTTGTGGCACAACTTAACTAGAAGAAGGGATCAGTTGGTAGGACAGGTTCTGAGGCATCAACGGCTCGTCAGTTTAGTATTGGAGAGAAGCACGGAGGGTAAAAGTCGTAGAGGGTGGCCAATGGCCAAGGCATGAACACACTAAACAGATTCAGAAAGATGTAGGTTACAGTAGTTACTCGGAGATGAAGAAGCTTGTACAGGATAGAGTAGCATGGAGATCTGAATCGCACCAGTCTTTGCACTGAAGACCACAACAACAAGCTTTTTCTCAGAAGCAATGAAGATTAAATGGTCCATAACTATTTGGTTCTGCACGGTTATTCATAGCTTTGGTAACTGCCACTATGACTACGTCCTCCCACGTTCTAGAATATGTCTTCTTCTCCCGACTGATGATTTTCACAATGACGTCTTTGTTTGGCTGCAGTTTCTCCAAAGTCTGGCCGGTAATTTGATCTTGCCTGTGGACTTAGCTGCAGGGCAGTCTTCTAACAAAGAAGCACGCTCCTTGTGATTTGTTGTTTGTCTTCTTTCTCTTCTTCTGCAGCAGCGAGATATATGGGAAACCCGTTATCAACCAACACGCGTTTTTGGATCGTCAACTATACCAAAGTTTTCCGAGTGTTCTCGCAGACTGGTTGTCCAGCGTCATATATATAGTCACGTTGGGCATCTGCAGATGAGGGGTGCATGGTTATGTAAAACTGCTCGTTACAGCTCGTGCTAGGACATCCACCTGCAGTGAGCCCATTGCACCAACCCCCGCCCTGCCAAACCCCAATGACCAACCCCCACCACAAGCCATCCCAGCACACACAGCTTTGGTGAGCCCATCCCACCAACCCCACCCCTGGCCCCAAAACCCAGCGACCAACCCCCCCCCCCCATGCAGCTGCAGGAGCACCCCACCACCCCATGCCCTGATGAACCACAGTGACCAACCCCTCGACGCAATCTACAACAGTGAACCCATCTGCCCCCCCCCCTTGCCCCAGCGATCAGTGACCAACACCCCCTGCAGCCACAGGAGTTACTGACCCCCAGTCACTGCTGATCACCCCTCCCCCTCCCTGCCCGCCACCTCCACGGCTCCAGATGCCAGGGCCATGTGAAATTGCCCATCACAGCCCATGCCAGCACATCTGGCTGCGGCGAGCCCACTCTGCCCCACAAACCCCAGCAACCAACCCCCGCCGCAACCCACCCCAGCACACCTGGCTGCGGCGAGCCCATCCCGCCACCCCCCACCTCAACGAATTCAGCAACCAACCCCCCCCCCCCCCCCTGTGGTCGAAGGAGCATCCGGCCACTCCACGCCTCGATGAACCCCAGTGACCAACCCCCGTAGCGACACACGGTAACACACCTGGTTGCGGTGAGCCCATCCCGCCTCGTCTCGCCTTGGTGAATCTCCCTTATCGCCTCCACGGCCCCAGATGCCAGAGCGGCTACGCCTCTCCACATGGCAGTACTCAAGAGACCAGCACTTGTTTCGTTGTGGTGTTAAAATGTTTCATGACATAATCCAAGTTGATGTCTTTTCTATGCTGTGCCTGTTTAAGTGATATGTAACTAGTATGGAAAACAGCAGAAAGGCAGTATGTCTTCCTTGGTCGTCATCACCATTTCCGCGAAGTTTATGATGTATGCAGAGCCTAACACGAAATGGAAGTGGAAGCTCCGAATGGCCAAGCGTTTACAAAAAAATACAGCATTTTTCGCCTGGTTAGGAACAGAGTGAGCCATTTATGTTTGTGTAGTTTCCTGGTAGTGGACGGCGCATCCAAAAAGGTACAGAATCCGAGGGCCTTGGAGTCGATTCTCTTTGACGGATCTTCTTTATTTTCAGTTTTTATGTTACTTACACTTCATATACAAAATAGTGCTCATTAATAGATTCACAAATGACATGACAAGAAAAGGCAAAGGAAAATTTGACATTGGAAATAAATTTCCAGTAAGGAACTGTAATTCAAGCTTAAATGATTTCTCCACGTGTGAGTTCCCCCCAGACTGACGAACGGGAGAGAACCGTTTATGAAAGTAAACGACGTTAGTTTCCTATAAAAACTCATGTAATTCTAACAATACTCATGTAATTCTAACAATACTACCTTTATAGCGTGAGCAGGATGATGAGAAAATTGCTGTTTCCCCGGATTCTACGGCGAATATCACCCTAGCACGAGCAAATCGTCAATTGTAAAATAATAAACGTATCTCATTTTATATATGAAGCTCTCATGTACACTTCACAATCCCTTCCTGGAAACTTATTTGCTACACTAAACTTTCCTTTGCCTTTCCTTTTCACGTCGTTTATGAAACTATGAAAACGTACAAAGTGGGTATTATTTCTGTTTATTTGCAATGTAGATAACAAAGAAACAGAAAAAAAAGCTTTCCGAATGGAGATACGGTCCCACAGCCCTCGAAATTCCTTTCTGTACGCCTTCTGCTACACCAGTCGCTGCCTCGAAACCAAGCAAACATACGTGGCTCCTATGTCGCCTGACCCAATATATCATCCCTTCCTTTCTGTAGTTATTAATTATTTTTATTATTAAGAAAAACACAAGAAAGGAAGTTACAAAAAGCTACGGCCAAACTTTCAGGAAACATTCTTCACACAGAAAGAAAGAAAATATATTATGTGGACATGTGTCCGGAAACTTACTTTCCATGTTAGAGCTCATTTTATTACTTCTCTTCAAATCACATTAATCATGGAATGGAAACACACAGCAACAGAACGTACCAGCGTGACTTCAAACACTTTGTTACAGGATATGTTAAAATGTCCTCCGTTAGCGAGGATACATGCATCCACCCTCCGTCTCATGGAATCCCTGATGTGCTGGTGCAGCCCTGCAGAATGGCCGTCCACAATACGAGCACGAAGAGTCTCTACATTTGGTACCGGGGTTGCGTAGACAAGAGCTTTCAAATGCCCCCATAAATGAAAGTCAAGAGGGTTGAGGTCAGGAGAGTGTGGAGGCCATGGAATTGGTCCGCCACTGCCAATCCAACGGTCACCGAATCTATTGTTGAGAAGCGTACGAACACTTCGATGGAAATGTGCAGCAGCTCCATCGTGCATGAACCACATGTTGTGTCGTACTTGTAAAGGCACCGAGGTCAACATTACCTTCCGTCAATTGGGCCAACTGGCGGTGAATCGAGGAAGTACAGTACATACTGACGAAACTAAAATGAGCTCTAACATGGAAATTAAGCTTTTCCGGACACATGTCCACATAACACCTTTTCTTTATTTGTGTGTGAGGAATGTTTCCTGAAAGTTTGGCCGTACCTTTTTGTAACACCCTGTATATACATACAGGGTGAGTCACCTAACATTACCACTGTATATATTTCGTATACCACATGAAATACTGACGAATCGATTCCAGAGACCGAACGTGAGGAGAGGGGCTAGTGTAATTGGTTAATACAAACCATAAAAAAATGCAGGGAATTATGTTTTTTAACACAAACCTGCGTTTTTTTTTTTAAATCGAACCCCGTTAGTTTTGTTAGCACATCTGAACATATAAACAAATACGTAATCGGTGCCGCGTGTTGCATTGTAAAATGTTAATTGCATCCGGAGATATTGTAACCTAAAGTTGACGCTTGAGTACCACTCCTCCGCTGTTCGATCGTGTGTATCGGAAAGCAACGAATTACGTAGGGATCCAAAGGGAACGGTGATGGACCTTAGGTACAGAAGAGACTGGAACAGCACATTACGACCACATGCTAACACCTTTTTATTTGTCTTTTTCACTGACGCACATGTACATTAGCATGAGGGGTGAGGTACACGTACACACGTGGTTTCCGTTTTCAATTACGGAGTGGAATAGAGTGTGTCCCGACGTGTCAGGCCAATAGATGTTCAATGTGGTGGCCATCATTTGCTGCACACAATTGCAATCTCTGGCGTAATTAACGTCGTACACGCCGCAGTACATCTGGTGTAATGTCGCCGCAGGCTGCCACAATACGTTGTTTCATATCCTCTGGGGTTGTAGGCACATCACGGTACACATTCTCCTTTAACGTACCCCACAGAAAGGAGTCCAGAGGTGTAAGATCATGAGAACGGGCTGGCCAATTTATGCTTCCTCTACGTCCTATGAAACGCCCGTCGAACAACCTGTCAAGAGTCAGCCTAGCGTTAATTGCGGAATGTGCAGGTGCACCATCATGCTGATACCACATACATCGACGGGTTTCCAGTGGGACATTTTCGAGCAACGTTGGCAGATCATTCTGTAGAAACGCGATGTATGTTGCAGCTGTTTGGGCCCCAGCAATGAAGTGAGGACCAGTGAGGTGGTCGCCAATGATTCCGCATCATACATTTACAGTCCACGGTCGCTGTCGCTCTACCTGTCTGAGCCAGCGAGGATTGTCCACGGACCAGTAATGCATGTTCCGCAGATTCACTGCCCCGTGGTTTGTGAAACCCGCTTCATCGGTAAACAGGTAGAACTGCAACGCATTCTCTGTTAATACCCATTGACAGAATTGCACTCGATGATTAAAGTCATCACCATGTAATTGCCGATGTAGCGACACATGAAACGGGTGAAAGCGGTGACGATGCAGTATGCGCATGACACTACTTTGACTCTGTCCACCGGCTCTCGCAATGTCCGGTGTACTCATGTGTGGGTTCATGGCAACAGCAGCTAACACACCATCTGCACCCGCTTCTCCTGTAACTAGCCTGTTACGGGCCCGTTTGCGTGCTACGACCATACCTGTTGCATACAGTTGGCGGTAGATGTTTTGCAATGTGCGGCACGTTGGATGCTCTCTGTCCGGGTACCGTTCTGCATACACCCTGCAGGCTTCAGCTGCATTTCGTCGACACTCGCCATAGATGAGTATCATCTCCGCCTTTTCAGAGTTCGAATACAACATGGTCACAGTTCCTGCAACACTACACTATTACAGACCTCTGGTAACACGGTGTACTACAGTTGGTCTGCGTGCGGAGACGAATGCAGAACAACAATAGCAGCAAGCGCTACATGCGGACACTGCGACAGCTAGACCAAACCACAACAGTACACTACAGCCACACTCGTAAACACGGTCGTCATCGTAAACATGTCCCTGCAGTTGCTGCTCGCCGACCGTGGCCCGTGTTTGTTACAACACGCATCTGAACGTCGGAGGTTTCAAGCGTCAACTTCAGGTTACAATATCTCCGGATGTAATTAACATTTTACAATGCAACAAACAGCACTGATTACGTATTTGTTTATATGTTCAGATGTGCTAACAAAACTAACGTGGTTCCATTTAAAAAACGTAGGCTTGTGTTAAAAAACATACTTCCGTGCATTTTTGTATGGTTTGTATTAAACAATTACACTAGCCCCTCTCCTCGCGTTCGGTCTGTGGAATCGGTTCGTCAGTATTTGACGTGGTTTACGAAATATATCCAGCGGTAACGTTAGGTGACTCACCCTCTCTCTCTCTCTCTCCCTCTCTATCTCTCTCTCTCTCTATATATATATATATATATAAAGACAAATATTAAATTATGTTTTAAATGATCGCCAGGCTTCCTACAAATTATTTCAAATGCTTTCGGCGATTTGTAATGCAGGCTAGGTTCACTGAGCTAGAATAAATCGTATCTTTCAAAGCATGCATTTTTTGACGAAATAAAATTAGTGAAGCTTTGCACTTTAGTCAATTGAATAATTTGAAATTATTCTTTCTGCTCCGGCTGTGGTGATAAGTTATACAAAAAAATAAATTTAAATACGTCGTGTAATGACGGCCAATTGTTGGCAGTCAAAGATCACCACTGCTCGCTTCGCAGAGACTGAAAAAATGCTAAATAACTTCTTGCAATTATTAATTCAGGAAGAACTGTTTGCATGGGTTGCTTAAGTAACACAATGCACTCACTTTTTGTAAATATATTTCCACTAAGCACAGAATACACACTTGAATTATTCGCTACGTACAAGAACAAATAGAACAAAAACTACCGCTTTACGACAGCAATTGTACCTTACTTACAGGAGAAGAAATGATCTAACTCGGAGTGATTTTAAATATCTTTTTTCTCTTATACACTCCTGGAAATTGAAATAAGAACACCGTGAATTCATTGTCCCAGGAAGGGCAAACTTTATTGACACATTCCTGGGGTCAGATACATCACATGATCACACTGACAGAACCACAGGCACATAGACACAGGCAACACAGCATGCACAATGTCGGCACTAGTACAGTGTATATCCACCTTTCGCAGCAATGCAGGCTGCTATTCTCCCATGGAGACGATCGTAGAGATGCTCGCTGTAGTCCTGTGGAACGACTTGCCATGCCATTTCCACCTGGCGCCTCAGTTGGACCAGCGTTCGTGCTGGACGTGCAGACCGCGTGAGACGACGCTTCATCCAGTCCCAAACATGCTCAATGGGGGACAGATCCGGAGATCTTGCTGGCCAGGGTAGTTAACTTACACCTTCTAGAGCATGTTGGGTGGCACGGGATACATGCGGACGTGCATTGTCCTGTTGGAACAGCAAGTTCCCTTGCCGGTCTAGGAATGGTAGAACGATGGGTTCGATGACGGTTTGGATGTACCGTGCACTATTCAGTGTCCCCTCGACGATCACCAGAGGTGTACGGCCAGTGTAGGAGATCGCTCCCCACACCATGATGCCGGGTGTTGGCCCTGTGTGCCTCGGTCGTATGCAGTCCTGATTGTGGCGCTCACCTGCACGACGCCAAACACGCATACGACCATCATTGGCACCAAGGCAGAAGCGACTCTCATCGCTGAAGACGACACGTCTCCATTCGTCCCTCCATTCACGCCTGTCGCGACACCACTGGAGGCGGGCTGCACGATGTTGGGGCGTGAGCGGAAGACGGCCTAACGGTGTGCGGGACCGTAGCCCAGCTTCATGGATACGGTTGCGAATGGTCCTCGCCGATACCCCAGGAGCAACAGTGTCCCTAATTTGCTGGGAAGTGGCGGTGCGGTCCCCTACGGCACTGCGTAGGATCCTACGGTCTTGGCGTGCATCCGTGCGTCGCTGCGGTCCAGTCCCAGGTCGACGGGCACGTGCACCTTCCGCCGACCACTGGCGACAACATCGATGTACTGTGGAGACCTCACGCCCCACGTGTTGAGCAATTCGGCGGTACGTCCACCCGGCCTCCCGCATGCCCATTATACGCCCTCGCTCAAAGTCCGTCAACTGCACATACGGTTCACGTCCACGCTGTCGCGACATGCTACCAGTGTTAAAGACTGCGATGGAGCTCCGTATGCCACGGCAAACTGGCTGACACTGACGGCGGCTGTGCACAAATGCTGCGCAGCTAGCGCCATTCGACGGCCAACACCGCGGTTCCTGGTGTGTCCGCTGTGCCGTGCGTGTGATCATTGCTTGTACAGCCCTCTCGCAGTGTCCGGAGCAAGTATGGTGGGTCTGACACACCGGTGTCAATGTGTTCTTTTTTCCATTTCCACTAGTGTATATAATGAAAAGATAGTAATGTTAATTTCGAGAACGTTATGCACTACGATCTCATCTAATACAAATAATGTTTTTATTACATATAGTCTTTCTTTGAATTTAATTTAATACGTTATCATAATCAATTTGTCGTTTATGTCCATGTAATATTAATCAGAGTCCTTTTATTATTTACTTAAAATATATCGGCTTGAATATTTCAAAAGGGACACTATACCATGTCAAAAATGATTTTTTTTCTAAACACTCATCTCTCTCAAGTTCCCACTTCTGTCATTTTTGGCCAACTCTGGCGGTTCCCTAATAGAGGCTCTTCAACCCGATGGAAAAACACGGGCAGATACTCAGGTGTTAGTATAAGAAAATCTGCGGTGATAATGTCCCTGAATTCCATCGCAAATCGTGATATTGATAATATCACTTCCACAGTTGTCAGGTCCGCCCTACAACTTCAGCCGTTCTACGTCGCTGTCTCGCAGCCGAGGCAAGATATAAAAGACAGCGCGCAGTTGTAAACCAACCTTCTTCAATGTGCGTCTCGTTGCACCAACTACTGTGTACACTGTTTGTCCATATCATTATCACTATCGAAGAGCCACAACTGGAATCTGTCGCCTCATACAATCGACTCATACAAATACCTGGGGGCTGGGTGTAAAAGTTTGTGGAAATATATAATTATCACGTAGGACTGAATCGTATGTAAGGCAAGAGACGCTTGAAAACAGACATCAACTAACCCGCGAAGTTTCAGGTATCTGAATTAAGTGAGGAATATGCTACAGACTCCTACGTACCTCTCCTGTAACACCGTAATGACAAGATTAGACTGGTTATAGCTCACACAGACGCATCCAAGCAGTTATTCTTCGAAGCCCCATACCCTAACGTAGGGGAGCAAACCCTGATACGTCGTACAATGGGAAGAACCGTCCGCCATGCCCTTCACAGTGGTTTATAAGGTACGGATGTGAATATAAAATATGAAACGTAGCTTGCTGTGGGAACCCGATTCTTATTTTCTCCATTATGGGTATCATGGAAATGTTTGTTATAATTTCCTTTCCTGAAACTAGAACACTCTTCTCTATGTGTACCTACATTCGCCGTGTAGCACTATTTGCTATATACACTGAGAAGGCAAAAGCCATGGGATAGCGATATGCACACACACATCAGAAGTATCACAGAATTTGTGTAGACCGCAAAAATCAAAGTGAGACGTACGACGAACGTATCCGACAAGGCAGTGCGGCGAAATTGAAGTTAATGGTCTATGGCAGCAGATGACCAACGCGAGTGCCTTTGCTAATAGTACGACGGCGCCTGCAGCGCCTCTCGTGGGCTCGTGATCATGTCGGTTGGATCTTGGGCGACTGGAAGAACGTGGTCTGGTCACATGAGTCTCGATTTCACTCTGCAGGAGCTGATGGCAGAGTCCGAGTGGGGCGCAGTCTCCTCTGGTCCAATTGAGCAGATCATTGACTGAGATGGTTATGTTCAGCTACTTGGAGACCATTTACAGCCATTCATGGACTCGTGTTCCCAAACAACTACATAATTTTCATGGATGACAATGCGGCATATCACTGGGCTGGTTTGCAGGACATCTCGACAATTCGAGTGAGTGATTTGGCCACCCATCAGACATTTATGGGACAAAATAGAGGGTTCAGTTTGTGCATGAAATCCTTCGCTGGCAACACTCTCCAATTTGGACGTCTGTAGAAGGAGCATGGCTCAAAATTTCTGCAGAGGACTTCCAATGACTTATTGAGTCCACACCACATCGATGTGGTGCTCTGCGCCGTGCAAAAAAAGGTCCGACACGATATTAGGAAGTATCCCATGACTTTTGTCACTTCAGTCTACACTGGTGTACGTGTCAACAATTGCTATAAACCTAGTATCTACATTATTCCAAGTTATAATAGATGGTGGGTACCATTTCTACGTTAATTTTATACTGTTCTGCGACAGCACACTTCCTTTATCGTAAGTTAAACATCGGTGCCAATAGAACGCCATATATTTCTAGTGACTATTGTTAATACATTATATTTCCCTTCCTCTGGAACATAAACAACGTTCTATAGAGTCAGTCGTATGCGATTATCCGTACGTTTATTTTCATGCCTTGTAGCTCACACATCGTCGGGACGGACAGACGCTTTTGATAGACCGGCATATTTAACTTGCAACATAACTTAATACTTATCTGACATAAATTTACGGCTATGAAGAGAGGACTTTGATGTTTGTTGGCATAGAAATCACGCCACCGCTATAGATACACTTCGTTTCAGAACATTACACAACTTGTGTTAATACACTACTGGCCATTAAAATTGCTACACCACGAAGATAACGTGCTACAGACGCGAAATTTAACCGACAGGAAGAAGATACTGTGATATGCAAATGATTAGCTTTTCAGAGCATTCACACGAGGCTGGCGACAGTGGCGACACCTACAACGTGCTGACACGAGAAAAGTTTCCAACTGATTTCTCATACACAAACAGCAGTTGACCGGCGTTGCCTAGTGAAACGTTGTAGTGATGCCTCGTGTAAGGAGCAGAAATGCGTACCATCACGTTTCCAACTTTGATAAAGGTCGGATTGTAGCCTATCGCGATTGCGGTTTATCGTATCGCGACGTTGCTGCTTGCATTGGTCGATATCCAATGACTGTTAGCAGAATATGGGTTCAGGAGGGTAATACGGAACGCGGCGCTGGATCCCAACGGCCTCGTATCACTAGCACTCGAGATGACAGACATCTTATCCCCATGGCTGTAACGGATCGTGCAGCCACGTCTCAATCCCTGAGTCAACAGATGGGAACGTTTGCAGGACAACAATCATCTGCACGAACAGTTCGACGACGTTTGCAGCAGCATGGATTATCAGCTCGGAGGCTATGGCTACGGTTACCCTTAACGCTGCATCACAGACAGGAGCGCCTGCGATGGTATACTCAACGACGAACCTGGGTGCACGAATGGCAAAACGTTATTTTTTCGGATGAATCCAGGTTCTGTTTACAGCAACATGATGATCGCATTCGTGTTTGGCGACACCGCGGTGAACCCACATTGGAAGCGTGTATTCGTCATCGCCATACTAGCGTATCACCCGGCGTGATGGTATGGGATGCCACTGGTTACACGTCTCGGTCACCTCTTGTTCGCACTGACGGCACTTTGAACAGTGGACGTTACATTTAGATGTGTTACGACCCTTGGCTCTACCCTTCATTCGATCCCTGCAAAACCCTACATTTAAGCAGGATAATGCACGACTGCATGTTGCAGGTCCTGTACGGGCCTTTCTGGATACAGAAAATGTGTAACTGCTGCCCTGGCCAACACATTCTAAAGATCTCTCACCAATTGAAAACGCCTGGTCAATGGTGACCAAGCAACTGGCTCGTCACAATACACCAGTCACTACTCTTGATGAACTGTGGTATCGTGTAGAAGCTGCATGGGCAGCTCTACCTGTACACGCCATCCAAGCTCTGTTTGACTCAATGCCCAGGCGTATCAAGGCCTTTATTACGGCCAGAGGTGGTTGTTCTGGGTACTTATTTCTCAGGATGTATGCACTCTAATTGGGTGAAAATATAATCACATGTCAGTTATAGTATAATATACTTGTCTAATGAATACCTGTTTTTCATCTGCATTTCTTCTTGGTGTAGTAATTTTAATGGCCAGTAATGTATAAGCGTGTATAAAGCATCGCTGAAATTTACAGAAACAAATAGTTAGTTACTAATGACGCTTCTTGTTGAGTACAGTACTTACTCACAAATTCTGCAGCATAGAAGGGAAAGAAAACCAATGTGCACTCCGTGTGCAAATCGGGTGCAATCATTTCAGATATGGAACGCGTCCTCCCAGATGCTATGAAGATCACATGGTGCAGCCAACTGCAAGTGGTTGCTCACGTCGGTACCAATGATATGTGTCACTTTGGATCAGAAAAGATTCTCTCTGGTTTCCAGCGTCTAATAAAAGTGGTAAAGGATGCCAGTCTCGCTTGCAAGACGAAAGCAGAGCTGACCATTTGCAGCACAGTCGACAGGTCCGATTGCGGACCTCTGGTACAGAGGAGGGTCTGAATCAGAGGCTCAGAGGGTTCTGCGACCGTGTAGGCTGCAGTTTCCTCGACTTGCGCCAAAGGATGGTTGGGTTTCGGATTCCGCTGAATAGATCAGATGTCCACTATACGCAGGAGGCGGCTACACGGGTAGCAGGTGCTGTGTGGCGTGGAGTGGACGGATTTTAGATTAGAGGATCTCTAGAAAACACAAAAAGGGCTTCAGTCACAGAGGGTAGAGGCCGAACATAGAAGGAACGTAGATACAGGAACCACCGGTGTAAGAGTTGTAAATTTTCGTAGCTGTTTTGGGAAAGTACCAGAGCTCCAAGCGCTAATAGAAAGCACTAATGCTCATATCTTTATATGCGCTGAAAGCTAGCTAAAGCCGGAGATAAGCTCAGCCGAAATTTTTTCGAAGAACCTAACGGTGTTCCAAAAGGATAGGCTAAACATGGTTGGCGGTGTCGTGTTCGTTGCTATCAGTAGTAGTTTATCTTGTCGCGAAATTGAAGTAAATAGTTCCTGTGGGTTAGTATGGGCAGAGGTCATTGTTGGCAACCGGAATAAAATAATAATTGGATCCTTTTACCGACCTCTCAATTCAGATGATACAGTTGCTGAAAGGTTCAAAGAAAACTTGAGTTTGGTCTCAAACACGTACCCGACTCATACGATTATAGTTGGTGGTGACTTTAATTTATCCTCGATGTTCTGGCGAAAATACATGTTTAATTCCGGAGGTACGCATAACATCATCCGAAATTGTGCTAAACGCATTCTCTAAAAATTATTTCGATAGTTAGTTCATGAGCCCACGCGAATACTAAACGGTTGTAAAACACAGGGTTGTCGTAGCGAGATTGAATATTGTAAACTCCAAATCCTCCAAAAATAAACGAAAAATATACCTATTCAAAAAATCAGATAAAAATTCACTTGACGCCTTCCTGAGAGAAATCTACACTCCTTCCAAATTAATGATATAACTGTAGACCAGATGTGGCTTGAATTCAGAGAAATACTGTCGGCAGAAATTGAGAGATTTATACCAAATAAATTAACAGACGACGGAGCTGATCCTCCTTGGTACACAAAAAGGGTCAGAACACTGCTGCAGAAACAACGACACAAACATGCCACATTTAAAAACACGCAAAATCCCCAAGATTGGCAATATTTTACAAAAGCTCGAAATTTAGCGCGGACTTCAAGGAGATTCTTATAGTAGTTTCCACAACGAAACTTTATCTCGAAACCTGGCAGAAAATCCAAAGATATTCTGGTCGTATGTGAAATATGTTAGTGGCAAGAAACAATCAATACCTTCTCTGCGCGATAGCAATGGATATACTATCGAAGACAGTGCTGCCAAACAGAGTTACTAAGTACAGCCTTCCGAAATGCCTTCACAAAAGAAGAGGAAGTAAATGTTCCAGAATTAGAATCAAGAACAGCTGCCAACATGAGTAACGTAGAAGTAAACATCCTCGGAGTGTTGAAGCCACTTAAATCACTTAATAAAAGCAAGTCTTCTGGTCCAGACTGTATACCAGTTAGGTTCCTTTTAGAGTATGCTGATGCATTAGCTCCATACTTCACAATCATATACAACCGTTGGCTCGACGAAAGATCCATACCCAAAGACTGTAAAGTTGCACAGGTCACACCAATATTCAAGAAAGCTAGTAGGATTAATCCTCTTAATTACCGGCCCGTGTCATTAACGTCGATATGCAGCAGGTTTCTAGAACATATGCTGTGTTCGAACATTATGAATTACCTTGAAGAAAATAGTCTATTGACACACAGTCAACATGGCTTTAGAAAACATCGTTCCTGTGAAATACAATTAGCTCTTTATTCGCAAGAAGTGGTGAGTGCTATTGACAAGGGATTTCAGATCGATTCCGTATTACTGGATTTCCAGAAGGCTTTTGACACTGTACCACACAAGCGGCTTATAGTGACTGGATTTGTGACTTCCTGTCAGAGAGCTCACACTTCATAGTAATTGACGGAAAGTCATCGAGCAAAACAGAAGTGATTTCTGGCGTTCCCCAAGGTAGTGTTATAGGCCCTTTGCTGTTCCTTATCTATATAAACAATTTGGGAGGCAATCTGAGCAGCCGTCTTAGGTTGCTTGCATATGACGCTGTCGTTTATTGACTAATAAAGTCATCTGAAGATCAAAACAAACTGTAAAGCCATCATAAGATCAAAACAAACTGCAAAACGATTTAGAAAAGATATCTGAATGGTGCGAAAATTGGCAGTTTACCATAAATAGCGAAAAGTGTGAGGTCATCCACATGACTGCTAAAAGTAACCGTTAAACTTCGGTTACACGATAAATCAGTCAAATATAAAGGCCGTAAATTCAACTAAATGTCTAGGAACACCTGCAGAAGATAGTTACTCAGAATTACCATTAATCTCTGGATTCTAATATGGCAGATTAGTGCAGTAGATTTAAGCTCTACAAATAAAGGTTTGACCTTTTATTAGAAAAAAGCATAATGGCAACATGGAACAACCTAAATTGGAACGAACACACAGAAAATGTTGTCGGCAAGGCTGACCAAAGTGTGTTTTATTGACAGGGCGATGAGAAAATGTAACAGATGTACTACGGAGACTGCCTACACTACGCTTGTCCGTCCTCTTTTAGAATACTGCTGCCTTAGCAGATAGGACTGGCGGAGTACATCGAAAAAGTCCAAATAAGGGCAGCACGTTTTGTATTATAGCGAAATATGGGAAAGAGTGTCTGTGAAATGATACAGGATTTGGACTGTACATCTTTAAAACAAAGGCATTTTTCGTTGCGACGGAATCTTCTCACGAAATTCCAATCACCAACTTTCTCCTCTGAGTACGGAAATATTCTGTTGACACCGACCTACTGAAACGTCCCCTTAGAACAATTATATAAGACTGGTCTATATGAAACGTCCCCTTAGAAAAATTATTACAAGACTGTGCTTAAACTGAAACACAATATTTATTAGCGCAACGCAATCTGACTTCCAAAAATCCCTACGAAAGAATGGCCCTGACTAGCATTAACCTATACGTTTCACAAATCACTTACCTCACAAAAATCTTCGTTACTCAAGCTACTGCAATACAGCGAGCACCACTGCTGCCAGCTAAATAAAAGATTCAAACTACTGAAGGCACTAACTACTGATAGGCATAGTTAGCAAATGAAAGATTTTAATAGAGAACAAACAATGTATTTACCTCACTAGTCATAATATATATAGCAGTTCATGACACCAATTCTTACAAATTTCAAAACTCCGCCATCTCTCTCCCCACGTCCACCACTGCTGGCGGCTCACCTCCAACTGCGCAACGCTACGCGCTGTTATCATCCAGCTGCCTCTGCTTAACTCTACAATGGCAGACAACAATGCAAAACTAAACACACACTGCGCACAGCACAGCCAGTGATTTTTCATACCGAGCGCTAAGCGGCGTTACCAATAAGAAAACCTAAACAGCCTACTTACACTACATATGGAGAAATTATCACCACGATCAAACAAGGGAAATCAGAGCTCTTACGGAAAAATATAGGTGTTCCTTCTTTTCGCGCGCCATACGAGATTGGAATAATACACTCCTGGAAATTGAAATAAGAACACCGTGAATTCATTGTCCCAGGAAGTGGAACTTCATTGACATATTCCTGGGGTCAGATACATCACTTGATCACACTGACAGAACCACAGGCACATAGACACAGGCAACAGAGCATGCACAATGTCGGCACTAGTACCGTGTATATCCACATTTCGCAGCAATGCAGGCTGCTATTCTCCCATGGAGACGATCGTAGAGATGCTGGATGTAGTCCAGTGGAACGGCTTGCCATGCCATTTCCACCTGGCGCTTCAGTTGGACCAGCGTTCGTACTGGACGTGCAGACCGCGTGAGACGACGCTTCATCCAGTCCCAAACATGCTCAATGGGGGACAGATCCGGAGATCTTGCTGGCCAGGGTAGTTGACTTACACCTTCTAGAGCACGTTGGGTGGCACGGGATACATTCGGACGTGCATTGTCCTGTTGGAACAGCAAGTTCCCTTGCCGGTCTAGGAATGGTAGAACGATGGGTTCGATGACGGTTTGGATGTACCGTGCACTATTCAGTGTCCCCTCGACGATCACCAGAGGTGTACGGCCAGTGTAGGAGATCGCTCCCCACACCATGATGCTGGGTGTTGGCCCTGTGCCGGCCGCGGTGGTCTCGCGGTTCTAGGCGCGCAGTCCGGAACCGTGCGACTGCTACGGTCGCAGGTTCGAATCCTGCCTTGGGCATGGATGTGTGTGATGTCCCTAGGTTAGTTAGGTTTAAGTAGTTCTAAGTTCTAGGGGACTAATGACCACAGCAGTTGAGTCCCATAGTGCTCAGAGCCATTTGAACCATTTTTGTTGGCCCTGTGTGTCTCGGTCGTATGCAGTCCTGATTGTGGCGCTCACCTGCACGGCGCCAAACACGCATACGACCATCATTGGCACCAAGGCAGAAGCGACTCTCATCGCTGAAGACGACACGTCTCCATTCGTCCCTCCATTCACGCCTGTCGCGACACCACTGGAGGCGGGCTGCACGATGTTGGGGCGTGAGCGGAAGACGGCCTAACGGTGTGCGGGACCGTAGCCCAGCTTCATGGAGACGGTTGCGAATGGTCCTCGCCGATACCCCAGGAGCAACAGTGTCCCTAATTTGCTGGGAAGTGGCGGTGCGGTCCCCTACGGCACTGCGTAGGATCCTACGGTCTTGGCGTGCATCCGTGCGTCGCTGCGGTCCGGTCCCAGGTCGACGGGCACGTGCACCTTCCGCCGACCACTGGCGACAACATCGATGTACTGTGGAGACCTCACGCCCCACGTGTTGAGCAATTCGGCGGTACGTCCACCCGGCCTCCCGCATGCCCACTATACGCCCTCGCTCAAAGTCCGTCAACTGCACATACGGTTCACGTCCACGCTGTCGCGACATGCTACCAGTGTTAAAGACTGCGATGGAGCTCCTATGCCACGGCAAACTGGCTGACACTGACGGCGGCGGTGCACAAATGCTGCGCAGCTAGCGCCATTCGACGGCCAACACCGCGGTTCCTGGTGTGTCCGCTGTGCCGTGCGTGTGATCATTGCTTGTACAGCCCTCTCGCAGTGTCCGGAGCAAGTATGGTGGGTCTGACACACCGGTGTCAATGTGTTCTTTTTTCCATTTCCAGGAGTGTAGAGAATTGTGAAGGTATTTGGATGAACACTCTGCCAGACACTTAAATGTGATTTGCAGAGTATCCATCTAGATGTAGATTTTTAAATCGATAAATTTTGGTCTCCTGTGGCGTATCAGTAGACTCTGTTGCATTTGCAGAATTTCCTTCGCTATTCGGTAGATGTTATAACTTCAGTGTCCTGGTCGCTTCCGTTGTCACTAATTTCAAGTCAAACATATATTTCGACCGTCCCAAGTTCACGCTCCACTCAAGCAATATGACGCCAGTATTTCTTTTAAATGTCTTTAAAGTTTGCACACACTTTCAATCCGTTTTCCGAAGTTACTTATTTCATGCAGTTACTCACATATTTCGACATTTTTGTTTACTTGTGCTCCAGTTCAGTCCCATTGAAAATACGTCACGCTACAGGGCGTAATCGTTAAAAAAAGCCTATGACTTCTAAAATTCTGTTCACAACGTACATAGAATTAGGTATCTTTGTATTGAAATATTCTAGCATTGTCACTTAGTCTCACCTTCTGACCCTGAAATATTATCAATAACAAAAATACAGGGTGTAAAAAATAGTATTCCATATTTAGGAAGTTGTAGCACGGGCCAAAATAAGAAAAATAATTCCACACATTGAGGCGTCACGTGTTCTGCCGGATATTAGTGTCGTACTTGCACAATATTTCGACGAAGTGGCTCGTCTTCATCAGATTTTACCTGAGACTGTTAGTCGAGTACTTCCACATACAGAAGTCAATAGCAGAATGCCAACAAGTTTTAAATGAAAACGCTACACTCTGCAAAGCCACATTATTTAACACATTAAAGGAACTTTACAGAAAACGCAACACAAACAGCTCAAGGAAACTTACTCACACACACAGACACACACACACACACACACACACACACACACACACACACACACACACACACACACACACACAAAACACTGCTCAGTTATAAGATAGGAACTAAAGGGTTTCGTGAGAATCTGAAAATGTCTTAAAGTTAATGCTGACAGAGATAGTTCATGCCTCACCATATATTTCCACTAGTAGGCATAAACGAGTGATACTGATGTTTTACAGTCCATCCATATCTGGCTGAGTGGAACATAATCAATAAATAGGCGCAAGTATAGACTCAATAAGTGTTATTGGTCGCAGAACGAAAAGATACTCATATATTATTATGTCCACTGCAGACCTAATCAACTGAACTGGAGAGAGTGTTACCACTTGTCCAGCCAGGGTAGTTCAGACTGACGAACATGCATGTCAAATTTCTTGGGAAAATGAAGCAGTAGAGCGTAAATGGGAAGTACTAGCCCCACAGCCACATTTACAAGTAATATGGGGTCATTAGATCTCCATATTTTCACCAGAAACAGACTGTCAACTGTTGCACAAACGGAAAATCAACAGCGACGATTACCTTTTCTCGACCTAAGTTGTATTAGGTGAAAGAACCATTTTGCATTACCTCCTACAACAAAACCTTGGATTCTCTTCAATTACAACCTTCAAATGAATTGATAATCTCATAAAATGGAAGAATTTCTATTGACTAGATATTACAACATATAAAACAATATCATGAGAACAAATGTTGATGGTATTGAGACGCAACATTTGTTTCAAGATAACAGCCACTGTCTCCAACCATGTCATCATAAGATAAAATTGCAATATCACGAGAAACACCAGCAAAACATAATAACTGTTAGTGCACCACAAGAACTGTCTTCCTGATTCTAGTACTCATTTGTGCAGATTACATATGCTTAAAACGCAAAATATCCCATTCAAACGAAATCACCAATCCATCAAATACCCAAGGAATGGACGCATACTAGAGATAAGAATCAAGAATACAAACTGTAAAGCGTATTATTAGTAGTAGGAAAGCAGAACCGAACGACAATGTTAAGTTAGATAGTTAAGTTAACACAGTCTAAGATTAAGTATGATTAAGAGCCCTACTTTTCAGCTCTAGAAGCAACCAAGGGATTGAACTCTGAATATTATTAAACTGCAAAGACAAAACATCTACAGACTAGTTTAGTAACCGATAGAGAAAGTAAAATTGAGGACAAATCTCTTAGACGATGAGAATGTTATGCCACAGAGCAGAAAACGGGAAGAAATTACAATTTTTTCTTAAGTTCACGTTAGCACAGCCACAGCGAAACCAGGCAGAGATGGTAACATAGCCATGCAGCAAAAATAAACAATCAACACTGTAAGTCAATTACACGCATGAGTACATATTGCTACATTGGCACAAATCGCCAGACACAAGTTACAAAAAAAAAAAAAAAAAAAAAAAATCGTTCAAATGGCTCTGAGCACTATGCGACTTAACTTCTGAGGTCATCAGTCGTCTAGAACTTAGAACTAATTAAACCTAACTAACCTAAGGACATCACACACATCCATGCCCGAGGCAGGATTCGAACCTGCGACCGTAGCGGTCGCGCGGTTCCAGACTGAAGGGCCTAGAACCACACGGCCACGCCGGCCGGCCACAAGTTACACACCCAGCAAAATGACCACTGAGAGAGAGAGAGGGAGAAAGAGATATATTTCTTAGCTCTTGGTAAGTGAAGCAACAAGCCTTATCTCAGATGCAGTTGCACCTTTTAGAGACTTGACAGTGCACTTAAGAACCTGTAAGAAATTGTTAAGCAATCACAGTTGAACGAGGATTGCTGACTACTAGTAGAGAAGCACGTCACATTCGGTCATAATAAACGGAGCCTCACGTTGTTACCTTCCGCCTGTTTCTATAAATACCACAGTCCTCCAGTTCTAATTACAGTTGATCATGGGGATCAATGGCGTTCATACCAAAGCACTTTATTCTGTGATTATTACAGTGTTGTGACATACATGTATCGGAAGTTCCAGTACCCACTGCTTGTCATTCCTGAAATGACAAAATCCAGCTAACCACAACCTGCTGCTCATGGGACTTCACATTTGCCACTGCCTACACATTGTTGATGGCGAAGCTGATAGTCTTTCAGCACCGGCACATCTTCCAGTTCTTATCACACTAACATCATTGTCACCGTCAGGTGAGAGGGCTGTCTGGTGCCTCTGCTGCTGATCATTGTTAGAAGCACTTCTCGGTGCAAGGGCCTACCTGCCCAGTGGGGCCAGGATCAGCCGACCACATGGTACATCACAACGACAGGTCATTGTGTGTCATTGTCATCTTCAATAGCAGGATCAAGGATGCTCTAGCACACACTCACATTATTAGTTCATGTGGAGACTGCCAGACAACAGCCCACAAGTCTTCAGTTGAACTGCTTGCGTTGCGGCCTTGACAACAGCCAGCTGAGCTGACCGCAGGACTCAGCAGAATCCCACCATGTCATTGGCATAGGGTGGCAGCTGAGGCTGACATGAAGACACTGAACTGTAAATCAGAGTCAGTAAATGTTAACTTCATAATCATGTATTATTGGGGCCAAAAAAGTCTCTACAGTTTCCACAGCACCATCCTGACAAAGCAGTGGGTCTCCGCCAGACCTCCCTCAACTACATTAAGTTTAAGGCTTCTCAGAAGAGAACACAAATGTCAACTAAAATTCGTATATGAACTGACATACACATAAAGTGACAGTCAATAGCCCCTTTATGAGCATAACGTAAAGTGTGTATGTAGAACTGTAAACGGATCCTAGCCAAGGCTCGACATACGTTACGTACCAAGAATAATGGAGAAGTAACCCTTGTGCGTAATTTCTGGTTAAGCCACCTCACAAGGACAATTACAAATTTAAAAATTACAGGATCGCCAGCAGCCCAAGCCCTTCCTAACAAATAAGAAAAGACCGAACTGGAAATTATCAGTTAAATTAAATTAAGAATTTAATTATAAGAATGCATTTTTTAAAGACACTAACAAGATGAACAGCATTGTATGTCGTATATCAATGAGCTTGTTTAATTAAATTGAGTTTTCCTTCCCATTTTTGGCCATCAAAAGCAACAGATTAACTTTAAAAAAATCAGGGAATAGAAAATTAATTTGAAAACTGGCATCAATGGGAAAGATAAAGGATGCAGAGTTTATCTTTTACGTAGCACATTTATTTCATTACTGAATTTGATGCACATCCTATGAATACACATGACTGGTGCCTGTATAAAAAATTTAACTAAATAATTCGCCAAAAAATGGTAGAATAGCGAAATTAAAAAAGAAAAAAACGCACAAAAGGGAAGTGGAACAGAGTAATCCAATCATTCCATCTACATAAGCACCACAGAAATAGTTCAGAGAGATACCTGTCACCATTATGCTCATGCACTAGCTTGGAAAGAGGTTTATCCGATTCGCAAAGTTTGTATAGTAGATATACGACATGGAATCCGCGCCTGCCGCTTACGAACGGCCAAACTTCAGCTTGTGGTAAACTTGATCACGAGTTAACTGTTCCGAAATTAGACATTAAACCAGGCGCAAATGTAAGAAATTTTAATGGTGCCATAGCAGAATGATTTCGCCGTCACGAAATAAAATTAACTCGGCAAGGCAAAAACCCTCTCTATGAGCTACGAACTGTACTCACCAACCACTAGCTGCAGAGTGTCCTTTCTCCACCGAGCTTCGCCTAACTACCGGTTCCACGGAAGCTACCAGAGGGGTAGGCTTCCACCACCAACCTGACAGACATACCAACCTCAGACTAAAAGGGGTAAACCTCTCTGTCCAGGTACTGGGATCCTAAGTTGGTCATCCTGTGCTACCCTCCAGGCGAGAAGCAAACATCACCTGCTCCTAGCAGACGACATCCAACTCAGCGTCCCCCACAACAGAAACCCAACCACTCGTAGAAACACTCATTCAGTCACATTCACGCACACATAGCGTAGGGTATAGGGGAAACCATAATACATACAGGACATGATTTCCTATGGAACATTAAAAAAAATCAAACATAATATCATTTAATAAGCCTTAGTTTTACTGCTCAGTCATTCTGGGAGAGTTAACAAATTAAACCGCAATCAGGTGGTGGACAGAATAGGATGCACAGAATCCAGTGAGACAAGCGTCTATGAAACGACTCCACAGAGATGTTTCAATATCAGTAAATGTCACAGAGTATGAACTCCGCATTAAATTTGGTAAATTTAACGAAGATTCCATACAAACTATCGGTGGATATGTCTCTTGGTGTCGCCTATCATGACTTCCACCTCATTACCTACAACACCACAACCACACTCAGTGTACTTCTCGGTACAGTAGGATGGCGCAGGGGACTGATGTAGACATAGACTGTGTACAGTCCACTGAAAGCGCTGTGTGAATCGGATGGCAATACTTCTGACCAGAAAATGGAATAAAAATTTTAATAAATTTATTCTAAAATACAAAATTTTCATTTCTTTCACACTCTATACAAACATCTAGAGAGATTATGTAAAACAAAATTTTAGTAATATCTCCAATGCAAACCAATCACCCATTTTCATAACTACATTTGCATCTGCAGTTGTTGAATATTCCTCAAAAGGCAGTCATTCTTCCCCTGTGGAAATACATGATATGATTCATTTTCCTCAATGATTATAGTAAACGTAGACGACTAGATGTAAAAACTATGTGTAATGCATTTCACCAGCAAAACGATCATGTTCGATCGTGCTGGACATACCCTCATATTATGAGAGGTGATAACATGTAATGCACCCAGGAAAATTACCGAACGTGATCGTTTTGGTTGTCTAGGTGTTATGGCGTGGGAAAGCATAATGTTGCATTTGCATACGGCCCCTAAATCTTTGAACACGGTGCACTCATCAGTCAACGTTATTGCAGCAGTGTATCTCTTCCCAATGGGTGTCTTTTCATGGGTGCATTCGGCCCTGCCTTCATTTTTGTGGCTGGAAATGCACGACCGCATCGAACTGCATGGGTGGCGGAGCTACTGGAACGACAGGATATTAGAGAAATCGATTTGCCTACCCGTTTCCCTGTCTTAAGTTCCATTAATCACGTGTGGGATGCATTGGGAGGATATATGGCAGCACCTACCCATGCACCAACGGCCGCCCAGCAGTTGTCGACCTCGTTGGTGGAGGAATGGTATGCCCTACCACAAGAACTGCTCTCCAACATTGTGGCCAGCTTGGGAACACGTTTCACAGTAAGCACAGTCGTCTGTGGGGATCACACTGACCACACACCCTATTTAAAACCATGTCCAGCCTTCTGTAATATCCAGGGGACCATCATGAATCACGATGACTTCAGCGTTATTATTGTCTTTCAAAAAAAGTTTGATTCTTGTCCGTGTTATTATGTATTCCTTTTAGTTACCTTGTGTCCTATACTGCAGCAGTTCTTTCTATGTATGGTCCAACTTTCATCGAGCTACATTACAGTAACACAACATGCGAAAGTTACTTACGCCTGTAAGTTTTGCATAGGAGTATAGTTTTTCTAACCTTATTAAGAAGTCAGTTACCGAGCGAAGTGACGCAGTGGTTAGCACACAGGACATTCTGGAGGATGACTGTTCAAACCCGCGTCTGACCGCCCTAATTCAGATTTTTCGTGATTTCCCTAAATCGCTTCAGGCAAAAGCCGGGATGGTACATTTGAAATGGCACTGCAGACTTCCCTCCTCATCCTTCGCTAAGCCGAGGGGACCGAGAACTCCGCTTTTGGTCCACTAACACCCACCAACGTCAGCAGCGACATCTCTGGAAGTGTTCTCGAATATGCAATCAATGCACTTTTGCACAGTGTGTAGATAAGCAGTGCGAGAGATGAATTCTTTGTTTTGTCGGTTGCAGTTTAAAATGGGTGCAAAATATCTGAAACGTCACGAGGCAGTGTTCCTTATAAATCATCCAAAGGGACCAAACTTTTCATGCAGAGCTGCCACTAAAATTCTTATGAGGTCAAAGACATTCGTTGCGAAGTGGGTCAAATGATATTTAGAGGTTTGAAACGTGGATGATATATCGAGAGAGGGCTAAAGTGCCAGGCTATAATCGATAATGGCGGCTACTGGATTAACCATTTGGTAACTGTGCAATTAGTAATAACATATTTTTGCATCTAAATATGTATTTATAATAGTATCTTTTACCCCGTACGAATAACGGCGTACACTTTCTTGTGGAAATGACTGTATACAGATGTCGTGGTCGAAATCGACAGTTTAGTGTGCGACGTCCAATAGAACGAACTTCTTGACAATTTTTGAAATCACTGACACCTTCGCACGATTCAAATCCTAACTGAGGACATTGTGAGGTTGGAACTTCGTTGGACTTTATCTGTGGCCTCTGGAGTTTAGACTGACCGCAGTTTTTGCTATGGTACGCTGGTTGGAACCACAAGGGACCGTTTAAAACAATTCGACCAAATTAATGTGATCCGAAGCAGCCAACGCTGGTTATGGTTTCTCAGCCATCATCCTATTTCCCGCCCTTTTGTGGCGTGATCGGGAGGGGGGGGGCGGGGGGGGGGGGGGGGGGGGGGCACGCGGCATTGAAATGTTCGTGAATAAAAGCGGCAAAGGGTCCCTCTAAGATCCCTCAACACCCTCGGTGCCATCAGCTCAGCTTTGGTGAGCACTTTAAAAACGTACCTGTACAGAGAAAACCTGCTTGCATGTGCACAGAATAAACAGACGGTGTCTCTTACAAGTACGTTTGAAAAGTACTGAACAAAGGTGCGCGTTTGGCACCGAGGGTGTTACCGGACTAGAGAGTCTTGCTGATACGCTTTACCGTTTTGTTCAACTGCGTTTCAATGTCATATCCCTCTACCCCCAACCCTGTTCGTGAACATCCCACAGAAGGATGCGAAACAGGTGAGCTGAAAAAGCACAAACATCCATTGCTGCTTCGGATCGCTTTCAGATTTCGGCGAATGGTTTTGACCAGTCCCTAGTGGTTCTACTCAGCGTAACAGAGAAAAATTCCTGTCACACTACACTCCAAACGGGTCAGGTCACTTTCAGCGGGGGTTGCAAGCCCACGATGTCCTTATAGAGTTGATCGTCCAAGGGTGTCAGTAATGTCGAATCTTGTCAAGAACGTCGTCTTGTTGCTCATCGAACTGTCAACTGGTGTTTTCGACAGCGAAATATGTAACAATCAACTCTCCAAGAGAACGGGTGGTTTCATTGACGCTCTTTACGCCATCGCCTGACACTTTTTTATGTCTAATCTGAGCGTTGGTGTGTCTTAAATGTCTTCCTCGGTGACGCATAAGAAAACCGTGTGATTTCAACATTGGGCGTCGTGATACTGACCTCCATCATAGAGGCGTCAAAAGAGGAGGGTGAAATATGGATAAGACGAGATATGACGACCTTTCCATTGTGTGACACATCGAAGATGGTGTTGGGTAGAACTGCTGTGGAACCTGGTGCCGGCCGGTGTGGCCGAGCGGTTCTAGGCGCTTCAGTCTGGAACCACGCGACCGCTACGGTCGCAGGTTCAAATCCTGCCTCGGGCACGGATGTGTGTGTGTCCTTAGGTTAGTTAGGTTTAATTAGTTCTAAGTTCTAGGGGACTGATGACCACAGATGCTAAGTCCCACACTGCTCAGAACAATTTGAACCATTTTTTTGCAATCTGGTGCCAATGTGACATCATTAACCCATCTTACAGCTCACAAGAACTTCTGAACTCTGGACTTTTTATCGCATGAGACGACACCTAGCTGTTCGAAGCATCCCCTAGCCAAAGGGTGAGGTCGCAGGGTGGCACGTTTTGCGCCATTGGAGAGGAAGGTTGTAGGCACCTTTGAGACAAATTTCAAACTTCTGCATTGCGATGTGTTACAAGTACGGTGCTTCAAAGAAATGATCCTTTTCATTTGTGGTGCAGCGTATGCTTCGCGGAAAGAGCGTGAACGTAAAATTAGAGGGATTCGAACTCCCACAATGGCTTATCAGCAGTCGATCTTCTCGCGAACTTTTCGCCACTGGAACAGTAAGAGAAAAAGTGTTAGTGGTACTCGAAGTACGCTCCGCCACTCACCTTTAGATGGATTGCAGATTGTAGATGCAAGTGAAGATGTAGAGAGACCACATGTATTCTATGACCACTGACTCGTTCTCTCAGACCGATTATCAAGCACAGCACAGTATCGCAAGTTCAAATTTCGATGCGGATGTCGATAACAAAGAGCGACCAAGCAAATCGATAGTGAAAGTTGTACAAGCTGTTTGTGTTACCAGGTGGGAAATATCACAGCAGCAGCAGCCTTTGTTCGGCAGATATAAAGAGAGGGCGGTCCACGGCAGCCGCAGACTTCCTGCAGAGATGTCTCGACTTGGACAGCTGGCGCTCTTGGCTCTTGCGCTGAGCGCCGCCGGCGCTTATGCAGCCATCAGGGACCTCGCCATCCCTTCGAGGCCGCGGCTCAGTGGAAGGATAGTCGGCGGGGCACCCGCCAACATCACACAGTTCCCCTGGCAGCTCTACTTTATCACGTGAGTGCTCTGCTAAGTTCAAAAAACGAACGAGAATGCAGCCTGCTGACGTTTTCGACATCAGACCGTATTTCCGTATGTGAAAGCCCCGTCATTTTGCAGGCACAAATAAGAGGGCTATCCACAAAGTACATTACGTTTTGGAATTAAAAATAAATAAAGTATTGGAAATTTTTTTATTATATACAGATGAAAGCCACACTTAAATACTACTTTTCTACATAGTTGCCATTTTAATTAAGGCACTTATCGTAGCGATGGACGAGCTTGGAAATTCCTTCATCGTAAAATTCGTCGGCCTGCCCTTCAACCATGTGGCGACTGTCTTTTGGGACAGAAAAGGTGTGATTTTTGTGGATTTCCTGGAAAGAGGCACTACAATAAACTCTGAAAGGTATTGCCGAACTCTGCACAACCTCAGAAGAGCAATACAAAACAAGCGCAGGGGAAAGTTGGGCTCAAAGATCTTGCTGATTCACGACAACGCCTGGGCCCACACAGCAAATGCCACTCGTGAAGTTCTCGAATCTTTAAGTGGGAGTTGTTTCCTCATCCCCCGTACAGTCCCGACCTGGCACCGAGCGACTTCCATTTATTTCCAGCAATGAAGAAGTGGTTGGCTATGCAGCGTTTTGAAGACGACGCACAACTTCAAGAAGAGGTAACCACGTGGTTGAAGGCGCAGGCGGCCGAATTCTACGACGAAGGAGTTTACAAGCTCGTCCATCGCTACGATAAGTGCCTTAATTTAAATGGCAACTATGTAGAAAAGTAGTATTTAAGTGTGGCTTTCATCTGCATATAATAAAAAATTCCAATACTTTATTTATTTTTAATTCCAAAACGTAATGTACTTTGTGGATAGCCCTCCTACAACGGGGAAGTGCTGTGCAAAGAAATTTAATCAAGAAACAAAATACGATATTTGCAGGAAGACAAAACAAACCACACACACACACACACACACACACACACACACACACACACACACACACACCTTAAAACAACTAGCGCACCACACTTCTCAAGACGGCCAAGTTACCGACCATGAACAGTAATTACCAACTGATGAGGTAGTAGCGTTAGCTCTGTCCCTCTTGTTGTTTGACCAGAACGGGATACCAAGCAAAATTTAAGTAAAATCACCCGTCTGAAGGTCACTAACCAATCTAATCTCGACTTCTTACTTTATAACACTACACAAGTAATTAGAAGTTCACGCCAGAATCTCTGCGTTGTTAACTTCCGCGGGATGACATGTGCCAAATCAATATTCTGCAGCCGTCCATAGGATGACAAGTGCCAAAGCAATATTATGCAGCCGGCCGTTGTGGCCGAGCGGTTCTAGGCGCTTCAGTCCGGAACCGGGCTGCTGCTACGGTCGCAGGTTCGAATCCTGCCTCGGGCATGGATGCGTGTGATGTCCATTGGTTAGTTAGGTTTAAGTAGTTCTAAGTCAAGAGGGCTTATGACCTCAAATGTTAAGTCCCATAGTCCTGAGAGCCATTTGAACCATTTGAACATTCTGATACAGCAGATTTGCTTGGCTGCAGTAAGCGTGTGTGACGCTTATGCCCTATACACCATCCCTCCATGAACCTGTTTGGGTGACCCAAGTATGACCTGTCATAACTGCAAAAGACATGGTAAGCACCCTTGTTACTCAGACCATGATCATCCTTTATAGACCCTAAAAGCGTCCTGATCTTAGATGATGGATGAATAACGCACTTCGAACAGTGTACCTGTACAATATCATCAAACGCGTTGGAAATCCGAATCACGGTTGGTCAGTTGCACAATATCTTCTGCTATAACCGTTCTCGCCGAAGGTGACTTCGAGATGAGTTGCCTCAACGGACAAACGTTCGAGATTTGAGATAACGTAGGTCCTGTGAACCAAGATATGAAGTATCCCTGTACGCTGAGCCGGATGGTGACAACTATCAGCTACAAGTTACAAACCATTGTTAGTTGCATTTCTATAAACGCTATGTCCAAACGCACCATTAACCTTCATCCTGACGAAAACATCATGGAAAGGAAGGCAGTCATCATTTTCCTCCTCCATATTGAAGGGGCTATTCGTGGACTGAATTCAGACGTTCTAAAAAGCACATCGCTCTCTGGTTGCAACTATGCCTTGAAAATAACGGCGTGTTAGAACGTAGACTTCACTCCAAACGCCAACATCTAATATCGCTGCCTTCTCCAGTTTCGGTTCCTAGGGAAGAATGGGCTGCCATTCCTCCGCAGACATTCAGAGCATCATTGAAGGTGTCTCCAACGTAGTTCAAGCTGTCATAAAGGTGAAGGGTGAACGCACGTAACATTACTGTCCACAAATAGATGTCCGGACACTTTTGATCTAATAGTATATATACACACATGATCCACACCGTTCCGGGAACTAGAAGTCTGCACCACGATACTGGTGTCTGTTTCAATCGGGTAACACAGTGTTCATTGTATTTCTGCTCTACTAACCGACTGTACCAGGTTCAGCATATCACATTGTTCCGGAATAGATATACACCTGGCTTTTGTGGTAGCATGGATCGTTCTAAACATAACAAAATGAAACATTTCTGATTGTTATACGAGTGAAATGAATTTGAGGCCGTGTTTCCCTAGAATGCCACCCATTCTTCCAGATGCTGGGTCAGAATGGGACAGCCATCCCTTTTCTTTTCTGGTTCTGTTCCACAGAGTTCAAGGCTTCCTCGGTGGGATAGACGGTAGTAATATATCAATTAAATCAGTTGGATGGTTGGGTGATTGGCTGGGGTGTAAAGGACTAAACAACAACATCATCAGTCCCTCAGTCCAGGGGCAGTTCATGAAAACTCATTGACGTTCTTGAAGTATGTTTTCTTATAACGAAAGTACGTTGGCACGGTAAGATCGAGGCATTGAAGGCAGCAAGGATGCCAGAGCTAAGAAGTAATTTACGGATTAGTACATCGCTCGGGTCGGTACGCAGCCAGGAGCACACGAGGGCTTGGTTCAAACGGCTCTGAGCACTATGGGACTTAACTGCTGAGGTCATAAGTCGACTAGAACTTAGAACTACTTAAACCTAACTAACCTAAGGACATCACACATATCCATGCCCGAGGCAGGATTCGAACCTGCGACCGTAGCAGTCGCGCGGTTCCAGACTGTAGCACCTACAACCGCTCGGCCACAGCGGCCGGCAGCACACGAGGAGTCAGCCAGGGCTCATCCATTGGCGAGAAAGGCCCCACCCCGCATCCACCCCCACCAGCCCGAAGTGCAGCGAAAACAGTTACAGAGTAAAGAATGTCTTCGAATTAAGGCTAGAAATTTGAAGGACATCTATTGGATTGTCAACAATAACATGAGGACAGAAACGAGTAATGTGGGAGGTGAGCGTCTCTGGGGCTCTGGTTACCAAAGGGGTCACACAACCCACAGCCAACTGTGTGTAGATTGCCGTTTATACAACACCACAAACGGCTGCGTTTCGAGTAGCGCCGTGACGGAGAAGCATAGTTGCTGATGAATGGCGTCGCATTGTATTCGTTGTACACTACTACTCCAGATAATCACCGTCGGCTAGTGCAGCGAAGGCCTGAAGTGAGGTCCCGTTCTTCCAATATTTCCTCTTGGCGTCATGTGCGGGCGCCTATCGTGTATGACTTCAGGTCATAACTCTTAATGATTTAGGGAACGTCACACAGGTACGTCACAAATATCCTGTACCCTCATGTATTGCGTCTCATGTGAAACTATCGTGGTGCCATTTTTTTCGACAGGACAATTCTCGTCCACACGTGGCACATGTCTCTATCAACAGCCTGCATGGTACTGAGTTACTCCCGAGGCCAGTAGGATCTATTGGGGTGTCTCCAATAGAACGTGTTTGAGACCAGCTGGGACATCAACCCTTCACAGTACCATTACCCTGGATATACAAGACCAGGTGTGAGCCAGTTAGCCTCAGGAGATGGTACAACGGCTTCATGACAACTTTCCGAACCGATTCAGAGCAAGCATTCAGGGCTGACGAGTGCAACGTCATACTGATAAGTGGGCTCATACTGCTATGCCAAGTTCTTTATAAATTTGACTTGATTTTGTAACCACTGCAATGACATCACATGGTCTCTCAACCCGAAAAGTTTCTTTCTTTCCTCCTCCTCTTCTGGGAGCTACATATTTTTTGTCAGGCATTGTATCTTCCATTAGATATCAGGCCACCCTGACAAAAATCACTTTCAATAGTAGCTGAAACGTTGGTTCATGGTTGTGCAATATCATACGGTTTACAGCCTAAAAAAATTTCACTCAAACTGATTGCCGCGAAAATCCGACGACTTACACCCCACGGAGAGGTCTGAGGTTTAGCCAAGAATGTTTGCTGCTCACGCTTGAAATGAAACTTTGTACGACCGCTCACATGCCAGCAATATCTGGAGTTGATAATTTCTGACAAAAGCTCTCTCGAATCTGTTTTTGTAGTTATCTCGTAAAATGATCTGTGCACTCTTTAAAGAGGTAACGAAGTTCACAACAGAAACATTAAATTGATTACTGACTCCAAGGACTTCCGTTATCATGCATATAGATAAGCAAAAACTTAATGGACTTGCTTAAAGTGGGCTCAGTAGACTATGAACGTGACAGCAAAGACAAGTGAAAAGTCTGTTAAGATCAGGGATCTGTTTTCTTTCATTACGGTAAATTAAAACTGAACTATCTTTTTGGATCAAATAATTCGCTGTCACGTCATCTGTTTGTTTTTAGCTATATCTGTCAAGAAGCAACCGTGGTGTTCTCGTGGGTAGAGCACTAGACTCCAGTTCTGGAGGTCCCGGATTCAATCCCAGGTAGAAGAGGGGATCTTATGTACTTCCGGTCCCTACAGGATGGCCCCAGCTCCACTCAGCCTTCTAAGGAATTGAGCATCTGGGATTTTTCCCGGGGGTTAAAGGCGGCCCTTCGCCACCTTCTCCCTCCTATTGCCGCGACGAGCGGAAGTCTGCAATTAGTCGCAGCCAGGCCAGAGGCCCATTCACGGTTTGAACGTAACAGAAATTTTTTTCGTTTTGTCAATTTTACATTTTGTCTCCAATTTTTATAGGAGATGTAACAGCAGGTATTCCTTTGTGTGAAACCGTTTACCTTAAACTATCACACTGCAGCACAATCTATATCATAAAACTCGCGTAAAGAAATGGTTCTACAGTGTTCTGATTTGTAAGGTTCCAGCTTTTTAAGAAAGAAATCGCTTTTGCTACAGCCATTCCTCAAGTATTTTGGCTCCAGGGAATACTGAATGACAGTGCAGTTAAAAATATAAACAGATATTCCCAATTACACATACAGACCGAATTAGTCACTCACATGTCGGTTGTACGGTGTAGCACAGCTTCTAGCCTCGATATGGTCCCAAATCGGAGAGACACAGATGCACAAGTTTCTTCAGGTACGCCACATCCAGCATAAGCCATTCATTGACGATCCAGTAGGACGTAGAGCTACCAAACTGCAGAGAATTGCTTTACCAAATCTCACCTGCTGTTCTTAAGTGTATCACACATTTCCTAATACATTAAGATCATTCGAGGTGCTACAGAGTACCTGAGTGTTCGCCAAACCATGGACATATGGATGCCGTCATGTGAACACAGTGTCCACAGCACACTCATCATGGAGATATGGATAAGAGGGCAACACGTAGACACCGATAATGCTGCTCCATAATAATGGTCCATGTTCACGGCCCCGAATCATGGTACGAGAAACACCTCCGAAACATCAGAGAACCCCCAGAACTGTGTGTTAAGCTTTTCATTGCGCCGTAGCTCCTCTATATGCCTTCTATTACGTGGAAAGAGGCAAAACCACGACTCTTTGTATTACAATGCATGGCTTCAGACACCAACTCCAATTCCTGTGTTGTCCCGCTTACTAAAGAAGTGTAGCTTTATGCGTTGCTCTGGCTTCTCTATAAGATGCGTAAATCCCAAAATGTCAATAACTACTTCTCAGTCTTATTCATCACATCATTCTGTAACATTTTGAAGAAGGTAATGCACTTCGGGCTTGTCACCCGCCTTTGTAGTAATGGGATACCTCATTAACCACATTTTGGATTTCAAAACAGCCACTATAGTGCGTTAACTATTTATTCCTTCACAAAGCACACAATAAAATCTTTAAAGAATACAATATCACCAATTACAATCATCTATGGCTTATCGAAGGTATTTGATTATGTCAGTTACAGTATTCTACTAAGTTTTTATGGAATAGGTAGTTTCACACATTCTCACTTAAGAAATAGAAAACAGAAAATTGCCCTAGGCTGTTCGAGTAACACGAAGCGGGATTTCTACATCGTCTGAAAGGGGAAAAATTAGGAGGGTGGTTTGAAAAGTTCTTGGAATCACCACGAGAGGTCAGCGCTGGCGCAACGAGTTGTTCAAGTAATATTCGTTGGACTGCTTCCTGTAAACACGCGCCATGTCAGTGCTCTTGGAAGAGAGCTGTGAAGGTGATATGATTCTGTTATTGTTCCCGCGTAGTGATTTGCGAAGATGAAAAAAAATCGAGATTCGAGCAGTGTTCAAGAACTTCATGCCGATTTCCAGAATACACTGTGGGTCTCTGCTCCATCATATTCAACTGTTGCCAAGTGTACAAAAGAGTTTAAATTTGGCCGGGAGAGCTTAGATGATCATCCGCACAACGCACAATGGTCGGCCAATTTGTGTCACTACTCCTGAAATCATTGCAGAAGTGCACAAAATGGTCATGAAGGATCGCCGGTTGAAAGTGCGTGGAAATTGTTCACGCTTGTCAGATGTCATCTGAAAGGGTATATCACATTTTAACAGAAGAATTAGAAACGTAAAAATTATCTGCAAGATGGGTGCCGCGACTCTTGACGTGCGCCCGCACACATGTGTCGTCGCTATGTCAAAATTACACGAACTAAAGTATGAATTGTTGCCACCTGATATGGCTCCGTCAGACTTCCATCTCTTCCCAAAATTGAAAATTTTTCGTGGTGGACGAAGATTCACTTCAAATGAAGAATTGATAGCTGCAGTTGGTAACTATTTTACCGGCCTGGAGGAAACTCATTTTCAAGATGGGATCAAGACACTGGAACATCCATTAGTCTACAAGGAGACTACATTGAAAAATAAAAATAGTCTAGGTGATGTAAGTACTTTTTTCCTATTCCGTTCCGAGAACTTTTCAAACCACCCTCGCTTACTGCGTGGTCCACGTAGTTCTATCATTTTCCAACTGCTGTTCTTGCTTTATGTTAATGATCCGTCCTTTTATTTAAATCAGCAGGCATGATTAGTCCTGTTTACAGATAACACAAATAGTGTTGTGACGCTTAACAAAGAATCATGAACACAGAAAATAGTAAATGATGATTTCATGAACGTTACTGACTGGTTCTACACAAACGGCTTAGCTTTGAAATTTGAAAAAAGACAGCTCATCCAGTAGTATCAAGAATGTTCCTAGAGAGTTCTAAGTTCTTACTTGTACATATTCAGAAAATAGCAATCTGGAACAAATACATAGTAGATACAGTAGAACTTCTTATACATATAGGTGTGGCAATTTTTATCATCATAATAACGGCCAATTTGGGGGATATAGAAATAACTAAGTTAATATCTTTGCATATTTTCATTAACTGATGTCTTGCGAGATACTCCACACTCAGACAAAAATAAAGTAATTAGAATTACGGGTGGAGTTCACATACATACGTCTTGCAGGCATTTCTTTAAACAGCTGGAAATAATAGCCACAGCCTAACAGTACATTATTCACTTACGAAATTCGTTATCAAAAGTCCTTGTACTTTAACACACTTTCCAAATTTTTTCTTAGTTTCTTTTACTGCTTGTTAAACGTACAGCTTGAACACAGCACTGGCGAAAGGCTATACTCCCTTCTCAACTACTGCTTCCTTTTCATATCTTTCGATACTTATAACTGCATGTGGTTTCTTTATAAGTTATGGATAAAATTGTGCTCCCTGCTGCTTTCAGATTTTGGAACGGTGTGTTCAAGTCAACATTGTCTAAATTTTTCCCTAACTCTACAAACACAGTAAACGTAGGTTTCAATAAATGTAGGTTTACCTTCTTCAGTTTATCTTCTAAAATAACACGTAGGGTAGTATGGCCCTAGTTTTGCTTCGGAACCCAAACTAACTTTCCTCGATATCGTCTTCTGTAAATTTTTCCATTCTTCTGTAAATAGCTCCTGTCAGTATTTTGGAAGTGCCGTTTGTTAAAATGATGATTAGGTGATATTCATAGATGTCGCCACTTGCATTCTTTTGAAATGGAATTGTTACAGTCTTCTTGGAGTATGAGGGTATTCCGCCTGTCTGATACGAGATGAGATAGTTTTATCATGACTGGATCTCTCAAAGATCTCAAATCATTGTGAGGGAATGTCGTCTATTCCAGGGGTCTTGTTTCAGTTTAGGTCTTTCTGAGCTCTATCACATTCTTCTCGCATCATTGTATCTCCCACCTCACTTTCATTTACTTCCTCTTCTCTGTCTATAAAGTTCCACATGTCTTGTGCACCTGCAATAGATAGTGGCATCGGTACACTTCACATTACCATCTAGCCATCGAAACTCTCTGTATACACATAAACAAATACACATTTAACATGAATTACATAAAAAATATTTCTCATCGCCTGGGTCCAACCAATGTTTGCAAGATTTTTCCCTTCGCTGCAATGCAAATGATGGGACCGTAAATATCGTCTCTAATATTTCCAACTGGGAGTTTAGCTTCCAATGAGTCATCATTCAAAAGCCCCGCCCCCCTCTACTTTTAATAGTGGGGTATGAAAAGCATTAAAAAACTTTCGTAATTTTGACGTCAGGTTCCTTTCCTTTTTATAACCCTTCTACATATTGCTTCACCGTTTTTCTTTTCCATCTTACAAGGAGACGGCACGACCGAGGAGTCGGGGACAGGCGGCACGGTAGCTCAGCGTGTTCGGTCAGAGGGTTTAGCTACCCTGTGTAACAAAAAAACTGAGTGAACGAATCAAAGATCAACCTGAACAGGCGTCATCGGACGTCCGCCACGAACAAATTCAATAAACAATCTAGAACAAAATGAGGTAAAAAAAAAGGTTTTTAGGGCTCGGATTCTTACGCCAAAGGTCTCATGTTCGATTCCTACTCTGGCACTTTTCTTTCTTCTGTTTCATTTTCTTTGGTTATTCCACCAATTATTCAGAAAGCTTCCCAAACCTAAATTGTCTTCAACAAATTAGTTTCTTTATTGAACAAAAATTGTTTTCTTTTTGTCCAACAACACAATTCATGGCGGTGGGTTTTCCATTTTTCATTGTAAAGTATACGAGGAGAAACACTCCTTTCTAATCAGAATAACAAAGTCGATTGGAAAACATTCAATTTTAATACATATAGTAATTATAAACAAGAACCGCAGTGGTAATTATCGTAAAAAAAAGCAATAATTTTTGCCACATCTTGCGCAACATATAAAAGCGGATTTTTTACAATTACAGGGCATTTGAAATAAATCTGTACAAAAACATGGCCCACTAACATTTACGAAAATGTTTCGAGTTTCTGACAATTTTGTGGCAAACCAGGCATATTGAATCATGTCTCTGAATATTGGTGACGATAATTGATGGTGAATTATAGAATGAATTTCGGTACAATCTTCCCGGGAATTAATTTCACGATTCTCCTGTAACTATGCGCTGCAATTTTGCAAGCAACAGAAGGAAAAAAAAGTGCCAGAGGAGGAATCGAAACCGAGACCTTTGGCGTAAGTGCCTGAGCGCTAACCATGTAAGCCAGACGGCAGCTCGGCAGTAGACTAACATTTTACACTCATAAGGCACCTAGTAAAATTTGGATCGATTTTTCTCGGGGTTTTCCGAGTATTGCGCCCTAATATTTTAACCACGTGAGGTGTTAGGGGTCCTCTTTCACCACACAAAATTACCGACAAATCCCCGACCCCACGGGCGTGCCGTCTCCTTGTTAGTACTGACTTTCTAGATGTCTTGATGTTCATACAGTTGTTTCTTTTTTCTCCAAGGATCTCTTTAATTATCCCATAGAAAGCATCTGCTTTTCCCCAAGTCATGCATGCTTATACAGTTTCTGCTTTACCATCTTGCATTTTCTGTCAGTCTCGTTGTTAGACCTCTTTATTCACTTTTGCCTGCTTCATCAGCTGTAGTTTTATTCTCCTTCCATCATATAAACCAAATATCTCGTATGTCATCCAAGGGTCTTGTCTTTTTACCTATTTGATCATGGCTTCAGAAAACATCGCTCTTGTGCAACGCAGCTAGCTCTTTATTCGCACGAAGTAATGGCCGCTATCGACAGGAGATCTCAAGTTGAGTCCGTATTTCTAGATTTCCGGAAAGCTTTTGACACCGTTCCTCATAATTCTTCTAATCAAGCTGCGGAGCTATGGGGTATCGTCTCAGTTGTGCGACTGGATTCGTGATTTCCTATCAGGAAGGTCGCAGTTCGTAGTAGTAGACGGCAAATCATCGAGTAAAACTGAAGTAATATCAGGTGTTCCCCAGGGAAGCGTCCTGGGACCTCTACTGTTCCTGATCTATATAAATGACCTGGGTGACAATCTGAGCAGTGCTCTTAGACTGTTCGCAGATGATGCTGTAATTTACCGTCTAGTAAGGTCATCCGAAGACCAGTATCAGTTGCAAAGCGATTTAGAAAAGATTGCTGTATGGTGTGTCAGGTGGCAGTTGACGCTAAATAACGAAAAGTGTGAGATGATCCACATGAGTTCCAAAAGAAATCCATTGGAATTCGATTACTCGATAAATAGTACAATTCTCAAGGCTGTCGATTCAACTAAGTACCTGGGTGTTAAAATTACGAAGAACTTCAGTTGGAAGGACCACATAGATAATATTGTCGGGAAGGCGAGCCAAAGGTTGCGTTTCATTGGCAGGACACTTAGAAGATGCAACAAGTCCACTAAAGAGACAGCTTACACTACACTCGTTCGTCCTCTGTTAGAATATTGCTGCGCGGTGTGGGATCCTTACCAGGTGGAATTGACGGAGGACATCGAAAGGGTACAAAAAAGGGCAGCTCGTTTTGTATTATCACGTTATAGGGGAGAGAGTGTGGCAGATATGATACACGAGTTGGGATGGAAGTCATTACAGCATAGACGTTTTCCGTCGCGGCGAGACCTTTTTACGAAATTTCAGTCACCAACTTTCTCTTCCGAATGCGAAAATATTTTGTTGAGCCCAACCTACATAGGTAGGAATGATCATCAAAATAAAATAAGAGAAATCAGAGCTCGAACAGAAAGGTTTAGGTGTTCGTTTTCCCGCTCGCTGTTCGGGAGTGGAATAGTAGAGAGATAGTATGATTGTGGTTCGATGAACCCTCTGCCAAGCACTTAAATGTGAATTGCAGAGTAGTCATGTAGATGTAGATGTAGATGTAGATATGATGCCTTCACTATTACACCTCTCAAGAGTACCCATTCGTCTTCTATTATTTTCCTTATTCCTATTTCAGTAAAACGTAGTCTAATACTTCCTTTGCGACACTCAACAAATTCTGGTTATTTCAACTTATACAGGTCCAATATTCTTTTGTTCCTAATTTTCTGCCATTTCTCCGATAAATTGTGCTTAGAGTACTCATTTGCCTCCGATTTCTAAATCTCTGTTTTATTATTATACAGGGCGAGTCAAAAAGGAATTCAGAACTTTAGAACGACGTAGAAATTTATTGAGACACCTTACAGAATCGATAGATGTGTCATTTTGCAGCAAACAACCTCTAGTTTGATTCACAACCTCTAGTTTGATTCACATACTGCATCAGTATCCCATTCCGCTACCAGGAGCGCCAGTGTAGTGCACAGTTGAAATGGCTTCTGTCACTGGTGTGGAATGTGCTCACTGTGTGTTTTGGTTTCATGAAACGATTCGGCGTAATTTTTGCACCGAATACGCTAAAGAACCTCCAAACAGGCCTACAATTTACTCGTCGCACAAGAAATTTGTTGAGATGGGTTGTTCACTTCGACATGATAAATCACCAGATCGACCGTAAGTCAATGATCATGTCGAACAGTTTAAGGAGAGCTTTGCCATCAATCCACAAAAAAACAATGCGACACGCGCCTCACGAGACTGGCATTCCACAAAAGACTGAGTACATTCTATACGTTTACGCTTGAAACCATGCAGATTCCTAATGGCACAGCACATTAGTGGTGCAGATAAGATTGCTCGTGGGAAACTCTGGATAGAGGACGACGATACATTCCTGAAAACAATCATCTTCAGCGATGAGTCTCTATTTCCTATCAGTGGCATGATGAGCACCCACAACTGCAGAATATGAGACAGCGAAAATCAGTATGCAACGCTGAAACGTTATCTGTTTTATGCCCTTAGCAAACTGTTAGTGCACGGCCCTTTCTTCTTCAAGAGAAAACTGTCACTGGTTTGTGTATCAGGATATGCTTGAAAACTTTTAACTCCACACAACGATGAAGATGTCCGTGATGAGATGGTTTACTACCAGAAATACGGTGCACCACCTCATTTCCTCCTCATGGAAGTTCTAAGATCGCTTGCTAGGTCGGTGGATTTGCTGTGAAGGGCCAATCGCATCACCACTTGACACCACTGGACTTTTTTCTCTGGGGTTTCAGTTCCTTCCCTACCAAACAATTTAGGGGACCTGAAAAATTGATGCTGCCATTGCACAACTTACACCCAATTTGATCCAATGACTGTGGGAGGAACAGATTACTGGTGGGATGTTTGCACATCAGAAATGGTAGTCAAATCGAACCAAAACGATACTGGATACTTTTATGTGAAACCTGAGGTTGTTTGCCACAAAATGATAGATCTGCTGATTCTGTAAGTTACCTCAATAAATTTCCATATCTTTCCAACGCTGCAAAGTGATTTTTGTATTACCCTGTATAATCTGTTTGAAACCCCCTGATGTCTCCAGGCCTCTTCCTGTACACAATATTCTTTAATAATTATGAGACTAAATATTAGCAATGATTAAATTGGACTTTGTGAAAAATTCTACCAGGTGGCATCGCCATTCATTCTTTTTCTCTAGTTCATGTTTTCCTACCATTTTTCCTTCTTGTCCTTTTCCTACTACCGAATTCCAGTCGCCAATAACAATTAAATGTTCATCTCCCTTACTATCTGAATAGTTTTGTTTATTTAATCATACATTTGTTCAATCTCTCTATCATATGTGGAGCTAATAGGTTTATAAACTTGAACTAATGTGGTGAGTGTTGTATTTGTGTCTGTCTTGGTTATTATAATGTATTCAAATAGCTTACCTGTATTCTTACTTTCTTATTCATTATTAGACCTACCTCTATTCGATTTTGTAGTGATAACCTTGTACTGACATGACCAGAAGTTCGTTCTTCTTGCCATCGCACTTCACCAGTTTCCACTACATCTGATTTTATCCTATCCATTTACCTTATTTAATTCTCTAACCTATCCACCCAGTTAAGGGCTCTAATTCTCCAAGCTTCGGCCCATAGGATCCCAATTTTGTTTTCCTGATGACAATATCTTCCTGAGTAGTTCCCACCAGGAGAATAGAATTGATTACTATTTAAATTCTGGAACATTATATCCAGGAGGATCCCATCGTCATTAAGCCATAGCGTACAGCTGCATGTCCCCTGGAACTATAAAGCCTGTAGTTTACCTTTGCTTTCAGCAGTTCACACCAATTTTTGTTTCTCGTGACGACAACATCCTCCTGCGTAGTCCCCACCTGGAGAACCGAACGGGGTGCTGTTTAACAGCCAGAGCCCGTGAAAATGCTCGAAAGGTCTCTCTTCAGAAACCACATGTTTGTCTGGCCACTCCGATGTTGTTGTATCAATGGTAACATTACCTGTATCACAGAAGCATACAAGCTCACGCAGTATGCAATGCTGCAAAATGCGTTCATATTCTTCCACTTGTAGCGTTTTCTTAAGCACAGTAACGGGACCATACATTAATCACGAAAAATATTCCGATATCGTAACACTAGCTTTCCTGTTGACACTACGCGTGACGGCAGATAACATTTTCTAGGTATTCGCCACACTCAGAACCTTCCGTCGCTATATCGTTATTCACCACTGTAAATCACTCGTTTACAGTCATCCACTGTGCTATGGAGTCGTTCTTTACACCACGGCAAGCGTCGCGTAGTAATGGTATCGCTTATCAGTAACTGTTTGTCCACTATGGTTCAAATGGCTCTGAGCACTATGCGACTTAACTTCTGAGGTCATCAGTCGCCTAGAACTTAGAACTAATTAAACCTAACAAACATAAGGACATCACACGCATCGATGCCCGAGGCAGGATTCGAACCTGCCACCGTAGCGGTCGCTCGGTTCCAGACTGTAGCGCCTAGAATAGCACGGCCACTCCGGACGGCTGCACACTATGCCCCAATTTCTCTGAGCTACCTACGCACAGGCTTTGAGCTAGATGGACTGCTGGTAGCACTTTCGATCTCACAAATGATTCCCTTTAATGATTCCTACGATTTCTTACAACCACCCTCCGCAATGTTCGATGGTTCCTGCCATAGGAAAAAGAAGAATATTCGAAATTCTTCCAATCCATCTGTGGCACGAATCAGCAAACCAGTTTTTAATAGTATTAGCTGAAAACAGTTTTGGTTACAATTTTAGTTTTTTTATTTATCAAGTACGCGTTTCATCTTATTTAGGCATCTTCAGGCTGATCTTAATTTGGTATTCCTTATGACGATCCTTTAGGCAGCGTACGAAGGCGATGTTGGCCTGATGTACTCGACGATGCCCTTAGCTACACTGTCTAAAGGATCGGCCCAAGAAATACCAAATTAAATCAGCCTAAAAATGCCTAAATAAGGCGAAACGCGTAGTTGGCAAATAAAAAAAGTAAAATTGCAACCAAGACTGTTTACAACTAATACTAATAATATTCGACATCGAGGTCATTGGAGATGGCGCACGAACTCGGATTGTAGCAAGGACGGAGAAGGAAACCGGTCGTGCCCTTTCAAAGGAACCATCCCAGCATTTGCCTGGAGCGATTTAGGGAAATCACGAAAAACCTAAATCAGGATAGCCGGACGTGGGTTTGAACCGTCGTCCTCCCGAATGCGAACCTATCTCAGTTCGATGGTCCCTGCCGTTCAGTAGGGGAGAGTCTTGTGGAGTGAAACGTTTTCAGACTTTCTCCTCCAACCAACCCACTAATACAAATTTAAAATATTTTCTTGTCCCGTTTTAAAATGACACTAATCGTAGCAATCATTTTGTATACTACAGTCTTTTTCTGAAATTTCAAAAATTACTCCAAAAGAAAAAGCTTTTTCTCCAAATGTCAAAAACTGTTTCTAGGTACAACATGGTCATGCGCCTAGGGACAAATATTCTATTCAAATTTAAAAGTGTTTCTGTAGAAAAGATCTTGTCTCTACTGTATACAGGATGAACGCTAGTACAAAACCGACGAAGTGCAGGTACGGATTCTTGACTGGAGATGGAGGAAGAAAGATCTTGCGAACATGTGTCCACAAATGCATCGTTACCACGGTAGATGGCGCTGACTAATAAAAGTTCCCCTGACCTCTTGCCGTGCGTTCCTTGTGTGTTGAAGGCTGTGTGATTGATGCAGTGTACTGTAAGCAGCATAATGCTCCGGTATTCATGTCGGGAACAGGCCAAGATGGGCTTTGTGTACGGCCAAGCAGATGGAAACGGTCGAGAGGCAGCACAGCTATACCAAAACAAGTATCCTCACAGACACCAACCACATCACACAATATGTCAATCCTATTTCGGGCGTTTGTGTGATCATGGGTCCTTTCAGACAGACGAACGTGCAGGGAGGCGGCGGACTGTGCCTACATCAGATTTTGAGGACCGTGTTTCTGCCTCTCGACCGTTTCCATTTGCTAGGGCGTACGCAAATACCATATCGGCTTGTTGCAGACATGCATAGCGGACCATTCAGCTCCTTACACTACGCTGCAGTCTGCAACACACTAGGAGCAGAGGTGAGTGGTCAGAAGAACTATCATTCGTCAGCGCCATATATCTTGGCAACAATGAATTCCCGGACACATATTCGTAGGATCTCTTTTCGTCCATTTCCAGTCAGGAACCTGTCCCTGCAGTTTTTCGTTTTTACTAATGTTCACAATATGTAATAGTGTATGCATTACATTATGACTCTACCACACAATAACAATCAAAAAACCAGTTACAAGCTACATACGTTCTGAAACAGAAGCTATTGGTAAGTAACAGAAATTTCGCTTTTGAAGACAGGGAAAATTGACAAAACATTAGGTAAACACATTTCATTTGCAACTATGGGGTGTTTCATGATAGAAGACCTTCTGTTTCAAGGTACAAGATGGTGATCGACGGACGAAGTATGGCCTAACCGTCCACAAGTTATGTGACTTGTTTTAAAAATGAACAGAATCTTACTCCCCATAAAACTCTGTAACTGGGGAATTAACGATACTCTCGAAATAGTTTTAATGGACAATACAGCACTTAAATATAAAATACTCATAATACTCTGCACAAGAAGACGAGCTGTTGTCTCACACCAAGAGAAACAGTCATGTGATTCTAAAATCACTCACTAGTCTGAAACACCGTTCAAGAAACTCATGTATTCCTTGATACACTCTGCTTCAGATACAATGCTCTTCCTTGTATGAGGTATTCCTGGAGATGTGGTTGTTCCTTCGCGTTTCCACTTCACAACCACATCAACAACAGTCGACTTGGGCAGCTTTAGAAGGGTTGAAGTGTACCTGACGAATCAATTATTCAAGTGACATCTCACAACTAGTCCACATTCGAAGTGACTGAGCTCTCCTGAGCAACCCTCTCTGCAGTTACTGTTTCTCTACTGACAGGACAATACTCCACTCCTCCTTTTATACTACGTCCTTTAGTGTCATATACTGAGGCAACAAGTCGTGGGATAACGACATGCACATATTTAGATATCGATAGTACCTCGTATACGAGGTATGAAAGAGCAGCGCAAAGGCGTAGATGACATTCGCACTCGGTTGATTCATTTGAAAAGGTGATTGTGACCAGACGACAGGAAATAACAGACTGTGGACGTGGTATGGTAGTTGGAGCTGGACGCATGAGCATTCCATTTCGGAAATCGATAAGGAATTCAATATTCTGTGACGCACAGTGTCAAGAGCGTTCTGATAATACCAAGTCTCAGACATTGTCTCTCACCACAGACAACTCAGTGGCCGACGGCCTTCACTTAACGACCAACTACCTGCGTTTGCGTAAAGTTGTCAGTGCTAACAGACAAGCAACACAGCGTGAAACAATCGCAGAAATCAGTGTAGGATATACGACGAACGTATCCGTAAGGACAGTGCGACGAAATGTGGCGTTAATGGGCTGTGGAAGCAGACGATCGACGCGAGTGCCTTTGCTAACGGCACAACATGGCCTGCAGCTCCTCTCGTGCACTCGTGATCGTACCGGTTCGACCCTAGACGACTGGAAAACTGAGTCCCGATTTCAGCTGGTAAGGGTTGATGATATGATTAGAGTGTGGTGCAGACCCCACGAAACCACGAGTCTAAGTTGTCAACAAGGCACTGCGCAAGCTGATAGGGGCTCCATAATGGTGTTGGCTGTGTTTACATTAAATGGACTGGGTCCTCTGGTCCAACTGAACCGATCACTGACTGGAAGTGGTTATGTTCGACTACTTGGAGACCATTTACAGCCATTCATGGACTTAATTTTCCCAAACGACGATATGCCACATCACTGGGTCACAACTGTTCGCGAGTGGCTTGAGAAACATTCTGGACTATCGGAGTGAACAGTTTGGCCACACAGATCGCCCTACATGAATCCTATGGAACATTTGTGAGACATCGAACTATCAGTTTGATAAGTCACAGCTGCAAAATACTAATACAAATTCTTTACAGACGAATGGAAAAACTGGTAGAAGTCGACCTCGAGGAAGATCAGTTTGGATTCCGCAGAAATGTTGGAACACGTGAGGCAATACTGACCCTACGACTTATCTTAGAAAATAGATTAAGGAAAGGCAAACCTACGTTTTTAGCATTTGTAGACTTAGAGAAAGCTTGTAACAATGTTGAATGGAATACTCTCTTTCAAATTCTAAAGATGGCAGGGGTAAAATACAGGGAGCGAAAGGCTATTTACAATTTGTACCGAAACCAGATGGCAGTTATAAGAGTCGAGGGACATGAAAGGGAAGCAGCGGTTGGGAAGGGAGTGAGACAGGGTTGTAGCCTGTCCCCGATGTTATTCAATCTGTATGTTGAGCAAGCAGTAAAGGAACAAAAGAAAAATTCGGAGTAGGTATTAAAATCCATGGAGAAGGAATTAAAACGTTGAGGTTCGCCGATGACATTGTAATTCTGTCAGAGACGGCAAAGGACTTGGAACAGCAGTTGAACGGAATGGACAGTGTCTTGAAAGGAGGGTATAAGATGAACATCAACAAAAGCAAAACGAGGATAATGGAATGTAGTCGAATTAAGTCGGGTGATGCTGAGGAAATTAGATTAGGAAATGAGACACTTAAAGTAGTAATGGAGTTTTGCTAATTGGGGAGCAAAATAACTCATGATGGTCGAAGTAGAGAGGATATAAAATGTAGACTGGCAATGGCAAGGAAAGGGTTTCTGCAGAAGAGAAATTTGTTAACATCGAGTATAGATTTAAGTGTCAGGAAGTCGTTTCTGAAATTATTTGTATGGAGTGTAGCCATGTATGGTAGTGAAACATGGACGATAAATACTTTGGACAAGAAGAGAATACAAGCTTTTGAAATGTAGTGCTACAGAAGAATGCTGAAGATTAGATGGGTAGATCACGTAACTAATGAGGAGGTATTGAATAGAATTGGGGGGAACAGGAGTTTGTGGCACAACTTGACTAGAAGAAGGGACCGGTTGGTAGGACATGTTCTGAGGCATCAAGGGATCACAAATTTAGCATTGGAGGGCAGCGTGGAGGGTAAAAATCGTAGAGGGAGAACAAGAGATGAATACACTAAGCAGATTCAGAAGGATGTAGGTTGCAGTAAGTGCTGGGAGATGAAGAAGCTTGCACAGGATAGTGTAGCGTGGAGAGCTGCATCAAACCAGTCTCAGGACTGAAGACAATAACAACAACAACAATCAAGCTATCAGTTCGTATACAAAATCCTGGACCAGCAACATTTTCACAATAATTGCGAATGGCTGTAGAGACAGGATGGCTCAATATTTCTGCACGGGGCTTCCATCGACTTGTTGAATCCATTCCACGTCGAGGTGCTGCACCAGGCTGGGAAAAAGGAGGTCCCATACGATATTAGGAGGTATCCCGTGTCTTTTGTCACATCAGTGTACAGTGATCCATTCTTCATCACATAGGTGTGACTGGGTACCTTTGCTCAGACAGTGTAAATGGAAACCAAACAATCTATCATACAGGGCACGCATGGTCACTAAGCACCTAGATGGGACGAGTTGAAGACTTTCTGAATACGATTGAAAGCTCAATAAACTGTATTTGTAAGCCATATGTTTCTTTACGAATGTTATTCCTGATTTTTGTTCATTGGTGTGATTTGTAATAATGTCGTGTGATAGCTAAATTGCCTTGTTTTATGGAAACGAGTGCAGCCGTTCTTTTGTGTGGCAGAGGGGGCAGCAGCGACTGCGGGGCGTCCATCGTGAGCAGCATCTATGCGCTGACCTCTGCCCGCTGCGTCGTGGAGGGCGATATCTACAGCATGCAGGTCCGGGCCGGCAGCTCGAGCCGGGGCAGCGGCGGCTCGTTGTACACGGTCACGGTCATATTCTGGCACGCTAGCTTCGACGGCTTCGACAACGACATCGGCGGGCTGCGCGTCTCCGAGCCCTTCGTCTTCGGCCCCGACGTGCAAGCCATACCCGTCACCTGGAACGAGACGGCAGTAGGGAGCCCCGCCACGGTCGCCGGTTGGGGCGTCTCCTCGTCCGACGGCAGTCTCCCCTCTGAGCTCCAGGCAGTCACCGTCGAAATAATAGACACCGCCGCATGCAATGCCACCTACGGGAACCTCACCATCAACATGATCTGTGCCGGAGTGAGTGAAGGCGGCAAGGACTTCTGTGCGGGCGACGAGGGCAGTGCCCTAGTGTCCGGTTCGGAGCAAGTGGGAATCGTCTCCTGGAACAGCGGATGTGGGCTACCCGGCTATCCTGGCGTCTATACCTATGTTGTACCCTTGCGCAACTGGATTTATGGAATTCTTGGTGGAGTCTAATGCACCTGTTTAATGTATCATCTCGCTGCTAGTGTACAGAATATCATCTCTCTCTCTCTCTCTCTCTCTCTCTCTCTCTCTCTCTCTCTCTCTCTCTCTCACTCTCTCTCCACTTGTAAACAAGCAACATTTTCAATAAAGTACACTATACAGTCAATTCGGCTCCCAGGTTTCTCTTATTAATGTACATTAAGTATTATACGCGACACTGTCGATATACACTACTGGCCATTAAAATTGCTACACGAAGAAGAAATACAGATGATAAACGGGTATTCATTGGACAAATATATTATACAAGAACTGACATGTGATTACTTTTTCACGCAATTTGGGTGCATACATCCTGAGATATCAGTACCCAGAACAACCACCTCTGGCCCTAATAACGGCCTTGATACGCCTGGGCATTGAGCCAAACAGAGCTTAGATGGCATGTACAGGTACAGCTGCTCATGCAGCTTCAACACGATACCAGAGCCAGTTGCTCGGCCACCATTGACCAGACGTTTGCAATTGGTGAGAGATATGGAGAATGTGCTGGCCAGGGCAGCAGTCGAACATTTTCTGTATCTAGAAAGGCCCGTACAGGACCTGCAACATGCGGTCGTGCATTATCCTGCTGAAATGTAGGGTTTCGCAGGGATCGAATGGAGGGTAAAGCCACGGGTCGTAACACATCTGAAATGTAACGTCCACTGTCCAAAGTGCCGACAATGCGAACAAGAGGTGACCGAGACGTGTAACCAATGGCACCCCATACCATCACGCCGAGTGATACGCCAGTATGGCGATGACGAATACACGCTTCCAATGTGCGTTCACCGCGATGTCGTCAAAACACGGATGCGACCATCATGATGCTGTAAACAGAACCTGGATTTATCCGAAAAAATGACGTTTTGCCATTCGTGCACCCATGTTCGTCTTTGAGTACACCATCGCAGGCGCTCCTGTCTGTGATGCAGCGTCAAGAGTAACCGCAGCCATGGCCTCCGAGCTGATGGTCCATGCTGCTGTAAACGTCGTCGAACTGTTCTTGCAAATGGTTGTTGTCTTGCAAACGTTCCAATCTGTTGACTGAGGGATCGAGATGTAGCTGCACGATCCGTTAGAGCCATGGGGATAAGATGCCTGTCATCTCGACTGCTAGTGATGTGAGGCTGTTGGGATCCAGCACGGCGTTCCGTATTACCCTCCTGAACCCACTGATTCCATTTTCTGCTAACAGTCATTGGATCTCGACCAACGCGAGCAACAATCGTGATAGGCTATAATCCGACCTTTATCAAAGTCGGAAACGTGATGGTATGCATTTCTCCTCCTTACACGAGGCATCACAATAACGTTTCACCAGGCAACGCCGGTCAACTGCTGTTTGTGTATGAGAAATCGGTTGGAAACTTTCCTCATGTCAGCACGTTGTAGGTATCGCCACCGACGCCAACCTTGTGTGAATGCTCTGAAAAACTAATCATTTGCATATCGCAGCATCTTCTTCGTGTCGGTTAAATTTCGCATCTGTAGCACGTCATCTTCGTGGTGTAGCAATTTTAATGGCCAGTAATGTATTTCAGAGAATGTAGCGTTCTGAGACATATTTTATTCCTGGCATCAAGGAGATGTCGGCGCATTAACTGCGGTGGAACCTTTAACTTCATGTGTAAACAGGAGATGTGCCTTCGACCAGCCAGCTGCGATAAGGAAGAATAAGTGATGGTCATACGAACGCAGTGTGTCAGCGTTGCTGTGTCACAAATCGCAGTGGAGCAACATCTCTAAAGCAAATGTTCAGACACTTTCCAGGATGTTTTGAAGAAGAGAAAAGGGTATGCAAATTTTTTTCCCTCAATTATTGGCTCCCGAACAAAAACAACGACCCGTGGACGGCCGCGGCGACTGGACTGAAATGCAAGAATTGGACAATTCCTTTCTGTAAGAAATCACATAGGGTGACGAGGCTTCCTGTTATGAATACAAACCACCACAAAATGACAATGTGTTGGAATTCTCATGAACAACCAACACTTTGTACGACGTAACCGACATTCTAGGCAATGTGACGCGCGAAATGAACGACACCCCAAAGAAGAACTTTTCTGATAGTTTCACAGGTGTGTATTAACGTTCTATGCGTTGCGATAGATGTAGGGAGACTATGTAGAACACCTGAAGCATTCATTACAACCGCCATATTGCCGTTTCTCTATTACTTACTAATCCATCCTCGAAACTTTTCGGGGTGACAGGGTACACATACAGATTCTTTCAAAAAACACTTTACAACTTTAAAAATTCATATAAATTTGTTGAACGAAGCTATAGAACTGAGTTTAGTGATATTTTGTAGGGAAACACATCAAGGTTTTTTTTACCTTGAACTGAAGATGTTGTACGTGGCTTCCGTTGGTTATGCTGCACACATCCCAATGGAAATCAATTTCTTCCCTAACTTGCGGTAGCATTGCAGGTGTAACTTGTTCAGTGGCCGCGTAAATTCTTGCTCTGAGTTCAGGCAGAGAAGCCGGCACAGTAGGTACAAACACGATACCCTTGATGAATCCCCACAAAAAAATCGAGTGGTGTCAGGTCTGGGGAAAGTCGGGGCCATGCAATTGGCGTATCACGGCCAATCCATTGACCTGGAAAGTGCTCACTGAGAAAATGCCAGACGTCAGCCAGGTAGTGGGGTGGTTCACCATCTCGCATGAAGAAAACATTTCGTCCTTGGTCATCCTCATCGTACTGTGCTATCAAAAATTGTTGTAACACATCCAGGTACACTATCCTATTGATGGTTCTCCCACGAAAAACACTTTGTTCTTGCTCAGTGCACAAAAAACGTTCAGTTAAGGGCTATGACGAACATGTTGTAATGTTTGATGTCGATTTTCTCTGCCCCAAATCCTACAGTTGTATATGTTAACCTTGCCACTTAAGTGAAAAATCGACTCGTCAGAAAAGATGATTTTGTCCAAGAAATGTTCATCCTCAAATAATCGATTTAACATACAGGTATCCGCACAGAAGCAATTTTATCAGTGTCTTATACGATCGTCATTATTTACGGTTCCAAATGCAAACGGTTTCCCAACACATGCCAAACAGTCAGATGTTGGATTTGCAGTTCATGAGACTCACGTCTAGTCGATTTCGTAGGGCTGTTGACAAAACGTGTCTCACTCGCTCATCGATGTCGTCAGATATGCTTGGACGACCTAATGATATCCCATGTCTTACCGAGCACTTTGTTTCTACAAAACATTTATGCCACTCATGAACTGTAGGCCTACTAGGAGGATCTTTAGCGTAGGGCAATTACACTGGACTGATGCCACCGGCTTCGATTCTTCAAACCAAAACACACTGCTAGCACGCTTGGGTCCGGTGAAAGCAATCTGTAACGCAACTGCCGCTATCGCTCCTTAAGGCACTAGTGAACTACGCGAGACAAAACTTGATGTATTTCCCTACAAATTGACACTACAATCACCTCTGTAGGTACTACTAATTAATTTATATGAATTTTCAAAGTTGTCCAGTGCTTTTTGGGGTTGGGTTGTTTTGGGGGAGGAGACCAGACAGCAAGGTCATCAACCTCATCAGATTAGGAAAGGACGGGGAAGGAAGTCGGCCGTGCCCTTTCGAAGGAACCATCCTGACATTTGCCTGGAGTGATTTAGGGAACTCACGGAAAACCTAAATCAGGATGGCCAGACACGGGATTGTCCTCCCGAATGCTAGCCACTGCGCCACCTGACTCGGTTAAGTCCTTTTTGAAACACCCTGTACATCAGATTCTCTACTTCACACGTACATTTTTGGCAGATTATTTCTCCATTGTTCCTCTAGCAAATGACCTGTAGGAAACACGAACATTTAATTATTTCCGTGCGATCCCTGAGTTCTCCTATTTTATTAGAATGGTCGGTTTCTCCCTGTCCACTTGGGAGTCAACAAAACATTTCCGCCTTCGGAGCAGAAAATTAGTGACTGAAATTTCGTGAAAAGATTTCACCGCTTCGAAAAAAGTCTTTACTGTATTTATTACCACTCCAATAGCTTATCTTATCGCTGACACTGCATCCACTACTACAGTGTTTCGCGATAGCGTGAGTTGTGCTTCTTAGAACATTTTTCATGTCCTGCATCAGTCCTGTCTGGTAAGGATCAAATACCGCATAGCAGTTTACCAGAAGAGAAAGCACAAGCGTAGTGTAGACAGTCTCTTTAGTAGACCTCTTGCATCTTCTAAGTATTTTCCAATAAAAATGCAATCTGCGATTCATCTTCCCCACAACATTTTCTATATGTTTTTTTTTCGGTTTAATTTCTTCGTAATCGTAATCTGTAGGTTTTATTTTAATAGAAAGCTTTTAAATTTGTTTGATTTATCACATAAGCGTAGTCTAACGCAACTTTTTAGTACTGACGTGTAGCACCTTACACTTTTTATTGTTTAGGTGAAATTGCTACTTACCGCACTTTGCAAATATCTTGTCTACACAGTTTAACAACCCAATCTGATTTTCTGATGTCTTTGCTAGACTGCAAACAACAGCACCCTCTGTGAACAATCGAAGATATCTCTTAAATCTTTTATATAGATTGCGAAGAGCAGAGGACCTAGAACACCTTCTATATGATCATTTCGATTTAAGTTTTTCGCAACTGTAACCCCTAGGTGTTATTTGAGTAGGTAACTTTTAAATTTGTGTGAATTATTTTGTAAGTGAGATTTAACGCAACATATTGTTACTTACGTGGAAGTCATCACTTTTTTTGCAAAATTGCTATTTTCCTCGCCATAAATACATGTTATCTAAACAATTTAACAATTCATTTTGGTTTTTTGCTTGACTATAGGCGACAGCACCCACTGAAAACAATCGCAGAGGTCTCTTAAATCGTTACAATCGTTAATTACAAACGGCAGTGACCTTTAACACTTCCTTGGAGGAATCATTTCACGTTCGTTAGATGACTCGCGTCAGTAACTACTGACAGGAAATCTCAAATCCAATTGTACAACTGAGATTATATTCCGTAGACATGCAATTTGATTAGAAGCTGCTTATGAGGAACGCTGCCAAAGCCTAATTGAAATCTAGAAATATGGAACCAACTTGAGCCCCCTGTCGACAGCACTTGGAAACTTTGTATGAATAAAGATCCAGTCATGTCATGAAAGATCGAAATTTTCTGAATCTGTGCTGTTTATGTCTGCGAAGTATTTCATACTGTTGGAACATCGTAAATGTTCCAAAATCCTGCTCCAAATAGATGTCAGTAGTGTGGATCTAAAACTCAGCGGCTTATTTCTATTATACAGCGATGAGTAGAACAAGCAAATTCCGAGCAGCACGATTCGGCAGGAAGTGTTGGATGTCCATCCCTAACACAGTGCTGCCGTATATCTGAATGTCCAAAACATTGGCAGCTACTGATGGTGTGATACGCGGGGACATACTGCCATACATTGCTAACATTTGTCCATTGCATTCAGGCGTGGATCACGGGTCCGATGCTGAGGCGTCACCGTTTCTTACTGCCCTCCCCCCCACCGCTACCCCTGTCATCCTGAAATATTAATCCCACTCTTAATGTGCCACAGATTCCTATGACTTTAATAATAACAAGATGCAGCGAAACAGATAAACATTCTCCAAGAGATAACAGAAAAACTAGATTAAACTTTTCGTTTAAGAAAATCGTAGACATGATCAACGTTAAAAGTGGGACAAAATTTATAGAATTAAAATGAGGAAAAATAAAGTTTCAGAACTGAAATACTTTAGATGAGTAAATCAGCTTGCTCAGGACAGCTAACATAAATTCAGCCAAAAAAATGGAAATGGCATTCCAGTTAACAAAGAACACTAAAATAAAGAATCTTTATCTATTAATACAAAACTGTGGCATTAAAATGTTGTAATTAAAACCGGACGCCTATATGCATCATCATGTCTCTTCTTAACCACAGCCATCACTTAATTAATGTGAAGAACAAAGACAGAAGAATAATTCGAAAAAAATTGGGTCCAGAATATGAAAATGGGATTTGGATATTGAGAAGCAACAAGGAGGTGTATCAAAAAACTGAAAATACTGTAGATAACATGATCAAGCGTGAATTACATTTCACGGTCACTTAAAAATAATGCATAACAAGAGGCTTAAAAATATTCAGATTCCTTTATATGAATGAAAAAACTCAAATTTCATGGTTTCTAACAGTTAACAAAGATCTACAGGAGTTGCTAATAAAGTATAAAGACATAGAAAACAGACATTGCTTGAGGGAAAAGATACAAATGTCAAGTGTTTCCAGAAGAAAACACAAGAGAGACGGAACACGAAGAAACATTAGAACAAAAGCGAACAAGAATAATTAAGTATTGGGAACCAAAACAGAAGTCTATGACCTCATCACTCAGCTCTTTCGCGTGGTCCTAAGTTGATCAAATTCCAACAGAACAACAACAATAACAATAATAACAAAATCTTTAATTACAATAAAATATATAAAATGGCTCTGAGCACTATGGGACTTAACTTCTGAGGTCATCAGTCACCTAGAACTTAGAATTACTTAAACCTAACTAACCTAACGAAATCACACACATCCATGCCCGAGGCAGGACTCGAACCTGCGACAGTTGCGGTCACGCGCTTCCAGACTGTAGCGCCTAGCACCGCTCGGCCACTCTGGCCGGCGATAAAAGATATAGAATGTTTTAATAAAATAATAATTTGTTTACATTAGTATTTAGCGCATCTCTTTAGAATAGCATCCAAGAAAACACATTTCAGAGAAATATAGCATTTGAAAAGCATTCGTCAGAATGTGCTGAGGGGCGCTGACCCCGAATTTGCAGAACAGTTCTGAGAGTGACTTCGGTTCACTGCGGGTGCTCTGGTCATGCATCAGAGGTGGATGACGCTCCGACCTTGCGGGAAGTATCTAGTTCAGCGAGGAATATACCTACAGAGCATGTGTTTATGTCGTGTGTCTTCGCTAAAATATGTACGAGTGTCTGGTGGCCAGTAGCTATGCGAATGATGTAAAAGGGGCGATTTTGTATGGTTCAGGATACAACTTGTATGTTTACTACATCAACAAGGTTCACGGTTATATATTGCGGGGTTGGAGGTCGGTTTTATGCTCTAATATTCAAGCTCCTGTCCTCAGTTACAGAGCAGTATAACTGAGTAAGAGTCTTTCCATATTTGACGACCTGTGTGCCACTTTACAAGGTTTAATTGTCAGTGCAATATGGCGATCTGTACAAAATAGTTTTTGCTGACTGCAGAAAAAAAAGGTGGACAGTGCTTCCACACCGGCGGCATCAGTAATCTGGAGGGTAAATTCACTAAGAGCCAATCAGAATGCTCCATTCATTCACATGATGGCTTTTGTGTTGGGTCCATAGGAGCCATGGCTTCTACATAGTGGTGATAACATTTGTGTTTCAGCGATGTTTGTTGAAAGCAGGAAGGGTAATACATGATGGATGGGGTGTCATGTTAGGACCATCAGGATGAATGCATTCGGCGTTATTCTGCGCTGTTTTTCATAAACAAGTTCTTTTAGGACAAGATTTTCCATGTAGACAAGCTGATACATCACAAAATCTCTTACAAAAGCAGACATTAACTATTTCTGCAGCACTGTACAATTTTTAAGAGGTGGACTTGGCTGTCATTTTACATAGCCATATGATGTCCATATAACACTGAGAACCTTTTAGATGGTGAGACGCCACACGCGCATTTCACGGCTCTGTGTCAGCCATACTGGGCAAGTAAGCACATGTGCACAGCTAGATGCAGCTCGCATGTTCCATTAGGATCGTTGGGGGGAAAGCAGTCGATGTTGTTCTGGAATAGATTTCTATAGCATGACCTGTGATATCAGTATCCATATGTAGAGAGAGATTGTGCCAGCCATGATAAACACACATGCCCAGAGGCGTCTCACATATGGGACCAGCGTGAGCGCGGCACCCAGCGTGCATACCTTGGAGTACTGCAGGGGAGCAGTTTGCTGATATGTCGTGGTTGACTATAGTTCGGAAGTGTTTTTTACGTGCACTGAGAGTTTGTGCAATGCATTATTTTCGACTGTTTAAGCATTGTGAGCGTGATGGCAGAGCATTATATATGCATTATTTTGGTGATTGACGAGTTGTTTTCATGTCTGTCGCATTATTTTGTGAACAGGTCTGTAGGCTGTGCAATGCATGATTTTGATAGTTGATTAGCAAGCGTGTTTGCATAGCCCTTTATATGCATTATTTTGACAATTTACAAGTTGTTTGGGTCTCAACACATCAGTGTACAGAATTATTTCTTTTTCCCGCCAGACCGCCATGGGATGAAAGCACACTCTGGTGGCAGTACTGTGTACTAGGTCGGTTGGACTCTGGATATCAGGGTGGACACACTGAATGGAGCTACTGCCTCAAATTGTTTAAACAAAGACTGAAAATAAAGACTTATGTCCATCCTATCCACCAGCCCTGCACAGGCTGAGTCCTTTTCCCGCAATTTCCCCCCCTCCCAAACGGCCATCTTGAATTACGTCAAGGAATGGATGACAGCACCCTCTGGTGGCGGTACTGTCTGCTAGGTCAGTTGGACTCCGGACCTCATGGTGGACACACGGGATGGAGCTACTGCCACAAATTGTTTAAATAAAGAATGAAAATAGATGCATTATCCTCATGATATTTGAACTTCCCGCCATTTTCTGGGGGAGGGGAGGGGGTTTGGTTAGTGGAGGTAGACCAATTGACCTATTTCCCCACCAAAACTTGAACTTCCTGCCAGTACATCATTGTGACTTTGCCATATCTATCGCTGCCATCTTAAATCCGCCATCTTGAATACATTTGGGAACAATGGAGAGTGGGGCCACACCGGCCTTGTTCTACTACTCATGTCCTCTTGCATTGATGTATGCCTGTATTCGTCACGCCATACTATCTACAAGTTCATCAAGACACTGTTGGTCCAGTCTGCCCACTCCTCAACAGCGATTCGACATAGATCCCTCAGAGCGGTTGTGGGTCACGTCATGCATAAACGATCCTTTTCCTCAGGATAACGACATCACTCGACTAGAGTGACCAGCATCTTCTCCAGACATGAGGCCCGTCGTACATGCCTGGGATAGATTGAAGTCATTCACAAGATGTGCACGATAGGGGCGCGAATTGTCGTATTTGAAGACGAATGCCTCGCCAGTATACTGGTGATATGGTTGCACTATCAGTCGGAGAATGGCATTCACCTATCGTACAGCTGTTACGGAGCCTTCCATGATCACCAGCGGCGTAGGTCAGCCCCACATAATGCCACCCAAAACAACAGGGAACCTCTAGCTTGCTGCACTCGCTGGACAATGTGTCTAAGAGGTTCAGCCTGACCTGGTAGCCTCCAAACATGTCTCCATGATTGTCTGGTTGAAGGCATATGCGACATTCATTGGTGAAGTGAACGTGATGACAGTCCTGAACAGTCCATTCGGCACGTTATTGGGCCCATCTGTACCGCACTCCATGGTGTCGTGGTTGCAAAGATGGACTTCGCCATGGGTGTCGGAAGTGAAGTTGCACATCATGCAGCCTATTGCGCACAGTTAGAGTTGTAAGATGACGCCCTGTGGCTGCACAAAAGCATTATTCAACACGGTGGCGTTGCTATCAGCGTTTCTCCGAGCCATAATCCGTAGGTAGCATTCATCCACTGCAGTAGTAGCCCTTTGGCAGTCTGACAGCTCCTCTCTGTATCTCGTCCATGTCTGAACAACATCGTTTTGGATCACTCCGAGACGCCTGGACACTTCCCTTGTTGAGAGCCCTTCATGTCACAAAGTAACAATTCAGACGCGATCGTACCAGATTGTAATGTCGTAGGCCTGCAGTTAAACAGCACAAACTCGGAAAATAAATACCAGAGGCGTAGTGTTACTTATAAGAAAAAGAAAATTAAGCCTCAAAGTAAGGTTTCTGTAAATGGGGAAGAAGAATTCCACTTCATCGGAGACTCCTTACTTAAAAATATCGTTTTGCCAAATTCAAAAGTTGACATGTGTCCAGTCTGAAGCAACTAAACAACCACTTAGAAAACGTTGCTACTAACCAAAACGTTGTCAAAATGAAATCAAATTTCAAGAGCATATTCATGCATGTTGGGACAAACTCTCCGACAAAGCAGTGAGGTCTAAGCCATTAGTGAATCTCGAAACTTGATTTGTAGTGCCAAATCTTTGTATGGTAACTCAAGACTGGTAATAAGTTCTATTTTGCTCAGAATATCAGTTAGTGACACTTACATAAATAAAATAAACAATGGAATTACAGACCAGTGTGATAAGCTTGGCATAGTATTTATAAACCCAAACAAATTTATAAGTAACAAATGTCTGGGTATAGATGGTGAAATTCTACATAGGCCAGGCTCAGTGACTCTGAGTAAAATGTTTTTGGACGTTTGCAAAATCATCAATAATCAGGGAAACTAACGAAGTGTAGAAAGGATGTTAAAACAAAAGAAACAACAGAAAATAAAAATATATATTCCAACAAATGATTTACTTAAAAGCATTCAAAACAGCAATAAACATTTTCTAATGCATTGGAATATAAATGGTACAGCCTCAGATTTTCGTAACCTACGTTATTCCAAAATTGATTAACTTCAAATGTTACTTTCAGAATGTTTAAATTTAAAAATTGTATGCTTAAACAAGCAGTGGCTGACATAATGCATTACAGGGATTGTAAACAAAATTGAACATTTTACAGTTGCCAGTAGTTTTTGTAGTGGTAACAGATCTCGTGGGGGCTGCTGCATCCTTCTAACTGACTCGATAAATTTTAAAGAAAGAACTGAGTTCCATTATTTGAATGGGGAAGGTAATTGTATCTCTGTACAGAATTCCTGGAAGTGTTGTAACAAAATTCTTTTTATCCACATTTCAATGTTTATTAGAAAGACTACAGAAAGACAGAAAAAAATTTAATTGCAGAAGACTTTAATATAAACGTAATAAATAACAATAATGACACTGTAAATTTTTGTGACTTACTTCAGAAAGTCGCTTTTAACTTAAATTTCACTGAATGTACTAGAAGGAATAGCCAATCTGAAACATGTATTGACAATATTCTGACAAATTATAAGTTTGAGGACAGAAGCAAATTCTGTTTAGATTTGGGCGTATCAGATCATTCAGCACTACAATAAATCAAATCTGTTAAATATGGAGTCTGACACACTAAAACCATTATTTAATACACTACTGGAAAAATGTTGTTATTCAATTGAAGAATTCATGCAGGACAGTTTGGCAATTTGAAAAGAAAAGAAACAATAAGAATTATGTATTGTATAATAAATTGTAAATTGTATTGCAAGCTGCAACGAAGGCGCACGAAATAGTACACAGTTCTATCAACAGATGGCGCGCAGTCTCACAGTTATTTCCACAACCTGTAGAACGCCCTCTAAATGGCCTATCCCTCTCCTTTGTAGCCAGATCTCCGATAAGTTGACGTGTAAGCGTAGTACAAACTTCGGTCAACAGATGTAACGAGTCACTGCTGGCAGTTATTGAAATAACTAGCGGTATCAGACGAGCGGCTATAACCGTTATTTCTCAGTAACCGGTTGTTTCTATCAGTTACGTCCTTTTTTGCCACCTCTAATCCATTCTCCTAGTAGCCAGAAGCGGGAGGAGGCCTTGCGTAGACATGATTTCAGCTCTGCGCATGCGTTTAAAAAATTGCTGTTGAAGGAATAATTCAGAACAGAAGAAAACCCGCCTTTCTGCTGAATTCGATAAAAAAAATCGCTAGCAATGCAACACGAAATTGTGTTTTCAGTTAACACTGACAATGTGAAGTCATCCACAGGAACTATCGATCATTATTAATAGGAAAATATCAATACCAACCAATTTGGGGAAAATTACATTGTTTCGCTTTTGCTCTCCACTAGGGCGAAAGAACTTACCCCCCTTCTAACAGCCGTGTACCCAAGTCTCTAGGGAAGCGGAAGCTTCCAAATGATTGGAAAAGAGCACAGGTAGTCCCAGTATTCAAGAAGGGTCGTCGAGCAGATGCGCAAAACTATAGACCTATATCTCTGACATCGATCTGTTGTAGAATTTTAGAACATATTTTTTGCTCGTGTATCATGTCATTTCTGTAAACCCAGTATCTACTCTGTAGGAATCAACGTGGATTCCGAAAACAGCGGTCGTGTGAGACCCAACTCGCTTTATTTGTTCATGAGACCCAGAAAATATTAGATACAGGCTCCCAGATAGATGCCATTTTCCTTGACTTCCGGAAGGCGTTCGATACAGTTCCGCACTGTCGCCTGATAAACGAAGTAAGAACCTACGGAATATCGGACCAGCTGTGTGGCTGGATTGAAGAGTTTGTAGCAAACACAACACAGCATGTTGTTCTCAATGGAGAGACGTCTACAGACGTTAAAGTAACCTCTGGCATGCCACAGGGGAGTGTTCCATTCGGTTTTTCGCGGATGATGCTGTTGTATACACAGAAGTTGCAGCATTACAAAATTGTAGCGAAATGCAGGGAGATCTGCTGCGGATAGGCACTTGCAGCGAGTGGCAACTGACCATTAACATAGACAAATGTAATGTATTGCGTATACATAGAAAGGATCCTTTATTGTATGAGTATATGATAGCGGAACAAACACTGGTAGCAGTTACTTCTGTAAAATATCTGGGAGTATGAGTGCGGAACGATTTGAAGTGGAATGATCATATAAAATTAATTGTTGATATGGTGAATGCCAGGTTGAGATTCATTGGGAGAGACCTTAGAAAATGTAGTCCATCAACAAAGAAGGGGGCTTACAAAAGTCTCATTCGACCTATACCTGAGTATTGCTCATCAGTGTAGGATCTGTACCAGGTTGGGTTTACAGAGGAGATAGATAAGATCCAAAGAAGAGCGGCGCGTTTCGTCACAGGGTTATTTGGTAAGCATGATAGCGCACGGAGATGTTTAGCAAACTCAAGTGGCAGACTCGCAATAGAGGCGCTCTGTATTGCGGTGTAGCTTGCTGTCCAGGTTTCGAGAGGCTGCGTTTCCGGATGAGGTATCGAATATATTGATTCCCCCTACTTATACCTCCCAAGGAGATCACGAATGTAAAATCGGAGAGATTCGAGCGCGCACGGAGGCTTTCCAGCAGTCGTTCTTCCTGCGAACCATACGCAACTGGAACAGGAAAGGGAGGTAATGACAGTGGCACGTAAAGTGCCCTCCTTCACACACCGTTGGATGGCTTGCAGAGTATAAATGTAAATGTAAAAAGCTTTATTTCGAATTATCAAAATGCTCGCAAGCGTGTGTTTCCTGGTGGTTATTTTCCAACACAGAATGAAGCAAAAGAATACTTACTTGTGATAAACAGATCTTATACTGAGGCACTGTCTAATATTGATTTGTGTGGGTCATTTATTGAAATGCGAGAATTAGTGTTGATAAATAAAGCCTTTCATTCGAGCTGTGATTTCGCACAAACGGGTGCTCCGATACCATCGTGTCTCTTGAACAGAGCCATGTCTGGAAAGAAATTGTGTCAAGTCGCGTAGATGAAGACATTGAAATAGGGCCGGAAATACTCAGATAATGTCGAAAAACGTAGGCTATTATTTGAATGCTTCTTAAATCGACCATAAAGAGATTTAAAAATGTTTTTGCATGCAAAAATGAAGTGATGAATACACAGATTCTCGTGGAAATTCAAGGTCTTTTCCAGGTTTTCTCCGTAGTTTTCAAAGTTTGGTAGCCACCATGACCAACGCAATACCCATTCTTGGGCCAGTATTTCACGCGGTGGTCGCCAAACTCAGCGTGTTTTTTCTTATATGGATGGCAGCACGATTTCTTATGGTCGACTACTTCGTGAAGTCTTCCTTGATACTGTGGCTGCCCAACACGCGCCAGGTCGACTCGCTTCTTTGGGATCTCATATCCTTAATACATGACGTCCATTACTTGCTGCATCTTAATGAGAGCACAGTGTCAAAGTGTGTAATGGTGTGCCACAGGTGCAGTTATCGTTCACCTATCTTCTGATTTTGTATTGATACATGGCATAAGGGCCATGGCCAGTCATGTATTATATCAATCCACTGAATGGGTTATTAAATCTTGTTTTTAATCTCTACCTGATGTTAGGGAGAAATTCGTATGTTCTCCTGTCAGTGCCTGAAGTGTCCCATTCATTTTGCCACAGCTGTAATATGCAATCTTTTATTGCCTTTTTCAAACTGCCTCAGTTCCAAGCACACTTCATTTGATTGCCTTTCTTTTGCCAGTAAAAGACTCCCCTTTTCCTAATTTCCAAGTGCAGTTGGCATATTCCTAGAATTACTAACAAAGCATTATTCAGGGTATTGCCGTAGGCCCCCATTAATCTTAGTAGCTCACCTCGTTGAACTCTTCTCATTATTGAGGCTGGCTTCACTAGCTGCAGTCTATGAGCCCAGACGCTTGCACCATATCCTACGATTGATGCTAATATAGATTGGTGGTAAATTGTCTTCAAGGGAAGCAGAAATTGCCTATTTGCAACGTTCATTAAGTTGCCACCTTTCCTGCCTGCTGCTCCCTCTACATAATGTGCAAAGTTGCCCTCCTTATATACCAATGTCACCTGAGCTTTTTTCCACTCGCTTGGGACATTTCGCAGGTGTAAGTTTCATGACAAATGCAACAGGTAAGAGGCCAATGCCATCGAGTTAAGTTAACTCTTTGTAAAACTGAATTGGGGTTTCATCAGGACCTGGTTACTCTTTCCACCCACTCATGACTAAAACATTGCATATTGGAGTAGGAGTGAAAAGGAAGGGGAAAAAAAGTTAATTCACACACACTTTAATTTCAAATAAGAACAAATGTACAAGTGACATTAGAGTGATTACAATGACTCATTCACACAGTCAAAACTGTAACTTATGAACATTATACATGAAACTAAACAAGGCAACATTGTAAAAACAGGCAACAGCAATCAGAAATGCTAACTTTTGGAATAATAGGTATTGCTAGTTACCAAAGGAAAGGACTGCACATTATAACAACACACAAATAAGAAAGGGAGGGGGGGGGGGGGGGGGATATGACAGGAAAGGAGGGAGGGAATGAGTACAAATCACAAAGACAGAGAAGCTATCTATTTTACAAATGCCTTCTCTTGAATACAGCCTATATGTCTGTACATCCACCACCTGTATATTCATTCTACTTGCTGAATGAATTGTTTGGAGCAGAAATTTTAAATCTGCAGTCTAGGTCAACGAGATTAGCAGAACAAAAGAAGTGAAACATAGATGATTTTAACACAAATATTATAACAGCCATTTTTAAAAACTTTGCTTCCAATACACACTCTAATTTTCCTTTTACTCACATGGATGAGACAAACTTCTCAGTTTAACTTTCATTTAAATAAGTTTTACTTTGTCTGCTGCTGTAAGCATTTTTTTTGCCAGGGGTGCATTATTCAACTATCACTTTGGCTGCCCTGGTAGGAGGCATATAATGTGGCTTCTGTATAAACCCTTAGCTCAGCTTTTTTTGTATATTTTTTTCTTAAACTACAATATGTCTTTCCAGAAACATCAAGGCTTTGTACAGTACCTGTGTTACATTCCTTGGCTAACTATTTTTAAACAGTGTCAGGAACTTAACTGAGTAGTATTGGCCAATCACAACAAATGCAGCCAGTTCATAATAAGGGCACCGTAATGGATCTTATCTTCTACAGTTCACTATCTGTCTCAGCAGCAATTTCTCAACTATGAGAATTACACTGAACTTAACAAAATCTTACTTCTAAAATAAAGGAGAAAATTGGAGGGATGTCTCTCTCATACAAGTAATATTAAAAGCTGGCAAACATTTCCACTTAATTTCCATACTATTCTTTTATAGAATTACAAGACATTTATCTTGATAGTGCTACTGTAAAAAAAATAAAAACTCCAATAAAAACTGTGGGATTAAAATTTCATTCACTCAACAGAGAATGAGGTAGTATCAAATGGACAAAGTAAAAACTTTCCTTTATTTACAGGACTTCACAATTTGAACACTTCAGGTGGAGAGAACACCAGAAGAAGCAACACTACATTAGAATGTTGTATCACAGGAACACGTCATCTGACCCACTTGTAAACCACAGTTTCCAGAACCAACACATCTACTAAACAATAAATTACAACATGCCAGTGTCCACACTGGCTTCATCACAGAAAAGTTCTCCTTCGATGTGCATCAATATTTTGGAATGGTGTCCTTGGGTCTCCATATACAGCTTCAGTTGTAGAAAATGGTGCACGAATCATTAAATTACTAGGCCTGCTGATACTGCCACTACCTGCTGCATCATAAATTGATTGTCTTTTTGTTAGCTGAAGTGAAGCTGAAAGAAAGAAATCAAAAGATGAGTGTTAAACTACTTCAGATTACATAAAGAGTTCATGTGACAAGTGTTGTCTTATTTTTACGTATTTCATGATAGCCTGTCATAAATGTGATAACCAAGACAAACTGAAGAGTATTTTCATTAATAATTCTATCAGCAAACCAAATAATACATGTAGAAACATATAATTGGAAAGTAGACTCCCAAAATGAAGTGTGTGTGTGTGTGTGTGTGTGTGTGTGTGTGTGTGTGTGTGTGTGAGAGAGAGAGAGAGAGAGAGAGAGAGAGAGAGAGAGAGAGAGAGAGAGAGAGATAAAATGTCTGAAGCAACTTGCACCAGTCCTGTTCACGACGAGGAGACAGCTGGATTGATGTATTGATGTCTACCTGGAACACACTGACACACAAGCATGCAAAGTAAAATATTGTCCTCAATGTAACCAGACAACTCTTGAAGATTTAGTGAGTTCACCTACCAATGACTGTTACACATTGTTACAAACTCATGATTATTGTTGTTGTTATTATTATTATCTTTAGCATTATCAGAGTGCATTATATCACACAACTACCGTATGCATCAAACTTTCTTCAAACACAATCGGAAATTATTTTCCTACCCCATTAACATTTCACATACTGTTGTTGCCCAGCAACGCTCTGCAATCCAATGCAGTGGCACCTGCACAGGAACCAATGCTAGACTTGTCCACAACTAATCACTTGCCTATCTGCAATACCAACAGTCATTGACACTGCCATCACTTTATTATGATGTCTTCTTCTTCTTCTTCTTCTTCTTCTTCTTCTGTAGTGGTCAATCCAAGGATTGGTGTGCAACAGCTACAATGGCAGCTTGTCTCCATTCTGTGCATCTTTCAGCTTTTCTCTTCATTTCTTTATAGGTGTTACATCCCACATCTTTCACGATTTGATCCATGTACCTCAGCCGTGGTCTTCCTCTTGGCCTTTTTCCCTCCACATATCCCGCTATGATTGTGTTCAGGATTCCTTTATGTCTTAATAGACGGCCTGTAAATTGCACTCTTCTTACCTGCTCTTTCCAGGACCACTTCGTTTGTGACCTTGTCGATACATTTTATTTCGAGCATGCGTCTATAGCACCACATTTCAAAACAACTTAGCTTCTGGTCTTCCCCTGTCCCAAGAGTCCATGTTTTACACCCATAGCATGCCACACACCACACATTTGATTTCAAAAATCTTTTCCTGATTTCAAGGCTGATGTTTTCCTCCTTGTTAAAAGCAGCCTTTGCTTGAGCAATTCTACTTCTCACTTCCGCCTTGCTCCTTCCATCCCTGGTAATATTA